>NC_000072.6:21849166-22155833 GCF_000001635.26 Mus musculus | reverse complement strand
TATCTATCTCATGATCTTTCCATGGTACACGTGTTGGGTGAGTTATATCCCACTGATTTAAAATTGTCTTCTATAAGGTCAGTAAGATGGCTGAGAGCAATCATTCTCAGCTTTCCTAATGCCGAGAACCTTTAACACAGCTCCTCATGTTGTGGCAACCCCCAACCATAAAATTATTTTGTTGCTGCTTCATAACTGTGATTTTTCTACTGAAATTCCTAGGCAAATGGATGGACCTGGAGGGCATCATCCTGAGTGAGGTAACATATTCACAAAGGAACTCACACAATATGTACTCACTGATAAGTGGATATTAGCCCCAAACCTAGGATACCCAAGATATAAGATACAATTTGCTAAACACATGAAACTCAAGAAGAATGAAGACTGAAGTGTGGACACTATGCCCCTCCTTAGAATTGGGAACAAAACACCCATGGAAGGAGTTACAAAGACAAAGTTTGGAGCTGAGATGAAAGGATGGACCATGTAGAGACTGCCATATCCAGGGATCCACCCCATAATCAGCATCCAAACGTTGACACCATTGCATACACTAGCAAGATTTTATCGAAAGGACCCAGATGTAGCTGTCTCTTGTGAGACTATGCCGGGGCCTAGCAAACACAGAAGTGGATGCTCACAGGCAGCTAATGGATGGATCACAGGGCTCCCAATGGAGGAGCTAGAGAAAGTAGCCAAGGAGCTAAAGGGATCTGCAACCCTATAGGTGGAACAACATTATGAACTAACCAGTACCCCGGAGCTCTTGACTCTAGCTGCATATGTATCAAAAGATGGCCTAGTCAGCCATCACTGGAAAGAGAGGCCCAATGGACTCGCAAACTTTATATGGCCCAGTACAGGGGAACGCCAGGGCCAAAAAGGGGGAGTGGGTGGGTAGGGGAGTGGGGGTGGGTGGGTATGGGGGACTTTTGGTATAGCATTGGAAATGTAAATGAGCTAAATACCTAATTAAAAATGGAAAAAAAATAAGTTGTAATGTACATATCTGATATGCAAGATATCTGATATATGACCTATGTGAGAGGGCCGTAGTACGTAAGTCGAGAACCACTGACCTAGAACATGGAAGTGTTTGCCACTGGGCCTGAGGTTGATTCCCCAGGACTAACATGGTTAAAGGAACAAAATGACTCCACAAAGTTGTCACACACACACACATACACACACACACACACACACACACACACACACACACATGCATGCATGTATATGCACTCACTACATATAATTAAAAATTAAAATGTTCTTTTATGAAAAAATATTAACTCTTTGGCTGAAAGCTATTGGAAACTTGTGCTTGTTTTGTGATCTTGTTTTAGAATGACATACTGCAGCCAGGAAAACAGCTCTGAAGTACCTCTGGGACCAGATTCCTAGTTCAAAGTAGACTTTGTCCTTGAAAGCAGGGTGACATTAGCCAGTTCTCTGAGCTTTTGCTTCTCTATCTGTGGAAAAGTTATAAGATTGCATACTCTATGTTTTGTTTAAAAATTCCAGTTAGTAAACTTTAAGCAATTAAAATGGCATCCAGCATATAATAGGTATTAAATAGGTGTAAAGTCCAAGCACTATAGAAAGAAAGGGGAAGGAGGGGGGAGGGAGGGAGGGAGGGAGGGAGGGAGGAAAGGGAGGAAGGAAGGGAGGGAGGAAGGAAGGAAGGAAGGAAGGAAGGAAGGAAGGAAGGAAGGAAAAATTTTTGGTATAAAGTACCCTTATTCTGTCTTCTTGGAACATAAGCCAAACTAGCTAAATGATTACTGAAGCCATCTGCAAAATAGACTCCATTCTCTACTCTTGCTCCATCAACACACACCTATGGTGGGAAATGGCACCATTAAGTGCATGTGGAAAATTCTCTTGGCATTACCTAACTAAAACATTGGCCAAGCTTTCTTTGAACAAAAATTGAATCATTTCACTCTGCTGAAAGAAAGCTCATCAATGTCTCTCACTAATGACAACGTAAAAGGCCCAAAGTATGGGTGATAAATTACTGTGTGCTTTTGGAACATCATTACCATTATCATGAGAGGAACATCATTATCATTATCATGAGATGAAGCAATAGAGGTGTATCTCCATACAGATGATTGTCTCTTTAGCAAGTATTATATAAAGTAGTATTTCATTTAAAAAAAAAAAACATAGTATCATTGAAGGGCCACACATGGTTCCAAAACACTATGTTGTAACATAGATACTATTTTTATATTAGAGCCAAAAATGAAACAATCATATGTAATTAGTAAGCTTCCCGGAAAGAAAAGTAGACACTCAACAAATTAAATGTTAATAGCATATATTTGCATAAGGGATGGTATTGCCCTTCTTGTATCTGTCACTATTCTGCTCTAGATTTTGAATTATTAAGACAAAGACATTTACCTGGGAGTTTTTCTAATTCTGAAGTAGCATACCACACTGGTCATGAATGTCATTTGTTGCGTTGGAGGTTCAGAACTTTCCTTAGGGACTCAAGGGCCTGCCTTGTGAGTTTCTGACAGTGCCAAGGACTAGAGGCATCCTTTGCTTTCCCTTGTCCTACAGAAAGCCAACCCATGTGGCTTACCATGTCTTTTTCCAGTAAGTCATGTTCTACTGTTGGTTTGGTCTCTTTCCTGGTGAAAACGTTTGGCAGAGTTCCTTTGGACTTGAGAAACAAGGAAGGATGTGGAAAATATTAGAGAAAAGCTCTGGAACCCTTCGGAGATATTAAAACTGGCACAAAGTGGATGCTGAGATCTGAAGCTATTAAAGAGACCCCCTCCATATACTTCTCTTTTAGCTATGGTATCCCTCAAAGTTTCAAATGTCGTATTTGAAATACAGTTTCTTCAGAGTGTTTTTTTTTAAAGATCTAAACAACAACAAAAAGAGCACCCCTCCTCTTTTCTGTTTCCCTGTCCAGCCTAGAAATCAGAGCATAAGTTCTCAAGACTATCAAAGCAGACCTTTCAAGCAACACGAGGAAAGACAATAGAAAGGTTCATTTTAGACACAACTGTCATGTGCAGAAGAGCTTTTTGATTGACACCTTCCCTCTAGGAGGGAAGGGAAAACTTATGAGACTCAGGAAAAAAAACAAAATGTCTTCTCAGAAAGCAGAAAGTCAGGACCTTCTTGAAGACCCGTCCTCAGCTTATAAATAAGCAACTGCCAACGGAGGAGACTCTGAGGTGTCCAGAGGAGATTTGTGAGGACTTGTGTAGCTACCTGCAAGTTGCGCAGAGAGCTCCCAGGCTGCAGCTTTCCGAGATGTCACCCTTGTTAGGATGGGTTTCTGTGTCATCCCTGCTCCTGTAAGTAATCCTTCACACTTCCTCTAGAAACCCAGTAGAAAGTCGTTGGCTCACTGTGTTGGACTTTGTCCCCATCATTACTTCAATCTGTTGTGGGACCCCTGTCGGGGGTGAGAGATGTACGTGATGTGTGTCCCCAAGAAGAGTCTCTCACTCAAGCCACTAGAAGCAAGAAAGACCCAGTTTTCTTCCATCACGTGGCATTGGCTTTACTGTGCTAACAGAGGAAAGAGTTTATTTCTAATCATGGAAGCAGATGTGGCTCAGAAAGACACACAAAACAGATGTGGCAAGCAAAAGACTCTATTTAAACACTAATTTGTCTGACCATAAGTTATGCACTGGATGAATGTGCAACACCGCTCTTTTACCAACCTAGAGTGGTAATTTATTTTAAGCGCTAAACAGATTGTAAATTAAAGGGGACCCTGCCCATTGTCACAGGCTTTTAAAGAAATTGAACTCAACACAAAGAAGGATGACTTAGGTGACAATGCCTCCTGGCTACTGAGATGTCCTCTACACTCAAAATGCCAGGTGACACATTGCTAATAGAAAGAATACTACCCTGCCTTCCCTTGGTACCATGTGGATGTTGCGCGCGCTCAACTGGCCAGGAAGAACGACGCTGCTACAGGATCCTTCTGCACACATTTATTCAGTCCTGTTTCTTCTTTCTCCATATATCTCCCTTGTTTATATATCTCCCTTGTTTTTATATCTCCCTTGTTTTTATATCTCCCCTGTTTATATCTCCCCTGTTTTTATATCTCCCTTGAACCCTGGGCCTCTCACTCTCTTATACTCTCAGTTCCCATCCACACACAGCAGGCCACGCCACCTCACCAGGCACGCAGCTTCAGCTAATCAGGGCAGCAGGGGCATATCTCCATCAAATTGGATTCATCTGTATCCTGGTACACCTGCGCAGCACTCAAGATGTTTGTGGTTTATATGAGGAAGTCAGGTGCAAGTCATATGACTTAGCTGCAGTCCCTGGCGCCTTTGGGACTGCCGCCACACCCGCTCCCCACATGTGGAATTTTGAAGAAAGTCCATAAAAGCTCGTTCAGTCTACATCTTCAAGTGTGCAAACCCAACAAGATTAAGCACTTTAGTGAAGAGTCCTTAATACATCCTGGGTCATTAATAATGAAATGGGTTTAGTCACCACAAATCCCCCATAATGAAATGGATAAAGAGGATTCATTCTTTATCAGGCACAAAGCATAAGGCATGAAATATTTTTGGGACTCATGACAATATTTGAATGTCTGAGCCTACTGAAATAGACTATAGGAAATTGTGGTGCCTGGCAATTAGTGTGCTAAGTTAATTTTTAAAAATTGTCATACTTATTGACTTTGGTGTTGGGAAGGGCAGAGGGACATGCAACAATATTCATGTGGACATCGGAGGACAACCTGCAAAAGTCAGTTGGTTCCCTCCTTCTGCCATGTGGTCCTGGGGATCAAACTCAAGCCATGAGGCTTGGCAGCAAATGCTCTTCTGCTGAGCCATACCCCTGGCCTCTAATCGAATTTTAGACAAGGTAGCTTCAATGCTTGGAACACTTAACAGGATGGAACCCCACCGTAAGTTGAGGAGAATTTGTAGCAAAACCCCACTTTTGCCACAGATTACATAGAAAGCCTGGGCGAAGTTTCTAACCACTTCTAAAGTCTTGACTTCTCAGTACATTTTTTTTTCTACAAAGGGGAGATGATTTATTTTGAAATTTACTCACGTCCAGGATTAGAAGTAAATGCTAGAGGATGGTGAAGTGCTTAAGGGAAGACTTGGCACATAAGGAAAGTTCTGTCTGGACTTCTACTCCTGCTTCTTTGGCTCCCGTCCACCACACAGTGTGTGAGCAGAACACAGGGCAGAGCAGTCGCTTTGAACTCATTACTAGCTGAGAGCATGGCACAATCACAGCGCAATAGATGCCACTGTGGGAAAATTGGTAAGCTGAAGCAGGCAAGACAACGAGTGGATGTTATCACTCACTGAACTGAGTGCCGAAACTGGTGCTTCATTCATAATTTCGATGAACACATCCCTATTCTATTATCATTTTTTTGCTATGATATTAGACAAACATATCTTTGAGCCACTTGACTGTATTTCTTGGTGGTGTTGGGAGGGTGAAAGAATAAATGAATTACAAAGCATATCTGAACACTGAACTGGAGTCATTTGCATAGAACTTAGTGACATAGCATCTAAATGGTTAATTTTTCCTTTTATAAAGTGACATAGGCCAGTTAATAAAATGTATAGATAAATGCTGAACATCTTTTCAAGTAATATTTTCTCTTTCCTCAGGATTTTCCCTTTGTGTATAATAATACATTTTAATATAAAAATGGTTCTAGAAATACATTCATGGAACTCGGTCCTCTAGGCCTCTGCTGGATGGCCTTTTTGTAGATCTTATTTATGGCTCTTTCCCAGCACAGTGCTTTGGGGGCACAATGTACACTAGACTGCAGATCAAGTACACAAATCAATTTCTGTGTAGTTATTGTTATCCACGTCAAAAAGTAGGTTTGAAAACAGGTAGTAAAAGAAATATTCTCCACATGTATTTCAATTTCCTTAGAACATAAATATATTTTACTATTTCCTAAACATGACATTTTTCAGCCACAGTAACAGTTTATTTATTACTTTCTAAGCCTTTCTTCTCAGCAGCGAAGCCTTATATATGGATGGATAAATCTCAATGCACTGATGTTCTGAGTGTGCCAGTCACATGGTGGTTTTAGATTTCATTAAGAACATGCTTTCTGTAATTGAATGCACACGTGTGATTGTAGTAATTACAATAGAAAAGATGGCTGGATAGTGAGCAGAGCTAGAATTAATCAAAATGTAAGGATGATAAAAGAGAACAACGAATCCAGCACAGAACATTTAAAGAATACCTGTAAGCCATTCACTCTCAGTTAATACCATGTTACACAAGGAGGAATGGTTCTTGCTTTACATAGGTGGCTTTTCACTGGTGCTGATTCTGCACCATGGAAGACATTGGCAATGTCTGTGGGCACACATTGTCACCACTTTCAAAAGGGTCTACGATAATGTTTAGATAACTTTCCTTTTATTTTCCTGGACCAAAAGACAGTGGCACTGGGGTTGAGATTGAGTAGTTCCAACCTAATTATTTATAACAATTAAATATATATATAAATTTCTTCTTACCTACAGTGACTAAAACCCCTTTGGAGCAACTATATACAATTTTAAATTGTCATAACCATAATTGAAATAAAGATACTACATATTTTCAAATAGTTTATTAAGATCAAGTACGTTGTTAATAATGCTTAGACATATAAAGGAAAAAATGGCTTATAATTTAAAGATCTTATTATTTACCAAAATACTATAGCAACTGGCTTTTAATTGAGTACTTTGCTTTATAAATCTGCTTTCTCTTCCCTGTTACTCTTCTGGTGAAACAGTAATGTGAATAGTTGATTCCCAGAAGGAAGAGGAACAGGAAGAAGAGAAATGAGATGGCTTGATAGCATCCAAATTGAATGATTCTGCTTTGTTTGTTTGAAAGTGGGTTGTTTTCTGTGTTTGCTGTGCAATGAAGTACTCTCCCCCCACCCCCCAAATTCAGTTGTGTTAGAACAACTTCACTGAAGTGGAATTATGAGGTGGGACCTTTTAGGATTACATCATGAAGGCAGTTCCTAAGTTCTTATGAAAGGACTGGCCCTGTGAATGGATTAGTGCCTTTGGAGGAAACTAATCTTATCTTATCTTGCTCTTTGACCCCTTGACAGGTGGAACACAGCACATAGTGTAGGTCCTTTTGGCCTCTACCACCAGGGGATTATCCAGAAAGCCTTGGCATTAAAGATCCAAAGACCTGATCTTGAGTTTCTCAGCGTCCAGAATTGTGAGAAATAAACTTCTATGCTTTATAAATTACCCAGCTGCAGGCAATATGTTATAGCAACACAAATGGATTCTACGATGCTAATTTAAAGCTGAACATAGAGTCCATGAAACCAAAATCTAATTTGAAATGCAGGGAGAAGTCGGAATTTCTCCTTTTACCAGAAAGGAGAATATGATTAATGTTGAACTTCGTTCTGCATGCGCCTGCATGTATGTTCTGGGAGCTCAAATTAAACCGCCTAACCGATAATTTCCAAAGAGTGTGCTGTGGACTTTCATCTTAACAGTAAAAATAGCAAAAAAGAGGGAAAACTTTGGAAGATCAAAACATTTTAAGTTTTGCGACATATGCGAACTTTGCTGAGTTTGATTGTGAAATTCTCAAGTGACTAAGAATTGGTGATTACAAACTCGGCCCCTCCTGCTCGCTTTGCAATCAAACCCGTGCTGTGTTATCAACACTGAAACTAAAGCCCTTGGTGTGACTAAGCAGTAATCTTCACAGTCAATTTTGTTAGATTCTTTGGATTTATGTGCAAAGTATTCCCCAAGCATTGTATGTGAGGGCTTATTCCACCATGGCTGAACTGAGAAGAGAGGACGGGCCCAGGTTAAATAAATGTGGGCGGTATTGTCCACAGCTAGGGTCCAGTGTCAGCACAGAATAGAAGCAGAAGCTGGCTGAGCACTTAGGCCTGATTCCTGACTCTAAAGGAAATATAAGCAAACCCTCCCCCTCCCCCCATGCGCCTGCCTCCATTCCTTCCTGGCTGTGTGGGCGGACCCACCAACCATGAGCCAAAGTGACCTCTTTCTTCTCCAACTCACTTTTGTCACATGTTTTGTAACAGCAGTGAGAAAACTAACTAGCGTCGAGGGGCTTCAGGGTGGAATCTGAGGTGGAGCCCATGAGAAGCAGACCGGTCCTTCACATGGCAGCTCATGCCTAGCTAAACATCGGAAGGAAGCTACGTTATTCACGCCACACTTTTCTTGCTCACATATATGAGAATTGTTATAAATGAAAGGCTAAAAAAATTCTATTAAACACTTTCCATGTTATAAAATGTAGCACTGATTGAAGGACCACACAAACTTTCAGAACTAGGAACTTCTGGAAAGGACCCATAAATCACTGAAATACTTTCCTGCAATTGTCTGTGAGATTCATCCCACAAGAATTTTCAAATATTTTTTCACGTTATAGTAGTAAGAAAAATCTATTCTCTGAGGTTATTACTGCATGATAATTAGCTTGTTTCTGATCAGTATTGTATTTGAGAAATGAACTGTGTCTTGGAAGATAACAATACAAACTTTTCCTTCTAATGTTTTTCTTATTTTCCTGAAGTAAAATGTATGTGCAAATTTGTCCAACCATTTCATATATACTTTCTATATTACATAGGTAGCATACAGTATATCATATACATTTTAAGCACATCATTTTCATATGTTCATACACCACATGTTCATATAAGTGGTCATCACCCAGATATAAGACATTTCCTCAAAGGGTCCCTTCATGTTTAGTGGCATTGACATCTTCCAGAGAACTGGTGTTCTGGTCTCTATTCCTGTTACTTTTATCTGCTCTTCAATGTCATATTAATGAGATGCAGTGTGCCAATATATGTCTGGCTTCTTTTTTAATGGAATGAATAAAGAAAATATTGGACAGAGAAAACATGATCAAAATATATTGTATGAAATAAAATTTAAATTAAAGAAATGAATTAAAAATTATAATATAAAGGTTTTATCCTACATGTAATCCACAGGTATTAAGGAGAGAGACTCTCAGAGAAGGACAGTGTCGTTCTAAACTAAAATAGATGCAGATTTCTAAAGCATCACCGTGTTTCCCTCTGATTTTGTAAGAATTCTTAAGTTTGGGATTTCCTTAGAAAATATAAGTGTAAGGAACGAATAACCATATGGAGTGGTAAGCTCTTGGTAGTAGATGCATGTGACTGTGATGGGGGAAGGGAGGGATTATGGTGTTTGGCCATAGATTATCAACAATCATGGGGGGGTCCTTAGCACCCACCAAGATGCAGTGGGTAGTATCCCTGTTTAATCTTTTCTATTACAAAGCTGCTGGTAGCAAGCACATCCATCCTTTGGATATCATATATTTGTGATTATACTTTCTGAATGGACTAGGAGATATGTGATTAAAGTTCTCACTCCTGTTTCCTTGGCATCATCTGTACTGAGGGTATGTGCATGCTCTGAGAAAATGTTGAGGGTTGTGTGTATATGTAGACTTTTAAGGAAAAGGAAGAGAAAGCTGACAAAAGGCAAAGGCAGAGGGTAATAGTCACCCTCCTCCCAAGCCAATAAGGCAAGAAAATGGAATGTGTTTCTCAAAGGAGAAGACACAGTCTTGCAAAGTGATTAAGGACTGAGGCATGAATGAGATATACATCTACGCCAAGCAAATTTCATTTATTTAGTATCCTTGCTATTAAAAAAGTTCCGTAAGTTCCTCTCTCTCTCTCTTTCTCTCTCTCTCTCTCTCTCTCTCTCTCTCTCTCTCTCTCTCTCTCTCCAATAAATTCTACTGGATCCAGTTTAAAACTTCAAAAAATGATCCAGGGACAAACCCAAGAAAAACAAGAAAACGTAAATGGGCAATGTAAAATCAAATCCTTAGCTGCTGTTGCTGGACAATTTTACATGGCCACCATGATAACTCCCTAAGCCCAGTGAGCACAGAGTGTGGCTACCACACTAAGAAAGCTGGGGGGCTGCAGATACCCACGCCGGGCGCAGACTTTGCTGCAGAGATCACAGCTGAGAGACGCACAAGGCTGCAAGTAACAGTTTCACATTTTTCACATGGATTAACGAATCAGTTCCAATTCCACACAAATGAAACGCAAAATGCACTCACTTGTACAAAGCCGCACGCTGTGAAGTCCTCGAAGAAGGGCAGACTCGGGCGATCTTCTCTATAGATGGTGAGTTTATACGTGGTTAGGGCGGCACCCCCTGCGTGAGACTCGTCCACCACAAGCACAGAGATTCTGTTCATTCCTATTCCCAGAGGATAGGTGGCAAAACTGAGGGCGGGCAGTAGGAGGGGAGGGAGAAAGAGAGATGAGAATTTATATGCATGGAGAAAATTATCCAGCCCAAACATATTCAGACATCAACTAATAATAATAATAATAATAATAATAATAATAATAATAATGGCCTTACTATAAACATAGAGACTATTATGAAAAACTGTTATCAGGACTTCCGGGTCCCAGGAGGAAAAGGCAGACACAGGGAAGGAGAGAGTTTTTTTTCTGACATGCTTTGGAGGAAAAAGAATGAAACAACCATATGCAGCGTTGGGGTGGGGTGGGATGGTGGTGAGAGCTGGGATCTGGGGTGTCCGATACAGGTGGGCGGCCAAGGATGTCTGGCAGTGGTTAGGTGGGATTCTCCACTGAGGTTTAGGGCAGGTGGAGAGACGGAGATAAGAAATAGGTAAGGGCACCCTTTTTCGGTAACATCTGGCAATTAGTAACATCGTGCCTAGAAGGCAAGTTGTAAAGGAAGAAAGGAAGGAAGGAAGGAAGGAAGGAAGGAAGGAAGGAAGGAAGGAAGGAAGGGGGAGGGAGGGAGGGAGGAAGGAAGGAAGGAAGGAAGGAAGGAAGGAAGAAAGAAAGAAAGAAAGAAAGAAAGAAAGAAAGAAAGAAAGAAAGAAAGAAAGAACTTATCAAATTGCCTAAAGTTACATGGTAGAGCCGCAGTAGGAGCAAGACTGGAGTGACATGAATCCTCGTTTCTTTTCTGTATCTTATTTCATTTTTCTTCCTTCTTTTCTTCCCTACACACTTCCTCATTTCTTCCCTTCTTTTAACAGCTCTTCTCGTATATTCCATGCTGACTTCTAAGTGAGTATCAAGCCGAAGCTGTTGTGCACGCTAGGCAAGCATTCTGCTAACTATAGGTAGACCCTGAGCCTGAATCCTTTCTTTACACTGAATGGACTGTCATCAATGACAAGCACGTTTCCCCCTTCAACATGCAACTGTGCCTTCCTCTCTGGAGACACTGTATGTAAATAAGGCTCTATTCCTGTTCAGTTTTCCAAACACAAGAGTTGGTGCCTTTTAAAAAATATCTATGGAAGATAACAATAAATAAACAAATAAATCCTGCAAGATTAGGAAAGTTAGCATGACTATGCCCACAAATTTTCACCTCTGGCTGATCAGACTGGAGAAGTTGCCTTAGGGTGAAAGGGGGTGGGGGTGGGGATTTGTAGATTGGTAGAGAATGAATTTGTTCTCTAAGCACATGCAGCCTGAAAAAGGAAGGATTTCATACCACCTTGCTGTCCAGAAGGGCTGTGGTTCAGCTTTTCTGAACCACTCTTAAGGGGAAGATCAGGCATCTGCTTCCTGGTGACAAACCAAGTTGTCCCTGAGCACACGCCCTGCGCGGCCCATACCTTGGCCCTGCCTGCTCCTGCAGGTGCGCCTTGCACTGACACTTTGAGGTCTCTGCTCCGATCCTCACAGTTAGCACATCGAATGGCACTTCACAGTAATACTCTTTGATCTTCGGATTAAACTCGGGACTGAGTTCTAAACGGGGGTGGGTGATGATCTTCTTGATATGGCAGAGCACATCTTCCTCTGTTACAAAGACAGAAAGGAAGACAAAGGCAACCATGAACTGCATATAGAGTCCAAAACTGCACGCGATTGAGGCGTACAGCTTCACTGAGCAATGGCTATCCATTCAGGACCCAGGCACAACTGATTTGTGGCATCAGCCTGATTTCCAATGTGTCAGCTATGGGGAGCTTCCGTAGACCAGCTGTTCACTTTATTTGGTTCAGTACCAATAGTATTTTTTTCCTAGTCCTTGAAAGGATTAAAAAGCACAGAAGGTAGGGGAAAAGGTCTCTCCTGTGCAATGATAACATTCTTATAAGATATATGACATTTCAGTTAATTATGTAAATGGAGACAATAACTCCAAGCAACAGAAGAGAGATAGCACATAATCAGAAACGTTCTTAGTGGAAAATGTCATTAATCTGCCATTAGTTGATAGAGGAGTAGTAGGGGAAAACAAAAAATGTGAACTTTGGTATCATACCACACAGAGAGGTCAAAATATCCACAAAGCATCCTGAATTTCCTCCCCAAGCCACTTCAACAGGGGAAAATGTCAGAAAGTTAAAAAAAAGAAAAAGGAATGGCCATATCTGTTCAAACCTGTTCTCAAATCTAGAATGACTTCATGCCATTGGATAGAAACTTTTCTTTGGCACCTCATTTAATAGCAAACACCATCTTGGTACAAGAAAAGAAAAACAGCTTTAGCACTGCATACACACAGAGCAACCCCTGTTAAGTTACATCTAACAATATTTGGAATGGACAAGTGCCCAAGAGTTTATCAAAAAAGGTTTTCAATAGCTACAAGTATTATCTATTCTTTACAACAGCCAACAAAACTCAAGCAAGTGGAAGCTGGTGGAAGGACCGGAGGAGCTGAGGGAGACGGTAACCCCATAGAAAGAACAACATCAGCGGCTGGACCACCCAGTGCACCCAGCGACTAGACTACCAACCAAGGAGCGCACAGGGAGGGATCCATGGCTCCAGATACACAGGCAGCAGAGGATGGCCTTGCCTGACATCAATGAGAGGGGAGGTCCTTGGTCCTCTGGAGGTTTGATGCCCCAGCATAGGAGCATCCTGGAGGGGTGGGGTGGGAGAGGGTGGGTGGGTGGGGAAGAGCCCTCATAGAGGCCAAGGGAAGGAAGGAGAGAGAGGTTGTGGGATGAGGGGTTTGTGGAGGGGTAACCTGGAAGTGGTATGTCATTTGAGATGTAAACAAATGGAATGAATAATTAAAAAAAGAAAGAAAGAAAAACACTCCTGAAATCAGCAAGGTGAAGGCATCCTAGCACCACTTGGAATCCAGTGATGTTGACTAGTATAGCAAGAAAAGGTACAGCCGACTTCAGTGCCAGAAGGGACAGAACTGGCCTTAGCAAAAAGACAATGTTCTGGCCATGTCTGTCTCTCTCCTTTTATATAGCTATCACAATGGTTTCTCTAAAATAAAGTCTGATGGTTTGTTTCCAAATTCTAGTGGCTTCTCATCCTCTCTAGAGACAAACTAAATCCGGGGACAGACATTCCACAGGCTCCTCATTGCTCTGCTGTCCGTCGATCCTACTATCATGACGTCCTGGACTTTGAGCGATACAAGGAAGCTTCACTCAGTATGGGGAAACAGAGCCCATGAATCACTAACTGCTGTACTCTAGTTCTAAGACCTATATCTCCAAATAGCTCCCTGTGTGCTCTAAGCACTGAACGTTAATATGTGCATTTCTGTCTCCCATTCTATGGGTTTTTCTGCCTGTGGAGAAAAACATTCATCAAGTATGAGTTAAGGGTACAATGGTGTCATAAATATAGTGTAATTTCAGTTTGCAGAGAAGTCTTATTTAAAAAAAAACCCAACAACTCAATTTTTGTTGAATCTCTCGATGATTTGAGCAAACTGCTTAATTTTATTTGACATTTGAAGAGAACAAGTTGACCATAGATTTTTATCTGGCTGATATATATATATATATATATATATATATATATATATATATATGTATATATATATATATATATATACATATATACGTGTGTGTATTATATATGTATATATATACTTCATATTTAATATTAATAATCTGTCTCAATTTGATTCACAAGAATCTAAGTACAGAGGATTATAACTGATATGAAAATAATCATTGCTTTTAATTCAAATTTAACTGCTTCTTAGTAGGGTATTGATTTTTAAAATCAAAGTCTCACCCATCCCACCCACAGCATATTCTCTGTTCAAGGAATGGAGAAAAGCGGAGTGAAAACAGGGGGTGAATAGTCGTGGGATTTGATCCAAAAGAACGCTCTGACCCCAGCATAATACTAAACAAACAGGAGCTGTGATCAGCCAGTTAGAGAGGGCTGAGCTGCCCGGGCACGAAGGGAGTATAATATACTTTTGTGCTCAGAACCTCTTGAATGAATAGCAAAGCAGTAAATTGTTCTATCAGCATGAATCATAGATGATGTATTTTAACTTATTAGGCTTCCTTTTTACTTTTATATATTTCATTTATTTCATTTGACACAAAGTCTTCCCATACATCCCACTCTGGCCTTGAACTTGTGGTCTTTTGGCCTTTGCCTTCCCAGTTCTAGGATTAAGGCATGCACCATCTCTATTGACTAAGAATATGTTTTTATAACAATCCACTGTGAATTAATTTCCCTTTTGTTTTTTACTTTTTACATATATATATTTCACAGAGTAGCTACTGTTTTCAAAGAGTGCTTATACTTCTTGTAAATTGAACATACCTGCACGAGATGAAATAAACTTCCTTAAGCAAGACTTTAACAAGACCCCCACCACGACCACCAAACCTTCCACCTCTGGGTTGGGCGCTGCATCCTGGACCCTAACTTGAAAGTTGATTTATCTCTGACATCACCGCAACTGAAGGAAGGTTGCTGCCTATAAACACCTGGTTCGTCCTTGGCATCTCTCCCAGTCCCGTTTGAACTTGTCTAGGGCCAGCTTACCTCAGATGCATGTAGAACCCAGCAGGAGGGATGGTGGGAGCAGGCTGCCTAACCTATTTGGCAAGCATACGTGGGAAAGCTGTTTGAAGGTTTGGCTGTTTTTAACGGGCTTCTTTTAACCATAGGATTTTATTGCTGTCTTGATGGATCACCGTAACTCATCAGAGGAAAAGTTTAGACACTGGAAAAGCTTAGACTCTTAAAGATAACCCCACCTGGGCAGAAGCGTCACCCAGTGTATTTTTAAATCTTATATCAGACCATAAAAGCAGGGAGATTAATTGTAAAGATCCAGATAGGATGAATTTTTAATCAGGGAACAAACAACTTGAACAAAGTTGAAGACATTTTCTAACAATGTGCCCCGGATCTGCGGCACGTTGCCTGGGAACTGAAAGCGATGAGATTATCCAGCGCAGGATATGGAAGCCGAAAGAGCTGCAGCAAGCTTTTCCAAGCTGCATTTAGCCCTCAGCCTACGACCCCTGGATACACCCTCGAAAATACTACTACTGCCACTTCTCCTGCTTTTCTCATTGAGCTGAGTTTTTTCTTTTTGTTTTTAATTCGTTCTCTGAACAGCAGTGACCCTGGAGAAATAACCAGGTCTTGTAAGTGTGAGAGATCAGTTGCTGGGGTTCGGTGTGGGGACACCTGCTCTTTTTCCCTGTTAAATTCAGCAATATTTGAAAAGCTTTCAGTCTTTAACTGAAGGCACTTTTTTTTGATTTCATTAAACACTAATACTACTCAATCTAGCATGATATTTGATGTGATTATTTTAAAAGGTTGAATAAACACCAGCATTTAGAAGGCAAACAAATTAGATAGTATTAAATTATAACTTTTATTTATAAAAAATTAAGCCTAAGTTTATACATTCCAAGTTTTCTTTCCTTCCTCCCTTTTTCCTTCCTTCCTTCCTTCCTTCCTTCCTTCCTTCCTTCCTTCCTTCCTTCCTTCCTTCCTCCCTCCCTCCCTCCCTCCCTCCCTCCCTTCCTCTTTCTTTCTTTCTTTCTTTCTTTCTTTCTTTCTTTCTTTCTTTCTTTCTTTCTTTTCATCTTCCTTTTGCTTTGTTTTGAGATACTGTTTCTTTCTCTTTGTAGTTCTGCCTGTCCTGGAAGACTAGGCTCTGTAGACTAGACTGGCCTCAAATTCAGAGATCACCATGCCTCTGCCTGAGTGCTGGCATAAAGGCATACTCCACCATCGTCCAGAAGATAAGTTTGCTAAATGCACAGTTTAGCAAAACAGAATAAGGATTGGTAAGTGTGGATTTATTTTAAGAGGTATATATTATAAAAAATAAACCTACAACAGAGAATGAATTCTTTATTAATATAAGCTATTAAGAAACTTCAGGACTCTGGGGAATTGTCTCTGTGGCTAAAAGCACCATACTGGCTGCTCTTCTAGAGGACCAGGTTCATGTCCTAGAGCCTACAGGGTAGCTCACAACCATTTGTAATTTTGATTCCCTGAGTTATGAAGAAAAGAGGTGACCCAAGGCCCTCTTCTGGCCTCCTCAAGCATCATGCATTCCAGGAGATACCCATATATGTAAAATAAATAAGAACAAATTTTAAAAGAATACCTAGGAGCTTAGAATGAATCTGAAGGCCATTTAGTAGTCACATGATCCTGAAAGTCAATTGAACTCACTAAAAAATATATATTTACAAAACTACTGCATGTAGATCAAACCGGATGAACAAAAAAAATTTTAATATAAGTTTTGCATAAACATAAATTATACATATAGTTTTATTGTGTATAGTTAAAATTCATGGTATCATATGAAAATAAACTGAAAATTGAGTTTGAAATTCTCAGGTGGTATAAAGAGAGTTCTACTCAAATACTTTCCATTACAGCAATTGCATAGGAAGAAAAATCTTACTTCAGAATAGTGAAACTGGTGAACATGACTCATAAACCACACTCTACCCCTAATGTAGAGCCTTAAGATTCCTTGAACCCCTAAAAATGAGTCTAGAAGTTACTATCACAAGACAACAACATATATACACATAATATTTTAAACTAAAAAGCAGATTAAATAAAAGTGAAATGCTTTGTTCGTGAGAAAGTGATATATATTAAGTTAACCAGAAACAAAACTTCTCAGAATTGACTTTCAACAAACTAGCAGCCTAAAGAAATCTGAGTAGGATAGATAAAATGTTTATAGTTTTTCAAGGTTGGGCTGTGTCTAGACTTTGGGCTATCCTATGGCAACACTTTAATCTCAACTCACCATCACTGCAATGTATATCTTTATTTTCGAACAAAACTCGTGGAGCTGCATCTAAAATAAAAAAGGAAATTTATGTTTAAAAATAAAACTTTGAATTTAATATAAAAATTACAGGTTTTGCTAAATAATTATCTCACTGTGTGTCTGTCTCTTTCTGTTCTGCCTCTCTTTGATTCTGTTGCTATATGTCTCTGTCTCTCTCTGTGTCCCTCCCTCCGCCCCTCCCTCTCTCTCTGAATCTGGAGTTCACAAATGAGCTAGTCTGACTACCCAGCAAAGCCCCCAAATCTGCCTGTCTCTATCCGGCCCCCACTCCCAAGCTCTGGGGTTACCGACTCGTACCAACATACCCAGAGTTTTCCTTGCATTCTAGAGATGCAACACAGGTACTCATGTCCAAAAAGCAAGCACTTTACTGACCATTGCTCTATCCCTCACCCACAAGCATTTCTCAGTAAAGCTGACAGTACATTCATTCAGCTATCACATTCAAAGTGCAAACAAGGAATTACTTCAAGTAAGAGAGTATTGGCGAAATATCTTTACCCTAAAGGTAAACTATTACATTTCCTTCTGTTGAATCTGTGCTTCTCAAACTCACTGATGGAACTTAAACCACAGTTAGAAGGTTCAGTGCAACACCACGGAGAACCACAGTATTGGACTGGACCAAGGATCTGCCTGGACAGGAAAAATAAAATAGATTTCACTGGCGGATTGGGGGCAGGTGGGGTTGGGAACAGAAGAGATCAGATGTGTGTGTGGTGGGGTGGATACTGGGAGAAAGTACAGGAATTGAGAATCATTTCCGATGTGAGGTTAAAAACCCAGTGCAACCCATGGAAGGAGTTACAGAGACAAAGTTTGGAGCTGAGACAAAAGGATGGTCCATCTAGAGACTGCCATATCCGGGGATCCATCCCATAATCAGCTTCCAAACGCTGACACCATTGCATACACTAGCAAGATTTTGCTGAAAGGACCCTGATATAGCTGTCTCTTGTGAGACTATGCCGGGGCCTAGCAAACACAGAAGTGGATGCACACAGTCAGCTACTGGATGGATCACAGGGCCCCCAATGGAGGAGCTAGAGAAAGTACCCAAGGAGCTAAAGGGATCTGCAACCCTATAGGTGGAACAACAATATGAACTAACCAGTACCCCGGAGCTCTTGTCTCTAGCTGCATATGTATCAAAAGATGGCCTAGTCGGCTATCACTGGAAAGAGAGGCCCATTGGACACACAAAGTTTATATGCCCCAATACAGGGGAACGCCAGGGCCAAAAAGTGGGAGTGGGTGAGTAGGGAAGGCGGGGAGGGTATGGGGGACTTTTGGGATAGCATTGGAAATGTAAATGAGGAAAATACCTAATAAAAATATTTTAAAAGAAAAAAAAAGACTAAAAAAAACTGCAAAAAAAATTCTATAAAAGTAACCCTAGCAAAAACTCGTAGTAATTGGGGACACAGAGCCCTAGCCAGCCATCATATGTAACCAGGCTAGGTTTAAGTGAAGTGTTTGGAATATCAATGCAGCCGCAAAACCTTCCACCTACAGTTTGTCCTGCCTGAAGTGTTCTGGGGCCAGAGACGAGCAGAATCGTCCTCATTAAAAAAAACGACAGAGAGACTTCATGCGGAACTGATGGGAGCAGAGTCCTACAGGCAAACACTAGGAGGAGCTCAGAGCATCCCGCACAGGAGGGAGAGGAAGGACGGAGGGAACCAGCGGGATCAGGGACACCACAGGAACACAGCCCATAGAATCTACTGACAGGGATGCCATCTGGCTAGTTCCTCTGCATACATGTTATGGCTGAGTAGCTTGGTGCTCTTGTGGGATCTCTAACAGGGAGCAGGGCTGTCTCTGACTCTTTTTGCCCGCATGTGGGACCCTTCTCCGGCTGGGTTGCCTCATCCAGCCTTGATGTGATGGCATGTGCCTGGTCTTATGTTGTGTTTGCTTGATGACCTGAGAGGCCTGCTCTTTTCTGAGGGGAGGTGGACTGTGAGTGGATCTGTGGGCGAGGGGAGGTGTGTGTGTGTGTGTGTGTGTGTGTGTGTGTGTGTGTGACTGCAGAAGGAGAAGAAGGAGAAACGGATATCAGGGTTAACGTATGAGGGAAGAATAAAAAAAAGCAACATCTAATTTTTGTCATACAAGAAGAAAATATTAAGGAAAAATGATCTATCAGTATATCTATTTCTTTTAATAAGGAATCCCTCTTATAACTGGGTATTTGTCTAATACTGTGTGGTTCTCTGGGGGTGGGGGAGGGGGGTGGGCTGCATTGAGTCTTCTAAGCAGAATTTTGGTTTAAGACCTGTCACTGAGTTTGAAGGACACTAGTTTGAGAACTACACACATTCTTGATGATTTTCTGAGAACAAATATTTAGCAGTAGGATCTCTGGTCCGTAAGGATACATTTTATTCAACTAAATGACCCACTCCTGTGCATTAGGGAGTGCGCCTAGAGCCACAACACACCAAGCATGTATTATCGCGCCGTGTGCCAAAGCTCCAAGAGTAACTTTTAAACCATATTTCCTAAGCTTTCAAGTAGGCCCTTAACATGTACACATTTACCATCGTTATGAGAATGCTCGCTGCCTCTTGCTCTTCTCCTCTCTATAAGAAGAAAAGTCCAATTTTCAGGAGAAAAATGAACACTTCCTAGTTTAAGTTTTGGGTTTGATCGCTAACAGATTTAATCATTTTTAAGTATGCATTTTATTAGCCAGGTACTTCCTTTCTTTATGCAGTCATATGTGGGACTATATGCATTTACCTTTTCCACTTTGGATTCCTTCCAGTGACCTGGGTGGTTCCTCAATGGTCTCATTTCTTGTCGGAGAATTCCTGTAGATACAGTGCAGAGCAAGTCCAAGTCAACAAGGTGACACACTGTTCCTCGTCCCAGGTGAGCACAGTTATTTTGGCGAAGACAAGGAATGGTAGCTTTCACTCTACAATATCATATCTTGCCTCCAGTGAGGCAAGATCTTATCATGTCTAATCAGTAAATGCATAGTTGAAGAAAACAAGTAATGAAAAAAATCAGTCATACTCTAGCAGAAAGCTGAGAAACCTCCAAAAGCCAGGATCCAACAGAGGTGGCTCAAAAATGCACATTTTCTCTGGGATTCTTGCCTAACATTCCACAGCTTTGAAGCCAAGAGCCTTGAAAGTCCTGAGGCACAGCCTGAGATCGTACACAAAATGAGAGAAACAGGCGTGGCTATAGGAAACAACTGGTGTTGCCAAAGCGTGTGTTCTTACCCTCCCTGGTAGCCCACAGAGATGGCAGAGGTTGTTTATATCTTGGCACGATCACTGCGTTGTAGAAATAACCAAACACTCAGCTGGATGAACCCTTAAGTCCTTAAAACTGCACATAAAATAACCTAAACGGCAGCCAGAAATTTGTCTGGTCTGGATAATGGAGAACACGGGGCCCTGTGGTCTCTAGCCCTTGACGTGCCTTTCCTGTGTTAGGATGGTGCTTTAGTGTCTGTCACCCCATTAAAATGGAGATAATAAATAGTATTTACTCTACACAGGAACACTGTGAGAATCAGATAAATGGCTAGTGCCACAAACTGTGCTGAGCACGGCAGCAGCACGAAAGTCAGCAGGGCATCTCAGCAGCAGCAGACAGGAAGTCTTAAAAAATTAAAATAAAATAAAACCTAGGCATTAAAAAAATGACTGCTAACTGGTATTTCTATCATTTCCTAAAACCTGTTCTCCTTTAGGGTACACATCAAAATGGATGCAAAAATGCAGTGGCTCCTTCCAAGGGATGGAGTCACAGAAAAAGGATTCGTAGCAGGAGATAGGAAGTTTTTGATGGTGATGAGATTTTTCAATAGTTTTTACCTTTACTTTTGCTGGGAGTCAAAAAAATCTCTCTACTAAGGAGATGAATCTAGCTGACATCTAAATTTAAAACAAAACAAAACTAAACTAAAAGTATGCCATGAAGAAGAACTTCTAGGAGTCTCATTCAAGAGACACAGTCCTGAAATTCCCATGAGCTGAGTTATGGAAGCGTGGCTGTCTTAATGGAGCGAGAACGTGTACACAAAAGCATCATGTAGTTTTTTTTTTCCTTGAATTGTTTTTTTGTGTGTGTGTGTGTGAGAGAGAGATTTTGAATTTGTATCTATTTTCTCAGAAAACATTTCCACAGAGCAAAGTCCATATGCTACTTTATTTCCAGGAGCGTGAAGATTAAGGAGGGCTCCCATGCCTCTTACATTGAGCCTTGGGTCTCGTGCACGGTACCCACCACTGCTGACGTTCTGACTCTATCTTTTCTTCCTCCACTGCCATGCCACAAGCTAATGCTCTCTCTGTATTTCTAAGGAAAGATGAAGTCATTAGATCCAAGTGCTGAAGAAAAGTGCAGAACAATGGCTGTTCTGTATGTGTGTTCTGCAGGTCAGTATGCAAGTATTGGTGTGAGTCTGATGTCTTAAGCTGCTGGTTTGTCTTAGACTCTGATCCTTCCTCACATTTATATGAGAAGTACGACCTTCCTTGCAATAGAGCATGAATGATCATGAGATATACATGCTGACTGTGAAATCAGTAAAGATAATTTAAGCTGAGTACTTTAAGAGACATTTCTAGGAGTGCTATGCTACTTGACTTTCGATAAATATCAGAAGTAGACTTCTGTCAGCATTAATGTAGAGAGCTTGTTTTTGTACGTATGTGGATTTCCTTATAAAGAAACTGTGCCTTCACCATAGATGCTAAAATGGCCTCTGAGTGGCACAGGAACACAGAAGGGTAGATACAGTGCTTCTCATCGCCTATCTGCACCTCAGTGTGACCCGTAGAGCAGCTTTCTTAGGTCATCCTCCTGGAATAATACAAATTAGGCAGCCTAAGTCATAATGACATGCAAAGAAACTGAGTCTTAAGGACTTGCTTTGCCCACTATCATCAGTACACTATAATGCTGGGACTTTTTTGGTCTGCCTTTGTGCGATTCAGAATGGTTCCTATGCTTTATAATTATACTCAGCGGTGACCATTATTACATTTCTCTAAGGCAAGAGATTTCAGTCTTCTCATTTTAATCAGTGGATTGTTGAACCTGGTCTTCTGTGAGGAGCTGGAGATAGCTTCGACAGGGAATGAAAGTTCTAAAGCTCACAAATCTCTGGGGAGCTGACTGAAAGTCAAAGACAATACGGACTCCTTGGGAATTTGTATCTGTTCTTTGTGTATCTATACTGATGTATAAGGCAGTCTTGGATGATTCAAGTAGAGGTTAAGTATAAAAGGTGCCTTTACATTGTAGCATTTAAAACAATTTCCAAGCACCCAGGGGGGGGGAAAAAAAAACCTCTTTTGACATATTGAGGGAATAAAGCCAACATTATAGAGCTTTTGCAATCAAAGTGAATGTTAATGTGAGGAGATATTCTAAGAAGTCCTCACATACATGACTATTTGTATTTTTAATTACAAGCGAGTTTCTTATAGTCACTGTCTCCTGACTAAGAAGGAAATAAAGGATAAGGGAACATTGCTGAAGCTATTCCCAACAGTGACTGGAAGGGACATAAAGGAGTGTCATGTCCCTTAGTCTTTCATCTCCCTGGGAGGCTTAGGTCTAATTCTGTTTTCCTGGCAGTAGAAAAATCAAATGCTCTCTTAATTCTATCCATATTAAAGAACGGCAAAACTTTAAGTGCATCCCCTTTGCCAGCTACTGGAGGCATCATTATCTCACCTGCCTGTCCCCTCACGGTTACCTCTCATTCAACAGAAATGAAGATGGGAAAGCATTCTCTAAAAGCAAGCCAAATGAAGCACAGTATAGATTTATAAAATTAGATTATTATTTTTTTTTATTCAGAATAAAGCCATGCCTTTCTCACGTCCAAATAAATGTGCCTGCTGTATCTAACTCCAGGATGATGGATGGCTCATAACACAAGCCGGGTCTAATCTTGCAGATGCTTCAGTAATCCAAAGGTATGGATCATGAGGTGAAACGGTACTGGAATGTTTAATTTTAAACATTACTTTGTAATAGAGTTGCATCTTCATTTGGAACTGCTGGACGTCTTTTTTTATTTGTTACAGGGTCTGATGACCACCAGAACCATTATGGTTTCAGTGCTTGAAAGTCATTTATTTTCCAGACCATGAATTTTTGGGCATACTTCTTTTTGTTGTTGTTGTTGCTCGCTTTAATGTAGGCAAAGCCTTTTGAAATCAACCTTTCAGACTTAAGTTTTTGGGTTTTTTTTTTTTTTTTTTTTTTGGATTGCACAATTCAGATTTGTGGCTCTCTTACCATTCCAGTGGCTGTAGCTGTGCCTTTTTATTCATGAGCCAAAATTGTTCAAATACATTTAAAAGGGACCAGTACTGCGACAGGACTGAGCCAGGAGTTGCCATATCATAAAATTCACCCATCAGAGACCGAATCCCAGGAACACTGGACGGGAAGAGCTGAGAAGAAATGTTCAAAGAAAACATTAGCAGAACAAAACAGATCAGTTGAAACTCTGAAAAGTAATTCAAAATGTAGAATTACGGATACTGATTATATTTAGTTGGATATTGTTTGGCCAAGCAATTATTTATTAAAACCCTGCTGGTCACGAGCTGGGAGGGTAACACCGATGCAATGAAAGCATGAAGACGCCAGTTAGATCTCCAAACACCAGAAGAAAGCCAAACATGACGTCATTCAGCATCCAGCAAAGGAAGTAGAGACTCATGGACCCCATCAGCTCACTGAATGGCCAGCCCAGCCTATTTGATGAGTCTTGAGCCAATGAGAGACGATCTTAGAAAATGAGGCAGATAGCACATACGGACTGACAGCAGGGGTTCTCTTCTGATCGCCATTCTTTTTTTTTTTTTTTTTTTTTTTTTTTTCCATTTTTTATTAGGTATTTAGCTCATTTACATTTCCAATGCTATACCAAAAGTCCCCCTTACCCACCCACCCCCACTCCCCTACCCACCCACTCCCCCCCTTTGGCCCTGGCGTTCCCCTGTACCGGGGCACACAAAGTCTGCGTGTCCAATGGGCCTCTCTTTCCAGTGATGGCCGACTAGGCCATCTTTTGATACATATGCAGCTAGAGTCAAGAGCTCAGGGGTACTGGTTAGTTCATAATGTTGTTCCACCTATAGGGTTGAAGATCCCTTTAGCTCCTTGGGTACTTTCTCTAGCTCCTCCATTGGGAGCCCTGTGATCCATCCATTAGCTGACTGTGAGCATCCACTTCTGTGTTTGCTAGGCCCCGGCATAGTCTCACAAGAGACAGCTACATCTGGGTCCTTTCGATAAAATCTTGCTAGTATATGCAATGGTGTCAGCGTTTGGATGCTGATTATGGGGTGGATCCCTGGATATGGCAGTCTCTACATGGTCCATCCTTTCATCTCAGCTCCAAACTTTGTTTCTGTAACTCCTTCCATGGGTGTTTTGTTCCCACTTCTAAGGAGGGGCATAGTGTCCACACTTCAGTCTTCATTTTTCTTGAGTTTCATGTGTTTAGGAAATTGTATCTTATATCGTGGGTATCCTAGGTTTTGGGCTAGTATCCACTTATCAGTGAGTACATATTGTGTGAGTTCCTTTGGGATTGTGTTACCTCACTCAGGATGATGCTCTCCAGGTCCATCCATTTGGCTAGGAATTTCATAAATTCATTCTTTTTAATAGCTGAGTAGTACTCCATTGTGTAGATGTACCACATTTTCTGTATCCATTCCTCTGTTGAGGGGCATCTGGGTTCTTTCCAGTTTCTGGCTATTATAAATAAGGCTGCTATGAACATAGTGGAGCATGTGTCCTTCTTACCAGTTGGGGCTTCTTCTGGATATATGCCCAGGAGAGGTATTGCTGGATCCTCCGGTAGTACTATGTCCAATTTTCTGAGGAACCGCCAGACTGATTTCCAGAGTGGTTGTACAAGCCTGCAATTCCACCAACAATGGAGGAGTGTTCCTCTTTCTCCACATCCTCGCCAGCATCTGCTGTCACCTGAATTTTTGATCTTAGCCATTCTCACTGGTGTGAGGTGGAATCTCAGGGTTGTTTTGATTTGCATTTCCCTGATGATTAAGGATGTTGAACATTTTTTCAGGTGCTTCTCTGCCATTCGGTATTCCTCAGGTGAGAATTCTTTGTTCAGTTCTGAGCCCCATTTTTTAAGGGGGTTATTTGATTTTCTGAGGTCCACCTTCTTGAGTTCTTTATATATGTTGGATATTAGTCCCCTATCTGATTTAGGATAGGTAAAGATCCTTTCCCAGTCTGTTGGTGGTCTTTTTGTCTTATAGACAGTGTCTTTTGCCTTGCAGAAACTTTGGAGTTTCATTAGGTCCCATTTGTCAATTCTCGATCTTACAGCACAAGCCATTGCTGTTCTGTTCAGGAATTTTTCCCCTGTGCCCATATCTTCAAGGCTTTTCCCCACTTTCTCCTCTATAAGTTTCAGTGTCTCTGGTTTTATGTGAAGTTCCTTGATCCACTTAGATTTGACCTTAGTACAAGGAGATAAGTATGGATCGATTCGCATTCTTCTACATGATAACAACCAGTTGTGCCAGCACCAATTGTTGAAAATGCTGTCTTTCTTCCACTGGTTGGTTTTGGCTCCCTTGTCGAAGATCAAGTGACCATAGGTGTGTGGGTTCATTTCTGGGTCTTCAATTCTATTCCATTGGTCCACTTGTCTGTCTCTATACCAGTACCATGCAGTTTTTATCACAATTGCTCTGTAGTAAAGCTTTAGGTCAGGCATGGTGATTCCACCAGAGGTTCTTTTATCCTTGAGAAGAGTTTTTGCTATCCTCGGTTTTTTGTTATTCCAGATGAATTTGCAAATTGCTCCTTCTAATTCGTTGAAGAATTGAGTTGGAATTTTAATGGGGATTGCATTGAATCTGTAGATTGCTTTTGGCAAGATAGCCATTTTTACAATGTTGGTCCTGCCAATCCATGAGCATGGGAGATCTTTCCATCTTCTGAGATCTTCTTTAATTTCTTTCTTCAGGGACTTGAAGTTTTTATCATACAGATCTTTCACTTCCTTCGTTAGAGTCACGCCGAGATATTTTATATTATTTGTGGCTATTGAGAAGGGTGTTGTTTCCCTAATTTCTTTCTCAGCCTGTTTATTCTTTGTGTAGAGAAAGGCCATTGACTTGTTTGAGTTAATTTTATATCCAGCTACTTCACCGAAGCTGTTTATCAGGTTTAGGAGTTCTCTGGTGGAATTTTTAGGGTCACTTATATATACTATCATATCATCTGCAAAAAGTGATATTTTGACTTCCTCTTTTCCAATTTGTATCCCCTTGATCTCCTTTTGTTGTCGAATTGCTCTGGCTAATACTTCAAGTACTATGTTGAAAAGGTAGGGAGAAAGTGGGCAGCCTTGTCTAGTCCCTGATTTTAGTGGGATTGCTTCCAGCTTCTCTCCATTTACTTTGATGTTGGCTACTGGTTTGCTGTAGATTGCTTTTATCATGTTTAGGTATTGGCCTTGAATTCCTGATCTTTCCAGAACTTTTATCATGAATGGGTGTTGGATCTTGTCAAATGCTTTTTCTGCATCTAACGAGATGATCATGTGGTTTTTGTCTTTGAGTTTGTTTATATAATGGATTACATTGATGGATTTTCGTATATTAAACCATCCCTGCATCCCTGGAATAAAACCTACTTGGTCAGGATGGATGATTGCTTTAATGTGTTCTTGGATTCGGTTAGCGAGAATTTTATTAAGGATTTTTGCATCGATGTTCATAAGAGAAATTGGTCTGAAGTTCTCTATCTTTGTTGGATCTTTCTGTGGTTTAGGTATCAGAGTAATAGTGGCTTCATAAAATGAGTTGGGTAGAATACCTTCTACTTCTATCTTGTGAAAAAGTTTGTGCTGAACTGGAGTTAGATCTTCTTTGAAGGTCTGATAGAACTCTGCACTAAACCCGTCTGGTCCTGGGCTTTTTTTGGCTGGGAGACTATTAATAACTGCTTCTATTTCTTTAGGGGATATGGGACTGTTTAGAAGGTCAACTTGATCCTGATTCAACTTTGGTACCTGGTATCTGTCCAGAAATTTGTCCATTTCGTCCAGGTTTTCCAGTTTTGTTGAGTATAGCCTTTTGTAGAAGGATCTGATGGTGTTTTGGATTTCTTCAGGATCTGTTGTTATGTCTCCCTTTTCATTTCTGATTTTGTTAATTAGGATTTTGTCCCTGTGCCCTTTAGTGAGTCTAGCTAAGGGTTTATCTATCTTGTTGATTTTCTCAAAGAACCAACTCCTCGTTTGGTTAATTCTTTGAATAGTTCTTCTTGTTTCCACTTGGTTGATTTCACCTCTGAGTTTGATTATTTCCTGCCGTCTACTCCTCTTGGGTGAATTTGCTTCCTTTTTTTCTAGAGCTTTTAGATGTGTTGTCAAGCTGCTAGTATGTGCTCTCTCCCGTTTTTTCTTGAAGGCACTCATAGCTATGAGTTTCCCTCTTAGAAATGCTTTCATTGTGTCCCAAAGGTTTGGGTACGTTGTGGCTTCATTTTCATTAAACTCTAAAAAGTCTTTAATTTCTTTCTTTATTCCTTCCTTGACCAAGGTATCATTGAGAAGAGTGTTGTTCAGTTTCCATGTGAATGTTGGCTTTCTGTTATTTATTTTGTTATTGAAGATCAGCCTTAGTGCATGGTGATCTGATAGGATACATGGGACAATTTCAATATTTTTGAATCTGTTGAGGCCTGATTTGTGACCTATTATGTGGTCAATTTTGGAGAAGGTACCATGAGGTGCTGAGAAGAAGGTATATCCTTTTGTTTTAGGGAAAAATGTTCTGTAGATATCTGTCAGATCCATTTGTTTCATCACTTCTGTTAGTTTCAGTGTGTCCCTGTTTAGTTTCTGTTTCCATGATCTGTCCATTGGTGAGAGTGGTGTGTTGAAGTCTCCCACTATTATTGTGTGAGGCGCAATGTGTGCTTTGAGCTTTACTAAAGTTTCTTTAGTGAATGTGGCTGCTCTTGTATTTGGAGCATAGATATTCAGAATTGAGAGTTCCTCTTGGAGGATTTTACCTTTGATGAGAATGAAGTGTCCCTCCTTGTCTTTTTTGATGACTTTGGGTTGGAAGTCAATCTTATCAGATATTAGGATGGCTACTCCTGCTTGTTTCTTCATACCATTTGCTTGGAAAATTGTTTTCCAGCCTTTCATTCTGAGGTAGTGTCTATCTTTTTCTCTGAGATGAGTTTCCTGTAAGCAGCAAAATGTTGGGTCTTGTTTGTGTAGCCAGTTTGTTAGTCTATGTCTTTTTATTGGCGAGTTGAGACCATTGATGTTAAGAGATATTAAGGAAAAGCAATTGTTGCTTCCTGTTATTTTAGTTGTTAAAGGTGGCATTCTGTTCTTGTAGCTGTCTTCTTTTAGGTTTGTTGAGGGATTACCTTCTTGTTTTTTCTAGGGCGTTGTTCCCGTTCTTGTATTGGTTTTTTTCTGTTATTATCCTTTGAAGGGCTGGATTCGTGGAGAGATAATGCGTGAATTTGGTTTTGTCGTGGAATACTTTGGTTTCTCCCTCTATGATAATTGAGAGTTTGGCTGGGTATAGTAGCCTGGGCTGCAGTTTGTGTTCTCTTAGTGTCTGTATAACATCTGTCCAGGCTCTTCTTGCTTTCATAGTCTCTGGTGAAAAATCTGGTGTAATTCTGATAGGCTTGCCTTTATATGTTACTTGACCTTTTTCCCTTACTGCTTTTAGTATTCTATCTTTATTTAATGCATTTGATGTTCTGATTATTATGTGTCGGGAGGAATTTCTTTTCTGGTCCAGTCTATTTGGAGTTCTGTAGGCTTCTTGTATGTTCATATGCATCTCATTCTTTAGATTTGGGAAGTTTTCTTCAATAATTTTGTTGAAGATGTTTGCTGGACCTTTGAGTTGAAAATCTTCATTCTCATCCACTCCTATTATCCGTACGTTTGGTCTTCTTATTGTGTCCTGGATTTCCTGGATATTTTGAGTTAGGATCTTTTTGCATTTTCCATTTTCTTTGATTGTTGTGCCGATGTTCTCTATGGAATCTTCTGCACCTGAGATTCTCTCTTCCATCTCTTGTATTCTGTTGCTGATGCTCAAATCTATGGTTCCAGATTTCTTTCCTAGGGTTTCTATCTCTAGTGTTGCCTCGCTTTGAGTTTTCTTTATTGTGTCTACTTCCCTTTTTAGGTCTAGTATGGTTTTGTTCATTTCCATCACCTGTTTGTATGTTTTTTCCTCTTTTTCTGTAAGGACTTCTACCTGTTTGATTGTGTTTTCCTGTTTTTCTTTAAGGACTTGTAACTCTTTAGCAGTGTTCTCCTGTATTTCTTTAAGTGATTTATTAAAGTCCTTCTTGATGTCCTCTACCATCATCATGAGATATGCTTTTAAATCTAGGTCTAGGTTCTCAGGTGTGTTGGGGTTCCCTGGACTGGGCGAAGTGGGTGTGCTGGGTTCTGGTGATGGTGAGTGGACTTGGTTCCTGTTAGTAAGATTCCTCCGTTTACCTTTCGCCATCTGGTAATCTCTGGAGTTAGTAGTTATAGTTGACTCTGTTTAGAGATTGTTCTTCTGATGATTCTGTTACCGTCTATCAGCAGACCTGGGAGACAGATTCTCTCCTCTGAGTTTCAGTGCTCAGAGCACTCTCTGCTGGCAAGCTCTCTTACAGGGAAGGTGCGCAGATATCTTGTATTTGGACCTCCTCCTGGCCGAAGAAGAAGGCCCAAAACAGGACCTTTCTCAGACACTGTGTTGCTTTGGCAGTTCCCAGGTAGTACAGACTCTCACCTAAGCAGACTAAATTCCTAAGTTCCTTGGAGTCCCGGGACCAAGATGGCGACCGCTGCTGCTGTGGCTTAGGTCGCCTCCCCAGCCGGGCGGGCACCTGTCCTCTGGTCCGGAAGGTGGCCGGCTGTCCCCGGCCCACACAGGGTGCTGCCTCAGCGCCTCTGTGCTTCTGCCTGTTCCAGAAGCTGTCAGGTTCTCTGGCGCACCCTCTCACCTGTTCAGACTAATTTCCTAAGTTCGGCGGGTCCCGGACCAAGATGGCGACCGCTGCTGCTGTGGCTTAGGCCGCCTCCCCAGCCGGGTGGGCACCTGTCCTCTGGTCCGGAAGGTGGCCGGCTGTCCCCGGCCCACGCAGGGTGCTGCCCCAGCGCCTCTGTGCTTCCGCCTGTTCCAGAAGCTGTCAGGTTCTCTGGCGCACCCTCTCACCTGTTCAGACTAATTTCCTAAGTTCGGCGGGTCCCGGACCAAGATGGCGACCGCTGCTGCTGTGGCTTAGGTCGCCTCCCCAGCCGGGCGGGCACCTGTCCTCCGGTCCGGAAGGTGGCCGGCTGTCCCCGGCCCACGCAGGGTGCTGCCTCAGCCCCTCCGCGCTTCTGCCTGTTCCAGAGGCTGTCAGGTTCTCTGGCGCACCCTCTCACCTGTTCAGACTAATTTCCTAAGTTCGGCGGGTCCCGGACCAAGATCCTGATCGCCATTCTTACTGGTATACGCTTGTATACACACATGTGCACACACGTGCACGCGCGCGCGCGCGCGCACGCACACACACACACACACACACACACACAGAGAGAGAGAGAGAGAGAGAGAGAGAGAGAGAGAGAGAGAATCTATTGGATCTATTGGTCACCGTTATAATTTAAATTTTGGTACTTTTTCGAGGCTTTTAAAGGTTGCTTTTAAATGCATTATAAAAGCAGTTGATGATCATATTTCCCAATGGAGTCACTTTTTCCCCCCTTCTTTTTCAGTGACTATAAATGGATCTCTCCTTTCCAGCAATCAAACCCTGAAAACGGCGTGGTAATAGAGGAAGTCAGGCAGTGGGGGAAATAGAGAAGTCCTTTTGTGCTACAAGCGAAGTATGCCAGGCTGAGAACTACGGATCCCACAAAAAGAGGAAACTGGCTATCTTGCCTCTACTCTGAGTCAAGAAACTGAGAGTTTCCCTTGTTCCTTTGCTTCTCCTGTTTCAGCAGAGGCCGATTGCATTACAGTATCACGAGTGATAAGTTCCTACAGGTGAGTGGGTACCTAAGCCATTGAGCTAGACTGTTATTTAATACATGTAAACCAATTAAGATAATCAGTATATTGGTAACACTGTCTTAGGTTCACAAGGTTTACTCTCAGTCCTCTATACTATGGGGCTGAGTTGTACAAAATATGTCAGTCTTTTGTTGGTTAGCTTGGTCTTCTGGTTACAACTCACATAAGTAACCTATGTATACAGGCTGAAAGAGCTACAAGGAATCTTTGAACCTCGCATCACATTAGTACCTTAACAATTAATTTGAAATACTATTTGAACATAGATTTATACAAAGACATATCAAGTAAAATATAAATTATTTTCTGTAGTCTACATTAGTGGCAGAAATGAAAGAAAACGCATTAGACACGGACAGTCATGTGTAGTTATTACCGAAGCTTTGATATTGACCAATAAATTGATGAACATCCCAAAAATTCCAGGGTGAGCAAAGCATTGTCCTTCTAAGGATTGAAACCTGCAAGAGCTGCTATGAGGATGCTACTAGCATATATTCTATTATTGAACTCCTGTGATATTGCTACTACCAATTAAGATTAGGCTGTTTTAAAAAGTCTTATTATATTAATTATGCTTATTTTTCCTCAAAAGAGTAATTAAAAAGTAACAAACTGGTTGCTTGTACATGCCCCAAAGCTAAGAATGAAAGACCTTGGAAATATAGCAACATCTTCCCCAGAGACCTGTGACACCCTGGCAGCTACTGTGATGTCATACCCTTTACTTCTGGTAAAGTCCATATTATTAGCAAACTCTTAAAGCAAAGCATCGACATCTTCCCCAAAGGACGGAAACAGCTTACAAAAGCGTTGTAAAGAAATATCTGTGTGTGGTTTGAAGGGGGAAAATCGGGCAGTTTATGGCTAATCTATTAATATCATAATGTCAGTCACCAAGTGGAAAGAAATGTCACTTTTGTTTTACCAGTTGGAATTGTCCCAAACTCCCAAGTTCCTTTACAAAAGTCCTAATTGAGTGAATTTCCTCGAATGACAGGCACTGATTTAATTCCTTTTCATAGTTTCCGTCCTAGAAAGGGTAAAAAAAAAAAAAAAAAAAAAAAAAAAAGCATTAAGTGACTTGGAACCAGTCAACCATCTTTCCTCACTCCTTCTTAATAAATAGATCAAACTCTGTAACACTCTGTAACAGCTAAACTTATTAAAGTTATAGAATTCACAGAAATGATATGTTGTCACAACACTATCCAAAGATTTAAAAAAAAAACATACTTGATAAGACCAACTGTCTGAGCTAAGCCAACAGTACCTTGGTAGTAAGGGGGTGGGGGCTGTGAGTGCAGGAGACAGGATGTGTGGGACCACAGTTTAGGAATGCAAGTTTCCCCCTTGGGCCTTCTGAGTGCTCTAGAGGTGAAAATATCTCAGAGCATCTGTGCAGGTAGCCCCAGTGTGGATCACTGCCGGTGAAGGGTTTCATAGACTTGCACCTACCAGCCCAGGTTTCCACACAAGTATTTGCCTCCTAGTGTGACCCTGAGATGGAGTGATGCTGTGGGAAGAGGTGTGTATGACAGACACTATCAGTACCTTTGTGAGAATTTTTACATTCTCGTCTTCCAAATTCTCCAAGTATGGGGTTCAAAAAAAAAAAAAAAAAAAAAAACAATGGAGGAATATACTATGATAACCTGTACAGAGATTTTAGTGTATAACCATTGTGCTAGCCTACCATTAAAAAAAAAAAAAATCAGCACTCCTCTGAAACACTCCACCCTGGCTGTCAGCATCTAGCTTGCAGTGCTAACAGTCATGAATATTTAAGCAAATTAATGTTTTAGATCAGTTCCCCTGGAGTCATCCTGGAGTACCCTGGCATCCTAGATTGCCTTTAAAGAGTTCTAAGAGCCTCTGTGAAGTATCCTAAAGTGTATAAACATCTACCATTGTTTCAAAGTATCCATGAATATTCCTCAACAACTGTGAGCTTTTTTACATCACTTTCTTTCATAACCTTTCACAGGCCCACTGAGTCAATATAAAACAATGTTGCCCCTTAGACCAGAAAAAAAAAAATCCAGAAGCTCACAATAATAGGTAATAATTACAAATTAATTTCAAGTAAAGAATTAAATCGCACAATAAAAATAACCGGTGACTGCAAAACCGCTTGTCAGTGTGCAAGTGTGAGCTTACCACGAATGCACCTGCTGAGTCACGCCTCTGCAACATCTCAGAAACCATGGACAGTGAAGACGCATTGGAGAAGAGGAAGTCGAAAGTATCCCTTAAAATAATATTTTCCGCATTTTGGTCCTCCGCGCTGAAATTCTCATCATCGTGAAAATGTAAATGTTCATGTACCTTTGAAGGAAGAGAAGCCAGTACAGTGAAAGGAGCCCTTAAGGCCTGGCTTATTCCAGGTTGGATTGTAGACCAGAGCTGCCATCTAGTGGTCTTCTGGAAGCTAACAGTTTTGTAAACGTGAGGACCGCTTCTGATGAAGGAAGATGCCAATCTTTTTTTTTTTTTTTTTCCATTTTTTATTAGGTATTTAGCTCATTTACATTTCCAATGCTATACCAAAAGTTGTTTCAACAGTGCGTTCATTTATCTTGAAACGCTTTATAGCTTACTATATTTCTCCACGGAAGATAAGACATGACATCCTTCCCCAAACACACGTTTTTAAAAGGTTGATGTCTACGATTACATTTGAAAAGTGAATGGCCACTTAAAGATTCTGTAAGATTGAAAATTTTATAGAAGAATCTTAAAACTGCAAATATTATAGTTTGGGAAAAAAGTAAATATTAGTAGAGTTGAACTCTGGTTACCCATTAGATTATTTTCTTTCCCTTACCTTCCCACTTTATAGCTCAATAGACAGCTTTTAAAAAATAAGTTAATGGATTCAATTTTTAAAATCTTTACCACTGAAGGCTGCTTAGAAGAAAAATATGCTGAGATCTGAAAAAAAATATGCTGCAATCTAAAAGAGTTATAACTCAAAGAAAACTAAAAAGAAAAACCCTCACATTTATAGGTACATATACCAGAAAAACATTTTTAAAATACACAGGACTTTCTATGCCTTTAAATTAAAATTTAAAACTAATTTGTTTATTTGTATTGCTAGGATAAAACCTACAACTTAGTACATTCCAGGCAAGAATTCTGCCAGTGAGCAGTCTGTCTAGTCCCCACAGATTTCTTACTTAAAATGGAGACCAAGGACAGAGTTATCTTTTCACAACACCACGAAAGTCCCTGAGTCACCTGTTTGCTATTACCGATATGTCTTGCTTTTCTCCGTGAACACGTATTTGACTTAATACCATCTTTGTTCATGAATTTGGGGAATTTGGGGAACTACAGGAAACTCGGTGTTTGTCCTGGTGTGTCTGCCATGGTTATTAGAGTTCACAGATTCCCCACTTGTTAGGAGCCATGGGTGCATCAGCCTGTACTGACTGCAATGCTAGTTATTATTAACCAACTGGTAGCTGTGAATGAAAACACACTCTCACCCCCCAATACACACCCTTCATCCTGCTCACTCACCTGGAGCACCACAGGATATCCTGAATCTCCATAACCAACATCAAAGGTTAAAAGCTGAAAACACTGTATACATCTAGAAGGGAAAGAACAAAGTAACGGGACATCAGAGTCTCTTAGCTACTCTTACTCTGCTATTGTAGCATTGTTAATAATTGATACTATTAAATTTCAATAAGTTAAAAGGTCAGTAGCATGCATAATAGGGAATTACATGAAACTGATTGTGGGGTTGAATCTCCTTTGTTCAGTAAAGAAAATGCAAATAGGCCTCCATTTTGCATGATATACTACATTAGCTAATGATGTTATTCCATGAGAACCCTGATATGGTTATTTTTAACACAGACATGTGCAGAAAGTGTGGGAATGAGCACCTCTCTCTTTTTGGACAACTAGAGTTAACATTTCCTTAGAATAAAGCAAATAAGCTAGAGTCAAAGAAGCTGAGGTCCGAGAACAGAGGTGACCCCATTTTCCCATCAAAAGCTTTTGTTTCTTTCTCAGCATCTGAAATCATTAGGACATTTGAGAACAAAATGCATTACATCTAGGCAAAGTTATATGCAGTCAATACTTAGTATATTTGCTGAAAATACTTTAAAGTTGTCTACAATTCCAAATTAATTTTAGGATCCAAGCACAAGCTTGTAGACCCAGCACTTAGGAAGTGGAGACAGGAGAATCATAAGTCCGAGGCTAGTGTATGTCGCAAAGTAAGATTGCTGAAAAAGAAATGATTATGACTATGATGACTATGATGGTGATAGTATGAAAAACCCTGAATTTTATTTCTTCTCACTATTTGGATACAAAAATGGCATGTACCAAACTCTGAAGTCTTAGAATCTGTAAATGAGGCCATGTATGTTTAAAAGATCATATTATAATGTGGTGACATACACTTTTCCAAGTACTATTTACTTTCCATAATTAAGCTTTACACTAATAAATTTTAGAGTCTTCCTCCCTTCTTCCCTCCTTCCCTCAATCCCTGCCTGTCTCTGTCTCTGTCTCTGTCTCTGTCTCTGTCTCTGTCTGTCTCTGTCTCTGTCTCTGACTCTGACTCTGTCTCTGTCTCTGTCTCTGTCTCTGACTCTGTCTCTGTCTCTGTCTCTGACTCTGACTCTGTCTCTGTCTCTGTCTCTGACTCTGTCTCTGTCTCTGTCTCTGTCTCTGTCTGTCTCTGTCTCTGACTCTGTCTCTGTCTCTGTCTCTGTCTCTGACTCTGACTCTGTCTCTGTCTCTGTCTCTGTCTCTGACTCTGTCTCTGTCTCTGTCTCTGTCTCTGTCTGTCTCTGTCTCTGACTCTGTCTCTGTCTCTGTCTCTGACTCTGACTCTGTCTCTGTCTCTGTCTCTGACTCTGTCTCTGTCTCTGTCTCTGACTCTGTCTCTGTCTCTGTCTCTGTCTCTGACTCTGTCTCTGACTCTGTCTTTGTCTGTCTCTTGCTCACCTATTGAAGGTCTTTGGTCCCAGAGTAGATGCGTCACTAAACACCTCAGCTACCAACAGGAGCTTGCTAATGGCTTCCTTCATGCTGTCCAGTGCTTGCAGAGGCGAACTGGTCCTCAGGAATGTCTCAAAAAACATCTGCAGCTGGGGGAAAAAAAAAACAGACATGGCAAAATAAATTTCTATCTGCCTATTGTTTCCAAGGTCAGTGATAGGAAGTGATCCTTAGGGTCCTTTAGGGTCTCCATGTCAAAACAAACGAATGAACAAAACAAAACAAAACAAAAAACAAGAAAAAACCCTTTAAATAGAAAAATGTGAGAATCTAAGATTTAAACATTTTTCATTTAAGTCACAAAGAAAAAGAGAAAGGTTCAAATACCTTACAACTCAGCTTGGCATTCTCTTTCCATTTTTCTTAGAGTATGGGATCATTGGAAGGAGAGTGCACCTAAAGTAGTATCAGGGTCGCAATCTGAGCTCTGTGGCTTGACATGTGGCTCTATCAGTCAGGAGAGTGGACTTCTGACTCTCTCCTCAAATTTGTGTTTCCTCCCTTTACAATGAGGCTAATACCCACTCACAAGAAAGCTGTGTGCCCAACACGGGGAAAAAATATTGGAAAACCAGTATAAACGATAAAATTATTTGGTTTTTAATGACCAATTTTCTGACTATATCAGAATAAAAATATCTTTCAAAGTTGTTTCCCTTTATCTCATTTTTTTTCCCTGGGGGCAACCTGGAACAGCCAGAGAACAACCTGGGAGAATCACAGGACTGGGATAATGTTTTAATCTAAGATTTCCTGTGATGGACAAGATAAGGTAGGATTAAGGAGGAGGAGAAACTCAAGTGTCTATGTCTTCTTGTCGACAATACAGTTAGCCTCACAAACAGCAATCCTTATTTCCTTAAATATTATGAGTCGTCAGACAAAACTACCTTTTGAAGATGCTTAGCATTACATTTCATGTCAATATTTTTCAAAAATATAAACCAAGTCTTACTGAGTCACAGACTTTCTCTAGATAAACATGGGCTTTCAAAGATAAAGAACAAAAAATATTTTTTGAGAAAACATGCAGCAGGTATTTGATGAATGCTTTTGGAAGAAGAGGCTAAACCTGTCAGAGCTGCAGAGGCTCACACACGGAAAACATCCGTCGTGATGATCATGAAGGACAAAGGTTGGCAGAAATAATCAATGGAAAATAGTAGCCATATCTTTAAAACGTGCCAGGGAAATTCCCCAACATAAACAACAAAATCATAAACTTTTACAAGCCAAAACCAGAAATCTAATGAGACCAGACGTTAAGACCCTAAGAACATATCAATGGCATCTGGCAACTGAGGTATTTTTCTGTTTTACTTAGGAAAATGAATGTAGTAATTGTATAATTAAAAGAAAACAAATTAATGCTAACAGTAAAATCGTTAACATCCGTGAGTCAAATTAGAATAACATTGCATGCTTCTAAATATAAGCAATATAAATTTCACTACATTCACCATAGTATATAGAAGGGGTTGCTAATGATATTTGTGCATTCCTTTCCACATAAATGTCACCTGAGTGTCACTCAGTTTAAGGTTAATGATATATCAATGTTGAAAAGTTCTGCATAGCAAATGTGGTGTGCAAGACTAAGTGTCAAATTACGGCCTCCATATGGGAGACCAGCAAATTAGTATCTTGGGATTGTATTTACTCCCGTGGTGTGAAGGTGATTGTCTCTCCATCAATAACCAGAATAGCCAGCAGTGGACAGAGAGTCTACTCAGTTAATCCATTAGCACTTTGGTAAGATTTCCATCTTGTAGGAAGCCTGCATTCTGTGACCTGGGGACACATTTCCAGCACTGTGGTTGCACCTCAACTCTGGCTCTGTGCCACATGGACACTCCATGGGATTAATAGCAGTTCCTGTTCTTCATACTTATTTAACTTACTCAGCACAATGTCAACAAACATCACATGTCATAAATAAAAGGAGCGCCATCTGGTATCTAGTGTGTGTGTGTGTGTGTGTGTGTGTGTGAGAGAGAGAGAGAGAGAGAGAGAGAGAGAGAGAGAGAGAGAGAGAGAGAGATCTGCAGCAAGTCTCCCAGAGAGAGAATAATACATTTATTATTCCCCATGAATCACTTAGACTAAATGAGCAACTCATTCCTGTTTCTGTTTTCACTGTGAACGACTAAGCTAATGATATTTCCTTTGTCATATTACCTGGGATCTGTGCATCTTCATGCACTCAGATGCACAATAACACATCCTTGATGACCTCGCAGAATGCATCCAATCAGAGGCAATTTGATATCAGTACCTGAAACACATCTCACTCGGGAGATGTCATCTTTCCCCTACAAATCCAAGAAGGAGCAACCTAACATTACCTTGCTGCTCATTTGAAACATGGAGACACACCCTAAATACTAAGCAAGCACTTCTGTCCTTTTAGAATGATGGATAATGCTCTCCCCCCTTTTTTGAGTGCTAGGAGTTGCAACAGTGCATCTTCAGTAAGTTCCTCATGACACTGCTACATCCTACCCCCAGTCAACATCTCTAAGTTAAATAAATAAGACAGTGTAACTTCTCAAGGAAATTGGGGCCTTGAACAAAAACTCAACAACTCATGTGGCAAAAAGTAGGCAGAAGATATTGAAGACCACTTGACTTGCATAGTTCATTTACGGTTGTGGATAGCCCTGTATTTTGATGCTAATTCTGCTTCCCCACAAGGGGCTGCCTGGGATGAGGAGTGAATCAGGTGGCTTCTTGTGAACCTTCTGCCCATTTTAACTTGTAAAATAAAGGCTAGAGCCAGTGATTGGGAAGTGGAAGGGAAGGTGGAGCTGAAAGGTTTTGGGGGAGAAGGAGGACAGGGGCAGGGAGGTGTTGGGGGAGAAAGGGCAACAGAGGAGGAAGTGGAAGGAAAATGGAGCAGAAACACTTGGCCTGGAGGAACCACAAGTTATAAGGAATCCCATAGCTGGGGAATATAGTAGTGTGTGGTAGATCTCCCCGATCTAGGCACATGGCCTGTATTCATATTAATTGAGTTGTGTTTTTTTTTTACACGGGCTTATTTGGGTTGGAGATTTTACCGCAACGTTTTACAGCCAATCTAGGGTACACAGTAGGATTTCTCTGAAAACTCCAATCAAAACAGGCAAGGACAACCGCAGAATGAGTAAAGCTACTCACGATGTTACTCTGTCTTACAGACTACTCATTTTCCTGTCTGTGCAACACCACCACCCAAATTTAGTGCTAAGTAAATGGATAGAAAATGACCTTGCGAGATCGCAGTTGTAAAGATGGGCAGCTTAAACAGCATTGCTCATTTGTAGGTATAAAAAAAAATCAGTAAGATGTGTTAGCATTTACAACGTTAATTCATTCAAGCAATGGAGACACGAATAAGTGAACCACAATTATGAATTGAAGGTGGAAGGGAGAAACTGAGAATGTGCCAAAGTATTTAGAGGTAAGCTTTTACTGTGCATTTGAGATCTTAAAATACTTTGAAAGTGTCCTGACTCTTCACCCGATTTGAGTACCTCATCACCATCCCAATATTTCTATTCCCTCATGAGAGAGAATGGACAAATTATTCTCAACGTATTGATTGGCTATTGATTAATGCATGCTAGTTATTCTGATTCAGACCTGTTGATCTTTTTGTCTCTTCTTCTCTCTAGACTGAGATATTTTAGGCTGGGTGTTACCTCTTTTACTTTTGACATCCCAGTATCTGAGGCAGAATCAGGGTTTAGTAAGGTTATTGAAGGAAGAATCCTAAATATGGCTTTATAGAAGCATTAGAGGAATTGTTTACAACAGCTTCCAGATAGTGTAGTTTTAAAACAATGTATTAGGCTAGGGATATAGCTCGTTGGCAGAACCTAAGACGCTGGGCTTAGTCCTGTACTGCAGATACATTATCTACATGGCATTTGTTTCTTGTGTGTGCCTTACTAGAATGAAACGATATGCATTTTCTTCACAGTGACTTTTAATAAAGATTTTGAAAAACAGAAGTTTATGGCTATTTGAAAGAGTTTTTAAGATAAGAAAATTTAATCCTAGAGCTAGAGAAAAGAGATGGAAGATTAACCAATATTAGTTTTTCTTTAAGAAAAGTCCTTGACTAACTAGGAACCTTCACCAGAATACTAATATATTTTGATCTGGGCTTGTGTGCCATAGTATTGTACGTAATAAATCAAGTTCCCCATGGCTTCTTTTGGTGTTATGGTGAATGAAAGAAAGAAAGACATTTTGTCCTCTCTGATTGAAGAGTACTAGAAATTTAAGTATTAGTATTTACATTAACTATGTAAAAAAGTAAACAATACTGCCAATTACTGGGGAAATACACATTAACACTACAGCAAGGTAAGCCCTCATACCAGTTAGGATGATTATTATCTGATAATTATCTTCAAAAACACCCATAGTTATAGATACATAAAGAAATTATGATATGATCCACAAACTCCATAGAGAATATAAAGAAGTGATTTCTCAAAAGCAAAAAAAAAAAAAAAAAAAAAAAAAAGAATAGATTTATCATTGGCCCAGCATTGTCTATCAGAAGACATGAGGTCAGATCACAGAGAAATAATTGCACACACATGCTCATAGTACCAATAGCTTCAGTAGCTCAAAAATGGAAGCAACCAAGTAGATTTGGATAAATGAAAGGATATAAATAAATACTCTATGGAGACACAGGTATTACCTAACATTAAATGGGAAATAATTCTGTAGCATGCTACAGTGTGGATGAACCTTGATAACATTATCTAAGGGAGAAACCATCTCAGAAACCACAGATCCTCTCGGTATGGGGTGTCTAGAGAAGTCAACTGTGCAGGGACACCAAAGTCCTAGCAGGGGCTGAGGGGGAGAGAGAATGGGAAGTTGTTAGTAATGGGTAGTATAGGATTTCAGTAGTGCCCAGAGGTCTGGAGATGTGCAATAGTATACATATTGTTCATGTTATCGAACTGGACACATAAAAGGGTTAATATAGCATACATTATGTTACTGTGCAAATTAACATAGTTGAAGAGAAATTCAAGCCTCTTGGCCATTTTCTATCCTGTCTTGACAACAGGTAGTTTCTGTCACCAAGGTCCAAAAGAATGTTGCTTGAGTTTAATAGTCAGGACTTTTCAAAATGAAACAAGATAAAACGGAACCTCATTCATTCTCCCCTTGCTCTGTTGACTAGCTCCTGCAAACAGTAAAATACCGGCTGTTTCCACATTAGGTCCTCGTGGACTCGGCCCTTTCTGTGCGCAGGTTTACCCTGGGCTTTGCTGTTATTTGACCAGGGTGTGAAATAGTACACAGAAAGCTTGCATGGTGGAAAGAACAATCCAGAAGAGAAAACAAATGACGTAACATGAGGTTTAAAGCATGAGGGTTTCAGGTATTCATTGACACTCAAAAGGAAAAAAAAAAAAACAAATGAAACAAAAAACCACTTAAGGTTCACACTCAACTCACACGCAACTCAATTAAATAGGCAGGACCCAAGCTTCCTGCCTCTCTGTCTAAGTGAAAGTGGGAATAAGATGTATTTGGCATATTTTTTTAATGCAGATGGAATTTAAGTTCATTGCTCTTGCTGGACATGATTATTTTGTCTTTTTGAGGCTCATCAAGCATCTCTGACTTTCATCCAACCAGTTTGTTCTGCAGAATCCTGAAAATGTATCTAAAGTAATTCAAGTAGTTCAGAAATTTATGGTGATATATTTCATATACAAAATAGTTTTGATTATTTTATAATTCTCAATTAAAAATATGCCTATACATTGAAAATTTTGAAATTTCAGTGATCATATGGTTTTAAGCCATAGGAATAAAAGTGAAAACAAAAATCCCAAACATAAATTCCAGAGGGTTCTGATGCAGGCATCTGTTCTAAAAAGTAAAATCACATTAAAAATACACCTTTCAGATTAATATGTTTTTTTAATTGAATTAACTCATGTCCACCTAAAAGAACATTTCTTCTTATTAAAACAGTGTACATTTAGGATCAGTACTACTAATATTTTGGTGGAAATGTGTGTGAAACTTGATCACATAGATATATAGATAACAAGGAAGACATAATGTCCAGCTAGAGCTACATTGTGAGACCTTGGATTTGTTTTGTTTTGTTTTGTTTTGTTTTTAAATTACATAGTGGTTTATCATGACATAGGAGATTTAGTTAAAAATAAATAATTGAAAGTACTTTCGACTGAAGCAGAGACTCACAGCCAAACATTAAGTGGAGCTCGGAGAATCCTGTGGAAGAGGGGGAGGAAGGATTGAGTAAGCCAGAGAGATCAGGGACACCACAAGAAAACCTACAGAGTCAACTAACCTGGTTCCAGAGGGCTCATGGAGACTGAGCTGTCAACCAGAGAGCATGCATAGGACAAACTTGGGCCCTCTGTTCATATGTAACAGTTGTGTATCTGGGTCTTCAAGTGGGGCTCCTAAAGCAGGAGTGGGGGCTCTCTGACCCTGTTGTCTGCCTTTAGATCCCTTTCCCCTAACTGGGCTGTCTTGTCCAGCCTCAGAAGAAGATGCCCCTAGTCTTATTGCAACTTGATCTGCTAAGGCTGGTTGATATCTGCAGGAGGCCTCCCCTTTTCTGAGGAGAAGGGGAGGTTGGGTGGATGGGAGGAGGGAAGGGAAGAGGGAGGCCCTGGGAGGCGAGGAGGGAGGGGAAATAAATAAAGGGAGAGAGGGGGGGGGGGGGGAAGGAAGGAAGGAAGGAAGGAAAGAAGGAAGGGAGGGAGGGAGGGAGGGAGGGAGGGAGGAAGGAAGGAAGGAAGGAAGGAAGGAAGGAAGGAAGGAAAGTGATTTCTGTTGTCAAGGATTCGTTACCCAGTTGTTAGCACCCTTCACTCTCTCTAACAGATACCATATTTAAATTTTCTTGTAGGGATGGAGTTAAAGGTTATTACTCATGGTCACCTTGACAGGCTCTAGAGCAGTGACCCCTTTGACAAACCTCAACCTCTAAGAATAGTTATATTACAATCCACCACAGTAGCGGAATTATAGTTCTGAAGTAGCAATGAAATAATTCTATGACTGGGGTCATCACAACACGAGGAAATGAATTAAAGGGTTGCAGCATTAGGAAGTTTGAGAACCACTGCTCTAGAATAACCATAGACTCGTGCCAGTTGGCTGGTCTGTGAGGTTTCTACATTAGGTTAGTAGAGGTCAGAAGATCCACTTTCACTGTCACACCAGAGAACGAGAAAGTAGACTAAGCCCCAGTGGTCATTGCTCTCTGCTTTCTGACTATGGTAACAATATGACCCCCCACCTCCTTCTCCTGCCACCAGACCTTGTCTGCCATGACAGATCTCATCCTCTGGACCCGTGAGATCAAATAAACCCTTTCTTCCTTAAGTTCATTTTGTTGGAAATTTTGGAAAAGCAGTAAAACAAGAACCTAATAAGGAGAGGGGGTGTTGTATGTGAATAATTTCCACTATAGAACATTCTCCACCAAAATGTTAAGGCTAAGTGAATGCTAGATTTTCTCTTCCTCTTGAAGATTAGGAGAGCATCTATGCAAGAAATAAGAACCTGACTCAGAAATACCTTCTCAGCAAGTTCAAGCTTTTGGCAGGTATACACTTGGCACTGAACACACCAGAGCTATCTATATTCTCTCTATATTTTTTCACTTTTTCTCACATTTTTATTAGATATTTTCTTTATTTACATTTCAAATGTTATCCCTTTTCCTAGTTTCCCCTCTGAAAATCCCCTTCCTCCTTCCCCTGCTCCCCAACCTGCCCACTCCCATTCCTGGCCCTGGCATTCCTCTATACTGAGGCATAGAATCTTCACAGGACCTAGGGCCTCTCCTCCCATTGATGACCGACTAGGCCATCCTCTGCTACATATGCAGCAAAAGCCATGAGTCCCACCATGTGTTTTCTTTCGTTGGTGGTTTAGACCCATAGAGCTCTGGGGGTACTGGTTAATTCATATTGATGTTTCTCCTATGGGGCTGCAGACCCCTTCAGTTCCTTGGGTACTTTCTCTAGCTCCTTCATTGGGGACCTGTGCTCTGTCCAATGGATGGCTGTGAGCATCCACTTCTGTATTTGCCAGACACTGGCAGAGCTTCTCAGGAGACAGCTATATCAGGCTCCTGTCAGCTAGCTCTTGTTGGCATTTGCCATAGTGTCTGGGTTTGGTGGTTGTTTATGGGATGGATCCCCAAGTGGGGCAGTCTCTGGATGGTCCTTCCTTCAGTCTCTGCTCCACACTTTGTCTCTGTAACTCCTACCATGGGTATTTTGTTCCCCATCCTAAGAAGGATTCTGAGCTTCTGGGCTAATATCTACTTATCAGTGAGTGCATATCATGTGTGTTCTTGTATGATTGGGTTTCCTCACTTAGGATGATAGCCTCCAGATGCATCCATTTGTCTAAGAATTTCATAAATTCATTGTTTTTAATAGCTGAGTAGTACTCCATTGTGTAAATTGCCATATTTTCTGTATCCATTCCTCTGTTGAGGAACATCTGGGTTCTTTCCAGCTTCTGTCTATTATAAATAAGGCTGCTAGTGGAGCATGTGTCCTTAGTACAAGTTGGAGCATCTTCTAGGTATATGCCCAGGAAAGGTATAGCTGGATCTTCTGGTAAAACTATGTCCAATTTTCTGAGGAACCACCAAACTTATTTCCAAAGTAGTTGTACCAGCTTGCAGTCCCACCAGCAATGGAGGAGTGTTCCTCTTTCTCCACATCCACGCCAGCATCTGCTGTCACCTGAGTTTTTGATCTTAGCCATTCTGACTGGTGTGAGGTGAAATCTCAGGGTTGTTTTGATTTGCATTTCTCTGATGATTAAGGATGTTGAACATTTCTTTAGGTGCTTCTTTGCCATTTAGTATTCCTCAGTTGAGAATTCTTTATTTAGCTCTGTACCCATTTTTTAATAGGGTTATTTGGTTTTCTGGCGTCCACCTTCTCGAGTTCTTTATATATATTGGATATTAGCCCCCTATCAGATTTAAGATTGGTAAAGATCTTTTCCTAATCTGTTGGTTGCCGTTTTGTCTTATTGACGGTGTCTTTTGCCTTATAGTTTTATGAAGTCCCATTTGATGATTCTTGATCTTACAGCACAAGCCATTGCTGTTCTGTTCAGGAATATTTCCCCTGTGCCCATATCTTCGAGGCTCTTCCCCACTTTCTCCTCTATAAGTTTCAGTATATCTGGTTTTATATGGAGTTCCTTGATCTACTTAGACCTGAGCTCTGTACAAGGAGATAAGAATGGATCAATTTGCATTCTTCTACATGCTAACCGCCAGTGAAGCCAGCACCATTTGTTGATGCTCAAGAAGAAGGAAGACCAAAGTATGGATACTTCAGTCTTTCTTAGGAGGGGGAACAAAGTACCCATGGAAGGAATTACAGAGACAAAGTGTGAAGCAGAAACGAGCATTCAGAGACTGCTCCACCTGGGGATCCATCCCATAAGCAACCATCAAAACCAGACACTATTGTGGATGCCAATAAGAGCTTGCTGACAGGAGCCTGATATCTATGCTTTTCAAAGCAAATGCCTTTCAACCACAATCTAAAATATCATTTCAACTATGTGAGCAATTTATGCACTCTAATCACCTTTTGGGAAAAAAGAACTTTTTAACAACTTAAATTGCCTGGATCAAGGGAAAAAAAACTCTTGTTAAATCAAAAGATTTAAGAATATAAAAATCTTGTCATTTGTTTTAGTTCATTAAAAATGGCTTACTTTAAGGTAAACTGTGGGAGAACTGAATGAGGTGGACTCAAACTAGGATACTTTTTTTTTCTTTTTTGCACGTCCTCTGGAGTTAAATCAAAAGCTTAAGTAGTAGGATGAGCTCCATGCTCGCAATGACATAAATCACTTTATTAACTTATACTTCATAACAACCTGACGCTGGGATGCACACACTAAGCTTAGAGAATCAGAATACACATTCTGCGTGACGGAAGCAGTTTCACAGTTAAACATCTTGAATTCTTCCACAAGAATGCGAGAGAACTGGAAAGTAGCAGAAGGCAGGAATCCAAAGGGGCCGCGAAAAGCATAAAAAATTAACTATTTGCTCTGAATGGCAAAACCTTGATTGCATTATATTCAACCTTCTCAGAGAACTGCCGGGAGTCCTTCATCATTCCTTCCAGACTTTCTCGGCAGCAAATAAAGGAGCAGAGAGATTTCACCATAAAGAGCAAAAGCTAAAGTTATAAAGGTTTTATCATTGAACTGTGTGTATAGACCTATTCAGTTCTTTTTACATAAACACCATGGTTCAAGCAGGTCACAGCTCTCTCCACTGACTTTAAAACACAACCTTTCTTTAAGCAACAGTAAGACCTAACAGCTCATTTGCAAAACTTTTCATCTTTTATTATCATATCAAGGTAATATCGATACTTAATATATGTAGCATGTATTAATTGTGACAAGCAGTATACAATGTTGCAAAAAGGATACATTAGAAAGGAGGAGATTTTTCAGTGGTAAAGAGGCTGCTGTGTAAGCATTTGGGCCCAAGTCAAAAATCATTAGGACCCACTTAAAAGTTTGAATTGGGATGCATATCTGTGACCCCAGCACTAGGGGGACAGAGACAGGCAGGTCCCTGAAGCCCACTGGCCAACCCAGTGTAAATAAATCAGTGAGCACCAAGTTCAAGTGAAAAGCCCAGGACCAGATGGGTTTAGTGCAGAGTTCTATCAGACCTTCAAAGAAGATCTAATCCCAGTTCTTCACAAACGATTCCACAAAATAGAAACAGAAGGTACTCTACCCAACTCATTCAATGAAGCCACAATTACTCTGATACCTAAACCACAAAAAGACCCTACAAAGATAGAGAACTTCAGACCAATATCCCTTATGAATATTGATGCAAAAATCCTCAATAAAGTTCTTGCTAACCGAATCCAAGAACACATCAAAACAATGATCCATCCTGACCAAGTAGGTTTCATCCCAGGGATGCAGGGATGGTTCAATATACGGAAATCCATCAACGTAATCCAGTATATAAACAAACTCAAAGGCAAAAACCACATGATCATCTCGTTAGATGCTGAGAAAGCATTTGACAAAATCCAACACCCATTCATGATAAAAGTCTTGGAAAGATCAGGAATTCAAGGCCCATACCTAAACATGATAAGAGCAATCTACAGCAAACCAGTAGCCAGAATCAAAGTAAATGGTGAGAAGCTTGAAGCAATCCCACTAAAATCAGGGACAAGACAAGGCTGTCCACTCTCTCCCTACCTATTCAACATTGTACTTGAAGTCCTAGCCAGAGCAATTAGACAACAAAAGGAGATCAAGTGGATACAAATTGGAAAGGAAGAAGTCAAAATATCACTTTTTGCAGATGATATGATAATATATATACGTGACCCTAAAAATTCCACCAGAGAACTCCTAAGCCTGATAAACAGCTTCAGTGAAGTAGCTGGATATAAAATTAACTCAAACAAGTCAATGGCCTTTCTGTACACAAAGGACAAACAGGCTGAGAAAGAAATTAGGGAAACAACACCCTTCTCAATAGCCACAGATAATATAAAATACCTAGGCGTGACTCTAACTAAGGAAGTGAAAGATCTCTATAACAAGAACTTCATGTCTCTGAAGAAAGAAATTAAAGAAGATCTCAGAAGATGGAAAGATCTCCCATGCTCATGAATCGGCAGGATCAATATAGTAAAAATGGCTATCTTGCCAAAAGCAATCTACAGATTCAATGCAATCCCCATCAAAATTCCAACTCAATTCTTCAACGAATTAGAAAGGGCAATCGGCAGATTCATCTGGAATAACAAAAAACCTAGGATAGCAAAAACTCTTCTCAAGGATAAAAGAACCTCTGGTGGAATCACCATGCCTGACCTAAAGCTGTACTACAGAGCAATTGTGATAAAAACTGCATGGTACTGGTATAGTGACAGACAAGTAGACCAATGGAACAGAATTGAAGACCCAGAGATAAACCCACACACCTATGGTCACTTGATCTTTGACAAGGGAGCTAAAACCATCCAGTGGAAAAAAGACAGCATTTTCAACAAATGGTGCTGGCACAACTGGCTGTTTTCATGTAGAAGATTGCGAATTGATCCATTACTATCTCCTTGTACTAAGGTCAAATCTAAGTGGATTAAGGAATTCCACATAAAACCAGAGACACTGAAACTTATAGAGGAGAAAGTAGGGAAAAGCCTCGAAGATATGGGTACAGGGGAAAAATTCCTGAATAGAACAGCAATGGCTTGTGCTGTAAGATCAAGAATCAATAATTGGGACCTCATAAAATTGCAAAGCTTCTGCAAGGCAAAAGACACCGTCAATAAGACAAAAAGACCACCAACAGATTGGGAAAGGATCTTTACCTATCCTAAATCAGATAGGGGACTAATATCCAACATATATAAAGAACTCAAGAAAGTGGACTTCAGAAAATCAAATAACCCCATTAAAAAATGGGGCTCAGAACTGAACAAAGAATTCTCACCTGAGGAATACCGAATGGCAGAGAAGCACCTGAAAAAATGTTCAACATCCTTAATCATCAGGGAAATGCAAATCAAAACAACCCTGAGATTCCACCTCACACCAGTCAGAATGGCTAAGATCAAAAATTCAGGTGACAGCAGATGCTGGCGTGGATGTGGAGAAAGAGGAACGCTCCTCCATTGTTGGTGGGATTGCAAGCTTGTACAACCACTCTGGAAACCAGTCTGGCGGTTCCTCAGAAAATTGGACATAGTACTACCGGAAGATCCAGCAATACCTCTTCTGGGTATCCAGAAGATGCCCCAACCGGTAAGAAGGACACATGCTCCACTATGTTCATAGCAGCCTTATTTATAATAGCCAGAAGCTGGAAAGAACCCAGATGCCCCTCAACAGAGGAATGGATACAGAAAATGTGGTAAATTTACACAATGAAGTACTACTCAGCTATTAAAAAGAATGAATTTATGAAATTCCTAGGCAAATGGATGGACCTGGCATCATCCTGAGTGAGGTAACCCAATCACAAAGGAACTCTCACAATACGTACTCACTGATAAGTGGATATAGCCCAGAAACTTAGGATACCCAAGATATAAGATACAATTTGCTAAACACATTAAACTCAAGAGAACAAAGACCAAAGTGTGGACACTTTGCCCCTTCTTAGAATAGGAAACAAAACACCCATGGAAGGAGTTACAGAGACAAAATTTGGAAGTGTGACAAAAGGATGGACCATCTAGTGATTGCCATATCCAGAGATCCATCCCATGATCAGCTTCCAAACACTGACACCATTGCATACACTAGCAAGATTTTGCTGAAAGGACCCAGATATAGCTGTCTCTTGTGAGACTATGCCAGGGCCTAGCAAACACAGAAGTGGATGCTCACAGTCAGCTATTGAATGGACCACAGGGCCCCCAATGGAGGAACTAGAGAAAGTACCCAAGGAACTAAAGGGAACTGCAACCCTATAGGTGGAAAAACAATATGAACTAAGCAGTACCCCCGAGCTCTTGACTCTAGCTGCATATGTATCAAAAGATGGCCTAGTCGGCCATCACTGCAAAGAGAGGCCCATTGGACTTGCAAACTTTATATGCCCCAGTACAGGGGAACGCCAGGGCCAAAAAGGGGGAGTGGGTGGGTAGGGGAGTGGGGGGGTGGGTATGGGGGACTTTTGGTATAGCATTGGAAATGTAAATGAGCTAAATACCTAATAAAAATGGGAAAAAAAACTAAGCTGGAGAATCAATGAAGGAAGACCTCTGATACATGTGCACACGTGAGTTCCCACGTGCATTTATGCAGATGCGCACAAATAAGTGCACAGGCCACAGCTATACCCAACATTCCCATCCCATGTGTCTATAGAGTGTAAAGAAGTCAAAGGGAAACTATCTTCCATATATTTTAGGCATTTAATGCAGATGATCTAGTTTAGATCTTATCAAGTCTCATGGTCAAGCACAGAAGGAAGGAAAATATATTCATTATAAAAAACTATGATGGGCTCTGTGGGCTGAAAAGATGTCTGCGTGGCTAAGGGAGGATGCTGCTTTTGCCGAGGGCCCAAGTTCAGTTCTCAGCCTGCCATGTAGCTCACAACCATCGGTAGCCCCACATCTGATACTTGTGTATCCGCCTGGACATGCATGATCCTGTGCGCGCACACTTGAGTGCACAAACACACACATGCACACCATTTAAAATCAGAAAATTTTAAAAAGAATGCTTCCTACTGGTACAGCAAAGAAAATGATACAGCAGTTAGTCCAAACTTCAGTGCTACCGTGTTAGAGTGTTAAATCCACATTAGCTTTTTGACAATCATCTGATATTTTCATAGGCATCTCTTCAGCCAGTTACAGCTCTCTCACATAAGCAAAATTCAGTATTGTGCACATGCTATTTTAAGTGAGCATCAGTCATAATTTTAAAGTTGACAGTTTTGTATCTGGCAAACGCAATGCTATACAGTGGTAGCTGAGGACTGACTTCTACTCTTTGACAATATATATTGTCTTCCCCATTGCTACTGAATCATATCTATGAAGATGAACTTAAACCACATCTTTCTTCAGTTCATAGAAGACAGGAGTCCTCAGTGGTTGCAGTACAGCCTTTCACCCTTGGTACCCCATAGTGCTTTTTTTATGTGAAAACAAAATAGTAATAGTTAAAAATTTTAAACATTTTTTAAATCCATGAAGTCTAAGGGGATATTCCATTGCCAATCTTGAGACAGAAAGCCAAGGCCTTCTATTCACATATGGTTGCACTATTTACAATTGTAAGTCTTGTGACTTAACTAAACTTTTCTTGTGTGACCCCATTTCACTGTAGTTAGAGCAACAACATAGAACATTTGAAAAGAAGGTCTCAGAGAGAGCTGCTACAGGGGCACTTACTTTACTGAAATGTTTAAAATCAGCTTTGCCATATTGACTTGGTGAGCGTGCAACTTGTGTGAGGAACAAACGTGAGCCAGGCATGCTTGCCTCTGGCTCTGAAAGCTGGCTCAGGACCTCCAGCTGCCAAGGGGTAATTAAGACATTCTATACGCTGGGGATCGGAGCCCTAATCCTAACTGACATTTATTAGCTGGCTCCTCTCCACTGGATCATGTATCTTCCTCTCCTCACCCTTGGAGAAGGTATAAACAACACGCCTCCTCCCAGGTGTGTCAAACGTTCTGGATGGAGCAATTTAAGCGAACAGATTCAGCCCACTATGAAGTGACAACTGTTTTAGAATATTACATTCCTCAAGGGTCAAGGTTTTTGGGTTTCCGTTTTTTTTTTTTTTTTTTTTTTTTTTCTGCTCTCCCTCTGAGCCGTCTCCCCATTTCCTTCCTTAGCTTTCTACTGCTGAAACAAAATACATGAGAAAATTACCTTTAAGGAGGAAAGACTGCTGGGAAGGACATTTGAAATGCAGATAGATAAAATACTTAATTTAAAAAAAAAAAAAAAGGAAGAGAGACTGGCTCATGATATCTGGTTAGAAGTGTACCATAACTGGAAGACAATGCTGGAGTGAATGTGCTTACCTCATGGAACTTGAGGAGTGGCAAGGGGTTGGGGGCTGGGAACAAGAACCGCCCCAAACCCATGCCCTGGATGCTGGATGCCTGTGGGTAGGCTTTCCCTCCCACCATGGAAGAACGCCCCCCCCCCGACATTCTTCCAATGGAGCTGAGATGTCACCCACTCTGAAGTCTACCCAGTTTTGCCCAGGCTGAACACCTCCCTGACACTCTTTCCTGTGTCAGAAATTCTTGAGTTGTCAATGGCATTCTGTCCCGTACTGCAGTTATTTATAAATATGTATTTTTTTCCTGCCTCTGCAGATATCATTTCTTTTATGATTCTTTTTCCACGGTGCCAGAACATATTAGCCATTCTTTGAATGATTCTGGAAAATTAGTATGCGGGATTAACCGTGGGTGGTTTATGGAAAGAATCAATAGTGCTTTCCTTTGAGTTGCTTTTGGCTTCATGATCAAATATAAATATCTCATGCAAGCCTGAAGAACTTGATAGGTGTGTTCCTTGCTCACCGATGCTTATAAGAAAATTGTTTTTTTTTTCTTCTGTTGCTCACATGGTGAAGGTATACAGCCATTAGATGAACAACCTTATCTAATAGTGAAGTCATCAGACAGAATACCTTTTCCCTATTGTCTCATGGTCTCTTGCATCTAATTTAGATGTTTCCTTATTCTCACATTTGTGTTTTAGCCAAGCCTGATGATCAAATGCCCTAATGGGAAAACACAAAAAACTCCTCACTTACTATGACTTCCATAACAGATTACTTACAGTCTGGTGACACGGCATTAAAAAAAAATGCCATGTCTCTTAAGGTTCTTGAAGCTACAAACCTGAAATCAGGGTCTCCTGGGGGCCATGTTTCCTGCTAAGGCTCCAGGAGACAACAATGTACTGCTCTCCCCTGCCAGCCTCTGGTAGTTGTTGACATTCCGTGAAGGACAAAGGTCTAATCTCCTATGCAGTTTTTATGACTTTTTCTCCCTCTCTGTCTCTTCCTCTTCTGTAGCAGTCACCTCTTCTGACTTTGTCCTGTGAGGTCATCTGTCATGGGGTCTGGAGCCAGCTATCAAACCCAGGATTGTCTTAACTGTGGTGGCTTGGATGAGAATGGCCGCCATAGGCGCATAGATTTGAATTCTTGGTCCCTAGTTGGTGAAACTGTTTTGGAAAGGATTTAGAGATGTGGCCGTGCTGAAGGTGTGCCACTGGTGCTGAGGCCTTAAAATCCCATGCCTGTCCTCCCCTCAGCCCTACCTGTAGTTAAAATGTAAGCTCTCAGCTACAGCTACAGCTACAGCACCACATATCCCAGCATGATGGTCAGGGACTCACTCAGATCAAACCCCCCGCCCCCCCCCCCGCCATTAAAGCTTTTCTTTATGAATTACCTTGGTCATAGTGTCCCTTCACAGAAATAGAACAATAATGAAGAAATTAACTTAGTACATCTCCCAAGATACTTTTTCAAATTCATAGACTTTAGGGTTGAAGCATGGATATATCTTTGGAGATTGTGTATGTAGGGACATAGTAAATATTCAACCTGCTATCAAAACCAAAATCTTACAAAGAGCTTGATTTTGAAGGGCTATTCTCCAGCTATTCTTAAGAAGCTGTCAGTGCACTGCTACTAAATCTAAACACCCTGACTATCCTGATGGTTGATGGGAGACACAGAACCAAGTTACCCTCATGACCTTGACACCCTGCAAATAGCCAGATCTGTGAGTGAGGCCAGGCTACACCATCTGGCTGGGCAACCAGCAGCTCTCCCCAGAGACCAGTGGCCAAGCCGCAGTCAAGAGAAGTAGCGAATGTTTGTGAGAGAAAGCTGGTTGTGTGGTGAGTCAGCTTCCACCTCCCACCTTGCCATTCACACTTCCCCACAATGTTTCTTTATTTGTTTTACTAAAATTTTAAGCTAGCATAACAAAGTAGTGAGTTCTATTTAGCCAAGTTTGTAAATACTTTCTCCTTCTTTGTTCTCTTCCCTCGTTATCTCCCTTGGACCTCTTGATCTGTCTACCCCACCTCCCCTGCTTCCCTTCCTCTTCTCAATGTTCTCCCTTTCCATGGCAGAGATATAGCAGCATTCATGTTTACAAGTGCCCTACCCACAATAACTCAGAAACATAACCAGCCTAGATGACTACCAACGGACAAGTGGAAAAGGAATACGTTACAAGTACGCAATAGACTGTTTTCAGGTGTGAAGAAAAATTAAAACATAATACTTTCAGAGAAATGAACAGAATTGGAAATCATTCTAGTAAGAAGCATAAGCCAAATTTAAAAAGACAAAAGCTGTATATTTCCCCTAGATTCTCTTGCTCACCTCAAGACCCAATAGCCTACCTGTCTCCCAGGGGATCTGCCATAATCAGGAACACTGGAGGGGCCCCCACCTCAATACCCACACCAGCTGGGGCCCCCACAGAGACCAGCGGACCTGGGATCCATCCTGCTCTGCATGAATATCATCCTCCTTCCGGTCTGCACCTCCACCTGAACCCAAGATCATCAGACCTGCCCCTGCCCCTACCCCCACCCCACAGCCTACCTGTCTCTCAGGAGGTCTGCCATAACCAGGAACACAAGGGCACAGGGATACAGAAGGTCTGCTCTAACCAGGGACATAGAAGACCTGCCCTAACCAGGGACACAGGAGGATTTCTCTAACCAGGGACAGCATTGCTTGACACCCAGGAAGCCAATTCTAACCCAGGTCAGGCATGCTCCAGTCTGAGACACGCCCAGTTAACACCAGAGATAACCAAAAGGCAAAGTGCAAGAGTATAAGCAACAAAAGCCAATGTAATTTGGCGTCATCAGAACCCAGTTCTTCTACCATAGGAAGCCCTGAATACCATAACACACCTGGAGAGCAAGATTCTGACCTAAAATCCCATCTCATGAAGATGCTAGAGGCCTTTAAGGAGGATGTAAAGAACTCCCTTAAAGAAATTCAGGGAAAGACAGGCAAACCCTCTACCTTTGAGGTAGAAGCCCTCAAAGAAGAAACAAATGAATCTTTTAAAGTTATATGGAAAAATACAATCAAACAGGTGAAGGGATTGAACATAACAGTCAAGACCTAAAAATGGAGATAGAATCAATAAAGAAATCACAAATGGAGGTAACCCTAGAGTTGGAAAACCTAGGAAAGAGGCCAGACACTAGAGATGCAAGCATCACCAACAGAATACAAGAGATGGAAGAGAGAATCTCAGGCACAGAATATACCATAGAAGATATTGACACATTGGTCAATAGATTCTCTCCATCTCTAGATTTCACTGTGTGTTTGGGAGTGTGGCATATGTACTGCCTAGAAAGGGGACCATAAGAGAGAAAGAAGACATCTTGAGAGCAAGGTAATGGAACAACCACTCCTTCATCCCATCTGATGCCTCTTTAGTCTGGTATCTCAGGAAATGCCATCATAGCTTAAATGATGTAGATCATGTCCTCTTCTGTCTGTTCTCTTTCTAATTCTAACACCAATTCTCTTCTCTCTTCTCTTCTCTCCTCTCCTCTCCTCTCCTCTCCTCTCCTCTCCTCTCCTCTCCTCTCCTCTCCTCTCCTCTCCTCTCCTCTCCTCTCCTCTCCTCTCCCCTCCCCTCCCCTCCCCTCCCCTCCCCTCCCCTCCCCTCCCCTCCCCTCCCCTCCCCTCCCCTCCCCTTCTCTTTTCTTCTCTCCTCTTCATCCAGATAGAGTTTCCCTGGCTGTCTTAGAACTTGCTTGGTGGACCAGACTGGCCTTAAACTCTCGGAGATCCCACAGAGATCCATCTACCTCTGCCTCCAGAGTGTGACACTATCAAAGACATGTGCTACTACACCTGGCTAACTTGTTTCCCCCTCCCTCCATTAGACCACCATCTCATCCACTTGCTCTGAGCTCCCATCATCTCATCACACTGGCCTGTAGAAGGTTTCTCTGCCTCTACAACATCCTGCCTAGTCTGCTCTGCGCACAGCAGCAGTGTGGGTATAAACGGTGCAGCCCCTGGGCACTGCCATCTCCCAGAGTGGGGGAGGGGCTGGCCATGTCCCTTGACTATGAGACCTGTGTGACTCGATTCTTTTCTCTGACGCATCCATGTGCACACTTAGTGTTTGCGGTGTTCTGAGAATATGCAAAGTCTCTCCTATCTAGACACCTTGGATTGCCACTTTGCTGGGAATGCTTTATCACAAATCTCAAAAGACACTTGGTTTCAACAGTCTAGATGCTGTTTAGGAAGATCTATTTTTACCTCTCATATACTGAATAACACAATTACTATGTACTCCTTATATGTCTGTTTCATTCTTAGTGCTATCAAAAACTCTGTAATTACATTTATTTGTTTAAATATAAGTATTTTTACATATGTACAAGAATAAACTTAACAAAGAGCAGAAATTCTGTACTAAGTCACTGTAGCCTAGCATCATGTGTAAAATCCCAATAGGGATCTAAAAGGGGATTTATTTTTAATGATTCACTTCACCGATATGAACACTTATTATTTCATGCATCTTTAATCTGTTAGTTGAGGCTGAGACACTTAACTATGGCCATACTGATCATAAAGCTAGTTTTCTACCTTACATCCCTTCCAAGTTCTGTACAAAGAGAGCTTTAGAATTTTTTTTTCTATCCTGCATATCCAATCTTACAGCTTTCAGACTAGTGGTACATTTTTCTCTCTCTTTGGGTAAGACTGCAATCAAATATTTGTTTATTATTCAGTCTGAAAGGAGTCATCACTGGCCTATTCATATTTTAAATCACATTTCTTTTTACCTTTACAGCAAAGTAAGATGAAATGTGTTTCTCTAGCGTAATGTTTTTCTTTTGTGACTTCTGAGTTTAGATAATGACTGGCTCTGTGGCTTGAATACAAAAATCATCCTGGCGACGAACCAGGCAACCAAACACCGGGAGGACCTCATTCACCTTTCACACCCTCCAAATCTACCTGGGAAAAGATTCTAGTAGGAGCTGTGGTAATAGCAATTTCTATAAAAGCATCAGCTTGGAGTAGACCTTCAGAAAGGAGGCAGGCTCCAGTGCCTGGTACTGCTGGATGCTGGAGCACGAGACACCAGGTGTCAGGAAGCTGAGCAGAAGGGAGCATGCTGCAAATGGGTTCACGTGGCAAGGGTACCAGGAATTCCTTCTGCTTGTAGTCTCTTTTTCCAAATTTAAGGGCTTGTTTCACAGAGTTCATAAGAACTGACTGCACGGACTTTGAGGATAGATAAATAGATAGACAGAGAGGGGGGGGGAAGGAAGGAAGGAAGGAAGGAAGGAAGGAAGGAGGGAGGGAAGGAAGAAAGAACCATTGTGTAACACAGAGGGCTAGGGAGGCATGCCTGTCAAGGTGGCTTCTTTCACAAGATGATGCCCATCAAACGTCAAGGAGCAAAACAAGTAAGTATGCCTTTGTGTTGTCATTGGTATAGAATGTAGCTCTGACCATGCGTACCTGAGAGATAGCCCAGCTCTGCCTTGAGTGCTAAGAGAAACAAAAAAGACACACTTAGTTCTGCAACACAGTATTAGCTCATTTCAATAAGCCAATAATGGAATTCAGGTTAGCAGAATCAATGATTTCGCCTAAAACCAAAATGTAGCGCAAAAGAATAGAAGTAGCAGTCTCACATGTTCAGACTAAAAGCCATTACTGGCTCTATAGCAATTTCTGAAAGCTTGTGTGCTACAAAACATTCTTAAATGGGAAAAGAATTTCCAATGATTGACACATTCTGAAACCATCCCCAATAATTTTGTGGCCCAGGCAACTTAAATTGCACTGACGAATTAGCATCATCCAGCATTCATGGATAACAATATGGCCATCCTACTGCAATAACTGCAGACAATTATGGAATAACACCTTTACAATAAATATGTAAGACATAATGGGGAAAAAAAGGCCAAATTTCACTGCCTAAGTATTGGGGACTTTTATTCTTTCTTTATTAAACAGCTCAGACTATTTATGCAGCACCAGAAGAGACCGCTTGGGGGCAATATAGTAATTTTCTTTGCAACCTGTATCTATGCCAGTTTCCTTGGTGACAAAAGATAACTGTATCTTCCAAATGTGAAACCACATTTTAATATATGGAAGGGAAATGGCTGTATTTCATTTTAAGCTTACAATGCATAAATCATACAAGACAAATGCAAGTCAGATATTCTCTTGAAGGGAACAGTAGTCTGGCTTCTTTGAGCAGGCAAAGCCGTTTTCCCTACTTGGCACATTTGGAGGTATTTTATATTTAGGATTTGTTACAGCCTCTGAAACCTATTAGAAAATAAAGGAAATTGTTAATAGAAAAGTTTTTAAAAGGCAAACATGTACCAAGCTTCAAATGTACTAGTGGAAACATATTTTGTTTATGTATGTATGATTTTGTAACAATTAAGAACTAAAGCAACTGGGTAGGGTGGACTTGCATTGTTTTCTGTGTTACTTTGTATTTACCTATCACTTTGTAAAGGAAAAGAAAATGTTTTTCCTAAGACTGAATCTTTTACAAAGTTTGATGGGTGGCATTCCTATTCCAAAGCTGAGTCTAATCATGTACTAAAGGTTTGCTTGCTATTTAAGTGAAGAATAATTAAAAATCTCTTTTCTTAGGGATTTCAAGCCTATTCAACCAAGTAAATTTATCTTTTTGTCTTTTTCATTTGCTTCTTTACTGACACTATCTGATTTTTTTTTAATGTCTCCATCTATTTCCCATCAGCAAATGCTATTTAAAATTAGTACAACAATAGAAGGCTGAGGTCAGCCTGGTTGTCAAAGTGTAGGGATGGATATTTATAAAATTATATGTCTAAACGTTCCAGGTGGCAACATAGAAGTGGGAACGCTCAGGAAGTCTGCAGGCAGCTTTGCCCAGTTCCTGGCTGTGTCACCACTGGAAAATCGCCTTAGTGATTCTTACTCAAAGGAGGGAAGCGAAGAAAGAATTGCAGCTGTTCCAGCTCTGAGCATCTTTCTGGACTAGCCAGTTCTGTTTTTTAAATGTTTGGAGACTGGAAAGAGCAGGGAAGGGATGACGAGAGGTCAACCAAGGCACTAAGTTCTAGGAAGCAGCAGGAATCTTGGGTGAGCTGTGACACAGTATCCTGGCTACAGACACCCCACAATGCACTGCACATTTAAAGAGCAAGAAGATAGATTTTGATCCTAGTATAGTGGCTCACACCTGCCTGCAACTCCCAAACTGGGAAGACGATGTAGAAAACATGCCTCAATTCCAGGCCAGACAGCTACCGATAAGACCCCAACTCAAAGAGCAAAACAAAGTTTTAAAACTGATTTTTGGAAACCCTCAGACTGTTTGCAAAATATGGTCATTTTTATTCTTTAAACATAATATGCTATTCACATACATGTGTGTGCACTTTTCACATTTTTTATGTTGTTCATAAAATGTTGTTTAAAATAAATTTAAGATAACTATTAAAGGCATTATAAGATTTTTCGGAAATTAAAACAGTGTTTACCTTTATGAGGGCCTAGAATGCTGCAGAACTCTGTTTAGATTAGGCCTCTTCTCTGATGACAAGGCTGGTTTATCTCATATAGAAATATGGCCACTTAGGCACAACAGAAATCAGAATGCCGTTTTTATGTTAAGAAGGGGAGAGTTGCCCAGAGCCTCTGGGAAGTCCACAGGCTCCAGTACGGGGGAGCAACACTTGCTATTTGTCCCTTCTCCTGGGTCTTTCTCTCACCCTGCGACCACATTAGCTTAGGCTTGGTATAGAATAAGAGAGCAGAGCAGTTGTGCAGGCATGAGGCCACATACATCCAACGTACTACAAGAGAGTGCCTTTCCCATCTCCTAAATGCCCTGAAGGAGTTTTATCTCACCTGACTTCACACTGAACCCTTGTGTGTTAATTCACTTCCATATTTTCATAAATCACTGACTCTCTAGCATTAAAGGAAGTGATATTTGCTAGCAACAAATAATTCGCAAATTTATTAATTAGGGCTGGGACTCATGGGTTTACATTTCTGTTGTCACTATTCTACATTATGTATGCATTTAACCTTCACACCAAACACTAAAGGCACATATACCTGTTATAGTTTCACTATAGCGTATAATATAATATAATATAATATAATATAATATAATATAATATAACATTGGAAGCCAGTATTGGTTTATTTGCCTGGAGAAGAATTCCACTATGTTTAAGAGGCAGGGCATAGGGATGCAGTCAGGATTAGAGACAGTCATAGTGTAGGGGCCCTATGCTTGTTTGTGGATAACTTGCTTAAACAGGACTGACTAGGCTGCAGAGGGCTCACCATGGTTAAGAGTACTTGTTGCTCTTGCAGAGAGCCAAGTTCAGGTTCCAACACCAATATACTGACTCACAACCATCTGTAGCTCCAGTTTCAGGTGGTCCAATCCTCTCTTCTGGCCTCTATGAGCAATGTGTACATATGGTACACACACACACACACACACACACACACACACACACACACACACACACACAGGCTCTAACCATGTGTTCTGTATCTTAGGACATCCAGCAAGAAGATTATCCCAAAGGTAATTCCTCAATCTTGGTCTAGGTCTCTGAGCCATAATTAATTTTATAACTTACCCAGTCTGCAGTGTTAACAGTAATGGAAAGCACACTAAAATATTATCAGTTCATTATATCTGTCAGTTGATGACATTCATTCTGAACAGATAAGAAGTGGAAATTAATAAAATGCCTATAAATTAATCACATTGGTTTTTTTTTGTGATAGTCAACTTTTAATTCATGTTCTCTCAAATCAGATGTTCTGATGTTAGCATCACTTGTGAGTTTACTTTTCTATTGCTGCAATAAAACACCTCGACCAAGGTAACTTATAGAAGGAGGGATTTATTTGGGTTTACGGCTCCAGAGGTGATGAGTCCATCGCCATAATGGTTGGGAAATGCAATGGCAAAGGCTCACTCCGGATAGAGCAGCAAGCTGAGAGCTGCTGTCTTCAACCACAAACAGGAAGCAGAGAGTGAACTGGGAATGGTCCATGGCTTTCTGAAACTTCAAATTCCAGCATCCCGTACCTCGCCCCAACCCAATCCCACAGCGGCCTGCTTCATCCAGCAGAGCCACACCTCTTAAATCTATCCAAACAGCACCACCAATTAAGGACCAAGTATTCAAATGCCTGAGCAGATGAGGGCCCTGTCCTTCAGGCCACCACACTATCAACAGGTACCATTAATTCAAACGATAGTGCTACCCATAATAACACTCTTTGAGAGTCCATGGACCATTGTGTGGGTTTCTCAGATATAGATTCAGGGCCTGACTTCCTAAAGTTGAGGGTTGTATGATAAAGTTGCCACATTTGACTGAAAAAAAAAAAACAAAAACAAAACAAGCCATGGCTAATGCATCATTTTCTTTCTATTCAGGAGAATAATTTAAGATCAATCTTAAGAATTAATGAGCCTTCAAAATTATCTGACAAATCTTTTGTGGAATGAGGTTGGAAATGAATTAATGGGCAAAATGCTTTTGAGAAAATAAAATTACCATCAAGAGCATCAATTATTTTGAATTCATGCGCTTTAAAATCATGTGCAGTTGTAAACCAATTAGTCTTTTCTACAGCAAACACTCATTTGAAGTAATAATAATAACACTATTGTGAGATGATTAGATAAGTTTTTCATGGTTGTTAGTTATTTTCTTCTTGAGCATCATTCCTATTTGATAATTATCTATGATTTTCACTTATAGAAAACCAGACTTAGCACGAACACATAATGCATTTTAAAGTGAACGCAAGCACGTATTGGCTAAGTAATACATCAACTCATTTTACAAACTCTTGGGAGCAGACTTTTATTCACATTCTTCCTACTGATGACATAAATCTCTCAGGCCCGCTAAAGGGCCAGGTGCCCAGTGAAAGCCTTTTACAAGGTCTGCTCCACAGCCTGCAGTCTCAGACATAAAAATGAATACCAGAGAAGAACACTTGTTATGATTGAAACCATAGTGTAGCTTTATTACTATTTCCAAAGACATTACTCCTTTTCACTCCGGGATTACATTAGCTGTCTCACCTGGCATTATCAAAGCCCCTGCATACATGAGGCTAACCCCAATCCAGTAATTGTGTCCTATTTCCAAATGGAAAAAGAAGTAAGGCGTCTCTGCATCTTTGCTAAGTTCTGGGCTCTCCTCCTTACACACTTTGCAGAGTTCGCTGGTAGTCAAGGGATCTGCAGGTACAAGACATGGACAAAAAGTCCCCCCAAGGTGGAGGGCAGCGATTGCGAGCCAGTGAGTTGTCATAGTTGCTTGCTTTACCTTTGCTTCCCATTGATGACTCCTCCCACTTGAGAAATGTCCATATCCCTCAGATATTCACCTTTTCAATCAAAGTGCCTCATAATCTGGGGGATGGCAGCAATCTATTGCATTTACTGGAAAGTGAATTACCACCCATGTGTCCTTTGCCCATACAATTTATACCTCAGCAAAGCAGAGTGGCTGGCCTTAGAGCAGTCAGGAGTAAAGTAGACTCAAGCAGTTTCTTCACACAATCCAAAAATTCTAAATAAACTTTAATTCAGTTCCACAAAGATGAATGGATCAGAAGATGGTTATATGCGAGGGCTATCTCCTTATAAATTCATACTTGACATCCCATATGTCAAATAAATTTATATCTGGTATCAAATATATGATAGCTGATCAGTGATTTCATGTAGGTTATGCTTCAACTGGACAAAAATAAGACTCTGACAAGCTTCCTGCCTGAGGCACAAATCACCTTACATTACGTTTTCATCAAAACCGCCAACTACAATCACAAGTGTAGAGAATCTTCCAGCCTCATAAAAAAGTTACAGACATCAGAGATTTCTCTCTGCTGAGTGACTCCTGATTTTGTGATTTACAGTGAATAAAGGGATAACTCATGACTTTTTACTCTAAGAACCAAGTCTAAATTTATGACATTTCTCACAGTTCATCTGTGTGATTTGTGTGTGAAGACAGTCGTGGATGCATCTAACTAAAAGTAACAGTTAGAAAGTTCGTGAAAGACTCCACTCAAGTCCCTGGAAGCTTTGAAGGAAGGGAACAAGATAATTTTGAATAAAATATTGCATAATGTTGAAGCTATTCAAAAAATAATAATGCCACAACAGAGACATATCTGATTGTTTAAATTCACATGAGAGGACACCGTGAGCGAATGCTGCATTTGCCATTTTTCTGCGCCCCCTTTCCTTTCTACCCCTTTTGGGGGTGAGCATCCTCTGAATTACTTAACACTTCACTTAAATTTTTAAATATTTTCATCCTAAAGTGACTTTTAAAAGTTCAGTTACTACGTTTTATTATTTCTCAAGTTCGCATGTCTTGATATTTTTTTCATCTGCTCCTGGAGCGTTCACAGATAAGGCATCTCAGCAGCAGGCCTAACTGGAAATAAATGAGCTCTCAGTCTTATCTCTTACCGCTTTTGTATTTAGGTTAGCTGCCAGGATGTCCTATACACTACCATTGGTAACCAGTTTAGTGGGCTTACCTCACTGAATAGGGAATAAATCACTGCTCATCTAACTAAATAATTCTGCCTCTGAATATAGGATTCGTTATATGAGCCTGGGTGCATGCACATGTACACACACACACACATACACACACACACACACACACACATCTTATGAAACTTAAGGACAGAGTATATCAGCATGCTGATATAACATGGTTAGTCTTTGGTGAGTTTGCTTACATTTGTTCTCCACACTGGCATGAAGAGACTTCTGTGTATTTTTACACATCTTAAAATACCAGGAGGAAATAGTATTTTACAGAATAAAAAAACCAATCGGTCAGATGAGTATGACCTTTTGTTGGGAAGCCTAAGTACTTCAGTTGAAGGGTAAATAAACACCCGCCCTTGTTTTCTGAACTCTGTACTGTCAAGCACAAGGTTGACCTAATAAGGAAACAATCACCTCCTGCATGTGAGCCCAGGAAGCTTTCCATCTCCACTTCAGAGCAGATAACGGTATCTTAGGGGTAATCATCAGCAAGGTCTTCTTTTAAAAGATAAATCCGAAGAGCAGAAAGAAACTGACAAGAGGTCTACGAACTGGAGACCAAGCATTCAAACACATGAGCCAATGGAGGCTGGGATGGTTTGTATATGCTCAGCCTGGGGAGTGGCACTATTAGAAGGTGTGGCCTTGCTGGAGTAGGTGTGTCACTGTGGGTGTGGGCTTTAAGACCCTCATCCTAGCTGCCCGGAAGTCAATACTCTTCTAGCAGCCTTCAGATGAAGACATAGAACTCTCAGCTCCTCCTGCACCATGCCTGCCTGGATGCTGCCACGTTCCTTTCTTGATGATAATGGACTGAACTGCTGATCCTGTAAGCCAGTCCTAATTGAATGTTGTTCTAATTGAATATAAGAGTTGCCTTGGTCATGGTATCTGTTCACAGCAGTAAAGCTCTAACTGAGACAGGGGTCATTCTCATTCCAAACAACAATTTCACAATCTTGGATTACATAATGACAGTCACAGTGTGCTTCCTGTCAGGGCTTTCCTGAATCTAAGAATTTGGCGGGGGTGATAAAATTCAGAACTGGCAAAGGACTGGCGTCACATCATCACAGAGAATCAAAGGGGTTCTTTAGGGCTTGGTATTTTCCCTCCTCACCTCTCCTCACACAAACTGGTCTTTCCCTAATACTATCCCAACCAGAATACATAAATCCACAGAAGGGAGCAAAGAGAAGAACGTAGAGAACACACGAAGCACAGACACCTTAGCAAAAAATGTCGCAAGCTGAGTGATACGTGCCACACAGTAGAACTGGACTTAAAATAACCTGATTAACATATCCAAGGGAATAATCAAAGATGAAACACAGTGAAATAGAGAAGAGAAAGCACCCACCCATGGTAACGAGGAGGAAATGCAGTAAGAAATTAATAGAAGTTAGGAACACTTATGGTGTACCAGCATGTGTTATAAGTACAGATTTAGAAGATAAGACTAAAGAACTGTCCTCGAAACAAACTCTTCCTGAAAGCACATGAAGAGACAGATAATAGCTCAGCAGGCAAAGGCACTGGCCACTGAGCCTGAGTTTGATCCCTGCGACCCACTGTAGAGGGAGACAACTAACTCATGAAAGTTGTTCTTTGACCCTCTCAAGTATGGCATGTCCTGTGGGCTCCTACCATTCACACACACACACACACACACACACACACACACACACACACACACACATCATCATCATCATCATCATCATCATCATCGTCGTCGTCATCATCATCATCAAATTTCAGGACCAGCAAAGTGGCCCAGCAGATACAAGTACTGAGAGTCTGAGTCTCATTCCCGGAGCCCATGTAGAGGGAGAAGGGGAGGACCAACTCCTGAAAGTTGTCCTCAGAGCTCTAGCTATGCGTGTTGACAAGGGCACTCTAGAAGTTGATGCAGGAGGATTATAAGTTAGGCTGAGATTCGATCTTGAAATCAATAACTAAATAATAACTATTATGAGAAAACAATAAGCATTGCTGCAGATGTTAAATCCATGGTGACTGCAACATTGCATATATTAAAATTAACTTTCCAGGTTACAGAACATTCGTGCCCTACAATGAAAAATGTCGAACTATGGTTTTGATGAAATAAAAGGAAAAATATACTAAACAACAAGATAGAACAGGAGGAATAATGCCCCAAAGCTGCCTGCACACTCTTACTGAGCTGTGACACTCATCATCTTCCTGCTGGAGTTTGAACACTTGGTTCTCAGACCTTTGACCTCAGGCAAACCACACTCTTGACTTTCCTGGTCTCTGCTTAAGTGTTTGTGGAACTTGTGACTAGTGTAACACGATTTGAAGACTGCGATTCTCGTCTGTCTTTGTTCAACCTCCATTCTTCAGTTAAACCGTATAAAGGTACAAATATTTTTAGGTCACAATGGCTGTAAATTAGCAGCCATGTTTAATTTAGATCAATAGAAAGGAGGGAATGGGGATAGCCGTAGTGTGAGTAGCTACTTCGAAGACTTGCCGAAGACAATTCAGAATAAATCAGGTTGGACTCCACTGTCTCAAGATTCACGGAGAAACATCGATGTGTGTAGACTTGAGTTCCAATGACTATTTCAAGGTTAAAGACAGCAAGTTCAAGATCTTGGGCCACCAATCCTGCTTCCATAGATTGTGGGCTGCTGCTAGGGACATAGGATACCTGTGTCTGTTACTAGGTCAGTGAGTGTTTCATCACAATGTTTAAATGAACAAGTAAAGTGTCGTTACTGGAACACTTCTCAGAGTTCAGAACGTAATTGATGCAAGGCAAACCCAGGAAAAAAAAAAAACCATCCTGTCACTTTTGAACCTCAAGACCATGTCTTCTGGTTTCTTTCCAGTTCTCTCCTGTCGACGCTCTGAACAATGGTTCCTGCAAAATCAAAGTTCTATCCAATGTGTCCGCAGAGAACTTATTTGGAACCAAGTTAACTTGCATTTCCCCTTATAACTCAACTTTTTGGAGATACTAGTAAGCTCTTCCTGCAAACACCCTCATTATCTTTGATACCACAGCTTGCAGTGTTAGGCACACTTCATGGCGTCTCTTTTCACCCAGCTGATACTGTCAGTATTGACTGATGTAATGAAACAGTCATTGAGCTTCCTAACGATGAAGCAGAAAGCAGAAAGGCAAAATCATATTTTCATTTGTTACACTGACTATATTTTTTTTTCTTAAATAAATGGAAAGCCAGGAAAAACAGAGAACGTGCGAGAAGCCGCTAGGTAAAAGAACTGACCTCAGAATGGTAGGTAGAAAAGAGGTGTGGGGGGAAAGGATCCTTAGTGAATTAAGCTATTTTCAGCTCATTTTTGAACCTTCATGAAATGAAAATGTCGGCTTGCAGCAATAAAAAGATGCAATCTTTGTTCAAAGGGATTTGATAGCCATAAAGATCAGAGAATGGCAGCCCAACCCATTTTACTTATCTTCAGCATACCGCGTGAGACGACAGCTTGCGTAGGACCTTTACCTTGACAGTGAAGCGTTTCTTCTTTGGTGGGCTCCATACCGTGCCAGTTGAATGAATGAAGGCCCGCAAAGGCCTTAAGGAGGTCACCAACACATATGCCTTAAGAATCACAGATAGCTCTTCTGCTCTGGAGATTGCTTCGTGCGGGGCAACGACTGTAGTCAGATTCCTACAGAAAAAAAAAAAATCATAGCGCTGCATTTAAAATTGAGTATGCAATGGGCGAATGACCTAAAGCTTGATAAAACCTCCTCCCCCCTCCCCCCTTGGTCAGTGGGTTTCCTGAAACAATTGCAGCTGTTGGATTTTTTCTCGCCACCAGGGGGTGCACGAGCACAAAGACACGCCATCAATGGGTAGGGGTCTTTATACTGGAAGACTGAATCAAACAATTTTCCCCCCAAAGGAAAACAGTACTTACAATAATGTTTAAAGAATTATGAAAATTAATTTAGTCACACTCTGTGACTTCGAATTCATGGGACTTTTGAGCAGAAGTGAATGCATGAATTTGGGTGAGAAACTCTCCTCCTCCCCTGCTTTCTTAGATGCTCTCTTCAATTTGTGCAAACATTGAATTATTTAACAGCAGACAGGCCATCAAGAATATGCTTGAATAGTTCCCCCAATTCATATCTACATAACAAACACCCCTCATTGCTCATAACTAAAGGCCAACTTAAAGGCCAAATGTAAAGATAGCAATAAACAATACTTGTTTCTTGTTTTGTTACGAAGCAAACACACTTCCATCATAAATCATACCAAAATGTAAAATTATTTGTATTTCTGTCTCTATGTCAGGAATCTAATCCTAATCAATAATAATGTAGCTTGTGCTTATGAAAACTATGGAAGTTAAAACATTGTGCCGAAGCCACATTAATTTCTCAATAAGCACTACTAAATGCTGAACCATTATCTAGTAATTATACAAGTAGATGAGGCAACTCGTTTATGTCTTGAATGACAGAATTAAAATACCTATCTCCCCCGTGTGATCCTAAAATCCTTTACCCAGAATCTGTAGAGTCCAGGAAAGCAGGGAGGGACCTTTGGTGGGAAGAGGAAAAGAAAGAACTTAAGGGAGGGAGGATGGAAGAACAGGGATGATATGAAAGAGAAAGGGGAAACGTGGAGGGAGGTTTAAGGGGGGGGGTATGGGAGGGAAGGGCAGTGGAGGAGGCTGGAGAGGGATAACCAACACTAACGATGTTCAAAATAAGCTGTAGGAAGCCCACTGCTTTATAAACTTCAAAAATGTTTACATTTTCCATAGAAGAGTTTCACCAGAACTAGGCAGTACGTATGATGCTCCTCCCAGGAGTCATAGATTACAAAGTAAAAGCCCAGTGCACTGTGGGATGCCTCCCTAAAGCAGTCTGTCAGGAGTGTCTCAGAGATCTCCCAAATAACACAGGCTATTGTCATTGTCCTTGGTTGCCTACCAGGACCCGATGGTAAGATTCTGTTGCTAATGACACCAATCACTTTAGTCATACAACATGGAGGAATCAAATTGGTACTGACTGGGAAACTTCCTTCCCTGCTGGCCAGCTTCTGTAGTGTTGAAAAGTGCTATATGTAGGTTCGGGGCAGGGGAACACCATCCTACCCAGTAGTGAACCTGTGAACTACAGTAAAGGCCTGGGGGTGGGGGGCAAAATGTGCCCATAGGTGCAATAGTGGATGTACTGGCTAGTTTTGTGTCAACTTGACACAGCTGGGGTTATCACAGAGAAAGGAGCTTCAGTTGAGGAAATGCCTCCATGAGATCCAACTGTAAGGCATTTTCTCAATTAGTGATCAAGGGGGAAGGGCCCCTTGTGGGTGGGACCATCCCTGGGCTGGTAGTCTTGGGTTCTATAAGAGAGCAGGCTGAGCAAGCCAGGGGAGGCAAGCCAGTAAAGAACATCCCTCCATGGCCTCTGCATCGGATCCTGCTTTCTGACCTGCTTGAGTTCCAGTCCTGACTTCCTTGGTGATGAACAGCAGTATGGAAGTGTAAGCCGAATAAACCCTTTCCTCCCCAACTTGCTTCTTGGTCATGATGTTTGTGCAGGAATAGAAACCCTGACTAAGACAGTGGCATAGATGTTATTGGTAAGTAACAATCTTTTGCTTGGACTTATGGCATGTTCCACAGGAGCACATGGATGTCTACTATTGTGAATCTGGCCAGGGATCTGCCTAAAGAGCTCGCAGGCTCCAGGATTAAATCTGCTAATTTGTTGTTAAAAGGACAGAGTATCAAACTGCTCTCTAAATTCCTATTGATAGATTAGTGAAGCTATCCATAGATTAGTGAAGCTCTCGAATCTCGTCAGAGAAGTTTCTCTGTACAGTGGACAGTAACTAATGCAGAAGCTCACAGCTTGTCACAGTGCAGAAGATCCAGGTCGGTGGGTCCTCAGGGCGTCTATATTATGCCTACCCCGCAGAAGAGCAAGGTGAAGGAAGGGCTGTAAGAGCTGGAGGTCAGGGTGGACCAGACTGAAAGTGCTGCTTTTATGACCTCCCAGCAGCTGGTTCTGCTACCACTAGACATGCGTAAGATCAAGCCATTCACCCATCCACCCTGAGGCAGGGAGGGTCTGACAAGTTCCACCCCTGAGGAGCTGTTGAGAGTTAATGGCTTATGGGAAGACAGAGTCTGTTTCCTTTAAGAATGTGACCCGTGGAAGGTTGATTGCCACACCCTACCATGGTGGATGGCTCCTCACCCACAATGATATAAGTAGTACAACGTGTTATATAAATAGTAAATAAAGGCATGATGCTGCTGGGGTTTGGTGACTGGTGGATCTCAGGGGAGGAGAGAAGGTAGAGATTAAGATCAAAATACATTATACAAAATTCTTAAAGATTAATATAAATATTATATTTAAAGTATCCTTTCCTGGAAATACCTTGAACAACTTGATACCCTTTCTTAGATTGTAGGACTCATAAAAATTTAATAGCTAAAAAAAATCCATTCAGCCATATTCAAAGACTAAAGCAATGCAGTGCGGATATAAAATAGAAGTTAAAACTTTATAGTTTTACACTGTCAAGGTTCTAAATTCAATTTACATTAGTGTAACTTACTAGCTAAGAGTCCAATTTATCCAAATGTTTATTCTGCAGAAGCAGAAACTTGAATTAGTCTAGAAGAAAGTCAATGATGACGTTCCTTTAAAAAAAAAAGTAGCTGGGCATGGTGGCACACGCCTTTAATCCCACAACTTGGGAGGCAAAGGTAGGTGGATCTCTGAGTTCGAGGCCAGCCTGGTCTACAAAGTGAGTTCCAGGACAGCCAGGGCTATACAGAGAAACCCTGTCTCGAAAAACCAAATATAGATATTATTTAATGTATATGAGTACTCTGTAGATGTCTTTAGACACACCAGAAGAGGGCATCAGATCCTATCACAGATGGTTGTGAGCCACCATGTGGTTGCTGGGAATTGAACTCAGGACCTCAGTGGACCTCTTATTCACTGAGCCATCTCTCCAGCCCTGATGACACTCCCTGTTAAGGCACAATGTCTGAGCATCCTTCTGAATGGGGCATAACAATTCACCAAGTCACAACCTCCCACCCCGCCCCAACCCAATGCCCGAGCTCTGAGCTCTGAGTTCTAGTTTTTTTTTTTTTTTTTCTTGTTGCCTACAATATGTGTTGGATAGAACATCACACATGGATATCTTACAACTGTTTGCGGTGCCAGTCCCGAGGTTTCCATACATGTGGCTTCTCTGCTTTTGAGAGATGACTGGAAACCCTCAGCCGTGACTGTGTCTCCTGATCCAGGCACACAGAGGAACTCACTGGAAGTCGAAATTCTGAAAAGAGTCACAAGCAAAAGACAGTCATTCTTGTTGGTTCCTCCGGGAGTTGCTTCTAAATTACAGTGCCATCAGTTACATCAAAACTGCAGAGTCCATCTCTCCACTCTGAAGTCAGGTTGCATCTACGAAGTAAGAATGCATGATCAAAGAGGAGTTTGTTTTGGAGGGTTATTTGTTTGCCCTGCCCCCCATCACCAGGAAAGAAACGGTAATAACTGGTTCTCAATTTGCTTGCTCAGAAAGGAAAATAGGTTCCGTATTTCTAACCATTCAACCCCAAGCTGATCTCCATCCACACTTAGCAGTGTGCTCTGTCCCTGATAGAAAGGTGTCTGTAGGCACTGACTGCGGTGTGAACAGAACTCAGAAAGGGAGTTAACTCCCCGACAAAGTATTGCTTCATTTACTTTACTTGCTTATGACCCATGACCTTGGTCCCTTCACAAGGGTTTTTATTTCGGAAAGGTTTAAGTTGACACAAATGAAGAATAGCAATATCTTACTTCAGAACAGTTACACTGAAATGTTTAAAAGGTGAAAATTTTGGATATGCTTAGAAAGAGAACCCAGAAGGTACAAAAAGCCGTAGAATAAAAACGGAAAGCCTCCGCCACCCGAAGTGGGTGCTTACACATCGACTTTTAAAATCCCGAGAAACACGGGACATCTGGAGCATCTTATCTTTTCTAAAACATACAATGGATACAATTGAGATAAGTAACAATGTGCCTATACTAATGTATATACATAGGGATTTGTTTGTTTTTGGTTTTTTTGTTATAATATATAAGAGAGACTTCCCAATGGTCCATGCCTGGCTTACTTCTTAGGTTTATGGAGAATTACTCCATATACACTTCTCAGTGGATAATAGTACTCCATATATGTAAAATTGAGTAGGCCATTCTTCCCTGCTGTGTTCTTACTTTTGAAATATTTCTCCATTGATATTTTCACAACACTGTGATAAACATTCTCCTACAACTATTTGGGTGCACCTATATAAGTTTGCCCAAATTCTTCTAGGCATGTAGAGTTACCAGGTCAGTGGACAAACGTGTTGTACCTTTATTAGACATTATCAAATAACCTCTTAAAACATTTATCCAAATTTCTATACTATCCAACAGTGTGTAGGACTTGTTTTACCCCCCCCCCAGCCAGGTCACACTACTTTTTTTTGAGTTACACAATTTATCCAGGTCTCAAAATGGAATTTAATTTTCCTCTTGTACACACTCCATCAATACTATCATAGTCTAATTTAAAACCTCTCACATTCCCAAGTGAAAGTCTCAGAAGTAGGACTGTTTGATGCATTCCCACAGCCCACTGTAACACAGTGTGATTCTGTGCAAGTGAATGCTGATAATCTATTATTATTATAATCTATATATTATTAATATATATCTATTAATATATATCTATTAATATATATTATTTTTATTATTAATATATATATTATTTTTATTATTTATATTATCTATTAATATATATATTATTAATCTATATCTATTATTATTATAATCTATTATTATTATAATCTATTATAAGTAAGACTTTCTTAGTAAAGATGTTCCATCTATCATAACAGCAGAATTGGTGCTATTCAAATTGCTTTGGTGTTGAAGTTGATAAATGAAGAGGCATAGCAGATCATTTCTTTCCTTGGAATTCACAACCTCAATTTTTTTTATTACATTTGGTGTACGTGTGTGTGAGCAGGTGCCTGTGCAGGTCTAAGGACAAGTTATAGGAGTTGGTTGTCTCCATCCAGCATGTGTGCAGGTCTCAGGGCCTGAGCCCAGATAGTCAGGCTTGGAAGTGAGTACCTTTACTCATGGAGCCATCCACCTGACCTGGAAATATGGTAGCCAAGGTATGCAGCCTAGTGGTAGAGCATGCAATTAGCATGTACATGACCTTGGGTAAAATCCTCATCTATGGGGGAAGAAAAAAGTAAGATGTTGACAAAAATCCCTCAATCTTGGCTTGTTGATGGTTACATTTTATGATTCCCATAAAACAACAACAACATCCCTTTTGCAATTAGTTATATCTTGATATCAAAAAGGACTCTTATTTTATTTGAATATGGGAAAAATGAGCAGACATAAACTCCTTTAATGTATAGAAAAATCAGCTGTGTTTCATGGAAGTGTTATAAGTGATTGTGAACACAATTATCTTATGTTATATTACAGAATCAGATATTTGTGGGAGGGGCCTTTTAGGTCTTTGGTGAATCCATCCAACATTTTTTTCAATAGGTTAGCCCACCCACTTCCTTCCTACCCTGCTTCCTCCCTCCTAACTCCTAGACACATGCAGAACGCCTAGAATTCTCCCCACAATACAACTGAAAATAGCTTCTGTAGTCTTAAGGAATTTGGGAGATGAGAGACTCTGTTACATGGGTAGTCTTCCAAATAACTCTCTAATTCACTCACGTGGGGTAGTTGAAATGTTTTATAAGCAATTACATGTGAAGTGCCTTGCACATGTCCATTAGGTTTTCTTGCCCATGGTATGAAGTCAGAGTGTGTAATAGATTCAGATGTGAAATGCTACCCAGTGAGTAGTGCGGTGCTTTTATTTATTGCATACTCTTAGCTTGTCTCAGAGAGCACCGAAGCCTGTAAGCTTATGAGTCGCCTGGAGTAAAACTGGACCATTTGTTAGAGATGCAGTAGGACTGCCTTTCTCATGCCTTTTAATATGTAGTGAAATGTGTCCCAGTGCCTGCTGACTGGGGTGCTGTTATATGAGCAGGAAGACTGAGCCAGAAGAGGCTTGTCTTTGCATTTCTGATCTTGCCAATCAACACTGGGATTGTGACACTGTTGGAGAGTCCTCTAGATTCCGGAATGTGAGTGTCATGAGTTGTCAAAGCTTTTCATAATACTAAAACACAAGGCTGACCATTTCCAGGTGCTCCTGTTAGCAATGAAATAGTTTGGAGTTGTTTAGCCAACTTGTGGTTACAAACCAAAATGTTACCCTAAGGAACTAAAAATACGTCCCTTGCTTAATAATTCCTCCTGCTCTGTGTAGCATGTAATTATATACAGCACAGGTAAAGACTAAACACTGGAAAACACGTGTACTAGAAAAGATTAGCTGCCAATTTTCTGGTGTCTTTGATTTAATGTTTTGCCCCATAGCTAGTAATTAATATGAAAGTAATAGCAAAAATATAATTATGTTCCACAAATGTTTGGATGTTGCCTTGCATTTCTTATTAAGAAACTAAATACAGTGTTTTGTATTTTAAATTTCCAGTGAAGATAAAAGTCCTTGATTAACAATTAATAATGATTTGAGATTAGCAGTATAAATAAATATAGTTATAAGGGTATTAATTTCTATTTCTGCCTGTGGGCATTTACAAATCTTAATGCTTATCTTGCAGGTATAAAAGCTACAGAAAATATAACTTCGAAACTCACGTGCATCACAAATATGACTTTAGAAATGCACACATTGAAGCTGGAGAGATGGCTCAGCCATTAAAGGCTAGGCTCACAACCAAATATATAAGAGAAATACACACATTGAAGTCCTACCCAGAAATAGCTTCTATTGTAGTCATCAAGCAAAGACTACAGGTAGAGGGGCACACATATTTCCAAGGCAAGAAAGATAGGCAACCAATGACCCACCATCTTCTACCCCTAAACCTGAGTTCTTGCTAGCACCTAATGTCAAGAAATCCACATGGATGTAGTCTGTGAAAGGCAGCCATCTTGAGGAAGGCCGGGAGTGAACTGCAGGGCTAAATGAAGAGGACCCAACACCAATGCCACACTTGGAAAAGAGGAGCTGTAGCCACAGTTCACTCCACCATGTGTTCATGAGTTCACATATAGGAAAAGAATAAAGGAGAAGTAATGGTATCTTAATATCCAGCAAGTATATTGACAAAGGGCAGCAGGCGATGGCTTAGACTGAACCATATGGAATTACTGTTTGTAAGTAAAAACAGTAGAATATTGATCAAATATCAACAACTGCACAGTGGTCCACCCAATGTTTCTTTTATTACATCATGGGACTTACTGGAGGGAAAAAAAATTAGAAATGTATAATCAGGTAAGATTGGGTGCATGGACTCAGGGAACATCATGGAAGACCTGGCAGAAAGATTCTAAGAGTCAGAGGTCAGGGAACCTGGGGACCACAGTGTCATTTGACATTGTCAGGTACATCTGTACTCATGAACTCAGCAGCTGTGATGTTTCACCTGTGACATGTGTAATTTCAAGTCAGTCAATATTCCAACATGAATGCTGAATGGGCCCATGAGTCCCTACCTCTCATTAAGGAACAATTGACAGTCAAAGGATGCTAGTAGGGAGAGAGTCAGCTTTCTTTTAGTGTGGCACCTGATAAGTCTACAGTGTTCCAGTGGGTAGCCCAACACTGGGGCATATGGGTAGCACAAATTGGTCACAGGACAAATTGGATACTGGGGGAGTGAGAGGGAATCCAGGAGGAGTTTGGGCAGTGAGTATGATCAGCATATATTGTATGAACACATAAAAATATAGAAGAATTAATAAAATATTATTTTAAAAATTAAACTAGTTTTAGCGTGAGCACATAGTCACACTACGTGCAAAAATCTACCTATACATTGATCACCTGTTTTTAAGAAAGAGGTGACCCTGAGGTCACTCATGAGTGTTTAGCATCTTCCTTGTAACCAATGGAGTCGTAGTCCAAGTCTCCTACAAAACAACAAATATCCTCACCTCTTAATCTGCTCCAGTTGTGAATGATGATGAAAAAAAAAAATCACAGCCAAAAGGCATAGTGGGTACAGAACAAATCTTTGCTGAATGAGTACCTGGATAGTAGCTAAGGTCATTTGCAAGTCTAGTTTTCTTAATTCTGGATACAAAGCTGCCATTCTAATACATGGTTTAATGGGGCATTAAGTGAGGAGAACTTATTGGCCTGCAAATTTAGCATATTGCATTAATGATCAGCATGTCACAGGGCCAACCACCTGCCCTTCTGTTTGTATGAGGCCCAGCAGCCTTATGGGAAAGAGACTTCAGATGGATGTTCTTTAAGCCACCACCCCCTGAGAAGGTATTTGAGGAATATCAATCAATCATCCTTTCACCTCTTCAGGAGAGGACAAAACAATAAGGGGTACAGCCACACAAATGTATGTATAACAAGGATGACTGTGTAGACCCAGCTGATACCACATCTGCACTCCTGAGTAGAGCGGGAAGATTCACACCCTGTTCTTTGGTCAGGTTTAGCTTTGTGTGGTCCTAAGGGAGGAAGGAGTGCAGCAGCTCATGTCTTGTTTTACGCATTTAAAGGAAATTTCTATTAGGTTCTAATCCTGTGTTAGGTCATAAGTAGAGTAAAATTGGAACTGACACACACAGCATATCCGAGTCAAGCTCTCTATACTTTGTTCAAACAAAAGTGTCCTGCCAGCAACAGATCCAAATGGATTCACAGCAAGACTTCCTAGACAATTGCAGGTCGTCATTTGGGACTTTGCATACTTCAAATGCACTGAGTCCTTAACAGGTTTTATTGTCATTTTATTAAAATAGCATTGACCATGGTGTCTTTGGGAGAACGAGTATGGCAAACACATAAATGTATTATTAGAACACATTTCAATCTCACAGTCTGGAATCATTGCACTTCTATGTGTGCCAGTGGATGATGACTTCCTCTTGATGGCCTCAGAGGTCTTTGCCATGCTGTTATCACAGAAGGACATGTCATACCACAAATGTATAAATATATACACATCAATAAGACAACACTTCAATACCATACTCTTTGGGGGCAAAAGCATCACATGCCTTCTGTTATAGGAAATGAGATGTAATCCATGCCCTGTAGTATGTGGAACGACCAGCTCAATGACACAACACAGCAACGCGCTTTAAACGGAGTAGTCATTGTACAAAATCCCCACCAACTAACCGACCCATCAATCACACGCCTATCAAGCATTCAGCAAATGCAAGCTGTAAGTGCCCTTCATTCAGTTCTTTCAGTGGAAGTGTCAAAGTCACACAGTTCTACAAAACCAATTTTCCCCATGGACTCCTCTATGTTTTGACCATGACAACATAAGAACCTTGAATTCCACTCATTTTCCTTGGTAATAAAAGCTGTGTCTAGACTACCACTTCAATTTTCTTGCCCTATGATTTCACCGCAATGACCAAACAGCATGAAAGATTGTTTTATTACTTTATGGCAGCTTAATTTTCCTCTGATGTTTTTCTACATGAATTTTCCAGATGACAAGAATTTTTTAAAGAAAAGAAAATGCTTGACTACCCCAGCAAAGCCCAAGATGAATAATTTAACATAAATTAATGAGTGTCATTAATAACAATTTGAAACACAGCTTCCAACAAATATTAATACATAAGAGTCCAATAAATATGACAATAAAGTAGATGCCTAAATCCACCTGCTGTAAAAGAAGTTAATCATTTTACTAATATCAAGCCATCTCCCTCAGGAGACATTTTCTGGAATAAACCATGAAATAGTATTGATTTAATTTGAATCAGAATAATTAATGGCTTACTAGAATCTGCAACAGTAATTATAAATTCCTCTTAAATGTAGTGTAGTCAGTGATAACTTAAATGTAAGATACAAACACTGGCTGAGGGTAATGGTTACCCTTTAAATGAAACCAGGCATTAACATGTTCTAGAATGGCAAATCCACAACTCTAGAATTTTTACATCATATTTTAATATATAAAGTATACAATGTTACTATCAAGTAGCTTCTCTATTTGTATATTGTTTGCAAACAAAGGTATTATATTTGAGCCAAGGCTTTTTTTTTTTTATGATAGCAAGAATTTCATGATCTTTGAATCCCAAGATAAGAATTTAGAAGACACAGAAACTTACAACAGTTGACTAAATGAAGTCTCATGGGAGATAGGGACTTACATGCCAGAAACAGGTGACCAGCGTGGGACACTGGAGGAAGACAAACGAGTACAGAATTATGGTCTGATTCTGAGGTTCCTTCCTGACCACTGGCCAGTAGTGTGATTGCGTTCCGTCGGGCTCAGGTTCAACAAACTTTTCATCTCTTGTCAAGATTATAAATAATATATCATAAATTATGATAGACTATATATATGTTATATTCTATATATGTTGAGTTATTGCATTAGTATTCATAGATTTGCCACATCCAAAGCTTGGCTTTCACACTCAGTTGTTTTGGTTTTGGTTTGTATGTGGTACTAGGGTCCCTTGTATGCTTGTCAAACACTCTACAACTGAGCTACATCCCAGCCTTCCTTTTCATTTCTCATTTAGAGACAGGTGTACTGGCTAGTTTTGTGTCAACTTGACACAGGCTTGAGTTATCACAGAGAAAGGAGCTTCAGTTGGGGAAATGCCTCCACGAGATCCAGCTGTAAGGCATTCTCTCAACTAGTGAACAAGGTGGGAGGTACCCTTGTGGGTGGTGCCCTCTCTGGGCTGATAGTCTTGGTTCTATAAAAGAGCAGGCTGAGCAAGCCAGGGGAAGCAAGCCAGTAAGAAACATCCCTCCATGGCCTCTGCATCAGCTGCTGCTTCCTGCCCTGCTTGAATTCCAGTCCTGACTTTCTTTGGTGATGAGCAGCAGGGTGGAAATGTAGGCTGAATAATCCCTTTCCTCCCCAACTTGTTTCTTGGTCATGATGTTTTGTCCAGGAATAGAAACCCTGACTAAGACAACAGGTCTTAATAATTTGCTTAAACTCACTCTAGCACAGGCTAACCTTGATTTTGTGTGCTTCCTGTCTCCGTGGCCTCCTGAGCAGGTAGGATTCCATTTAACCTTGCTTATTTGCATCTCCCTTGTGCTAGTTAGTTTTTATTGTCAAGTTGACACAACCTAGATTCAACTGGGAAGAGGAAACTTCAACTGAAGAATTGGCTTCATCAGACTGTCTGTGAGCATGTCGGAAGGGCATTATCTTCATTACTAATTGATGGACTGTACCATTCCTAGGCAGATGAGTCTAGGATTTTTTTTAAAAGAAAGATAGATGAGCACTATCAAGGAACAAGCCAATAGCAGCACTCTTCCATGGTCTCTGCTTCATTTCCTACCTCCAGGTTTCTGCTTGAGTTGCTCAGTGACAGACTGACCTAGAAGTGTAAGCAGTATGAACCCCATTTCTTCCTTAAGCTGCTTTCTGTCATGATATTTTTGACAACAACAGAAAATAAAGCAAACTAGAACATCCCTGTAAGGCAATCCCAAACTTGAAATTACCTTGTTTTAATCTGCTACTTTGATGACTGAGAAAAAGCTGATAGTAAAAAAAAAAAAAAAATGTATTTTGCTATTTTTTTAAAATATCTTGAAGAAAATATTTGTGGCACTCAAAATTGTTCCTGACATCTTCAATAAATTAGGGTTATATAGTCATTGATTTAAAAAGTCCAGTAAGTCCTAATATCACTCACCAGTCATGAAAAAAAAAATCGACATTATTTTTGATCACAATAGATTCTGGCCAACATGTAGTGATTCTATAGCTCAATTTAGAAGTAGCAGAAAGAATTCAAGATGTCTAGTAGCAAAGAAAAAATATTAAAAATACTGATTTTCCTCTTTTCATTCCCCTAATGAAGGAATCATGTTGACTTAGAAACTAAGTCTTTAATGTATATCTTGGCATGACTCGTGAAAATCAAACTATTGCTCTGTACAGGTGAGCTGGAACGGGAAGAGTGTACAAAAGTTCACGGAAGAGAGTGACTGGGGAAACAGTGTTTTGGTGAACTGAAGGGAACTACCCAGGAAATAAGCTTTTACATGTAAATTTTTTCATGTAAGCTTTTACATGAAGAATTTGGCAGAAAGTTCGTTCTGTGATGAGGGACAGTGAGACAGACAGTTCCAAGCACAAAGGTGCTTGCTGCCAAGTATGAAGACCTGGGTTCGATCCCTACAGGAACCTTAAGGGAGACCATTAAGTCCAGTGGGTTGTCCCTTGACTTCCACTTGTGTATTGTGGCTTGTCCCTTCCCCCAGTCAATCAATTAATAAATTAGTCAGTGAATAAACAAATGTTACAGGTTGAGTGATCCTAAATCTTCCTTTAGTGTCAAAAAAAAAAAAAAAAAAACAACCCAAAAAACAAAAAACAAAACCCATCTACCCTACAAGGCCTTTGGAACTAGAGATGAGGGCTTTGAAAGTGGCGGTTTTACTTTGCTTGCCCAATCAGCGTGATGCCCAGCTTTCTCAAAGGGTTGTTTGGCCTGGCTCCCCTGCCACACTGTGCCTCAGTTCCCCTGTGGCTGGAGTCAGGTTCCACAGCTTGAGTGGGCTTGGGGTGCTCTTCCCAAGAGGAGTTGGCGGTCACTAGCAGGCCAGCAAAGTTGGATTTAGAGGAAAAGACACGAAGTGTCTCTAAGGGATCTGAAATGTAAGAGTTCTCATTCAATTTCATGGCTCTAGGTGAAACGAGACAGAGGTCCATGGCTACCGTTATCCATCAAGCGATCTGTAGTTCAGGCTCTCCCACACTGCTTCTCCCGCATAGGTACTTGCCCAGCATCCTGTAGCTGCTGACAGTTTCTCCCAGAAGCTGGCTCCTCAGCGCTTTTGTCCACTCCTTGATCTAACTTTTCTTTCCTAAATGACTTTACAAAATTCTCAGTATACTTTAGTCCTGAGAGTCTGAGTTGGCTGTAAGGCATGTATTCCCCACTAGAATTTTCTTAAGTTGATTTGTGTTGACACACTAGAGGTTTCTCTCTTTCCAGTTTTGCTTTTAGGTGTGAGCCATGTCTTGTATGGTTAAGGAGTTTCACCCACCGACAGCTTAAAAGTGTTTCAGTGGCTCACGCATAGCAAAATGCTCTATTAAAATCTGTCCAATGGGTAACAGTTTCTTTCATTAAGGTCTTCATTGGCACCTTGGCACTCTCTTCTTTTGCCCTTGGCCACTTTAGGTTTACGAATACATTGTATTATTGGGAAATTTAAAATATCATTTTGTGGATTGGACCTTGTATTTTTATAGCCAGCTGTGATTATAGTTGAAAGTTCTTTCTCTTGGGTGACACAGCACTATTCTAAAACTGGCTGTAGACTGACCAACGCTGAGTGGAGGAGAAGGCTAAAGAAACTGAAGCATTTGCAAAACACGAAACAGAAGACGAAGAACAGATTCAGTTCACTTAAACACATCATCTTTCTTAGTAATTCTATTTAGAGTCAGAGTAAACATTCCTGTGACAGAAATATTTGGATTACTGGGTCATGAATAGTGATGGCTTCATACTTGAAAAATAAGTACAGCCCTGCATCTCAACTCCATTCTAGAGAAATTTGTTTGTTGAGTCCAATTGTGACACTTAAAGTTCAGTGATGTTAAGCACATCGAATTCCAACATCAAAAGGGGGATAGGGAAGAAGGGAGGGAGGGAAGAAAGGAGAGAGAGGGGAAGGGGGAGGGGGGAGAGGGGAGAGGGGAGAGAGAGAGAGAGAGAGAGAGAGAGAGAGAGAGAGAGAGATCCTATTTCCCAACTTTCTCTCCCCTTTTTACAGTCTACAGTCAGTGAGAGATGCTGTGGAATGAGTCTGCTCCAATAGTACTGCAATGTGTGTGACTTGACTTGAAGAACTGTGAGTGAGGTCTACCAGCAAGGAATCACCCTTAAATTAAAATGAGGTGGATAGCAAGAGAAGTGCCATGTAGCAGGATGACATAAAATTAAGGGCAGCTTTCAGTTCAGTGTTTTGTATTTGATAGACTACTTTTCTATAGACCAGTGTTTTTTCAATCTTTCTACTTCAGTGACACTTTAATACAGTTCTTCATGTTGTAGAGACCCTAATCATAAAATTATATTTTTGTTGCTACTTCATAACTGTAATTTTCCTATTATGAATCATAATGAAAATATTTTTGGAGATACAAGTTTGCTAAAGGGGTTGCTACACGTTGAAAACCACAGATCTAGGGTATACATATGTTTATATGGAGGGCTTTGTCCATATGTGTCTATATGGGTGTCTTCTCTCATTTTCTGACTTGTTTTTAGAGACAAGGGTTCTTACCGAACTTTGATCTCACCAATCGGCTAGACTAGCTATCTGGTATAGCTTTAACTGTCTACTTAACACAACCTAGAATTACCTAGGAAGAGAGTCTTAAATGAAGAATTAACAAAATCAGGTTGGGTTAAGGTCACGATTTTAGGGGTCCTGTCTTGATTGCTTAATTGATATAGGAAAACCCAGCCCACTGTGAGCAGTGCCATTCTCTAGACAGGTAGTCCTGAATAGTATGAGAGAAGAGAAAGCTAGCCTAGAGCAAGGAAGGAAGGAAGGAAGGAAGGAAGGAAGGAAGGAAGGAAGGAAGGAAGGAAGGAAGGAAGCAAAGACCCATGGGTTTGACCTTTCTTCTCTTGACTGTGAATGTGATCTTTAAATTCCTGACTTGACGTCCCCACAATATGAATTGCAACAGTGAATTGTGAGCCAAATAAACCTCTTTCCATATGTTATTTTTAATCACAGTAATAAAAATAAAACTAGACCACTGTGGTGGTTTCAATAAGAATGGTCCCATTGGCTCATATGTTTGAATGTTTAGTCACCAGGTTGTGGGACTACTTGAGATTAGAAGGATTAAGAGGTGTGGCCCTGTCAGAAGAAGTACGCCACTTGGGATGAGCTATGAGGTTTCAAAAGCTCACTCTACGCTATCTGCCTGTAAAAGAGGATGTAGCTCTCAGCTTTTTCTAAGGCCATCAGTACTGCCATACTCCCACCATGCCCCCATCATGATAATGGGTTGACCCTCTGGATCTGCAAGCAAGCTGCCAATTAAATGCTTTCTTTTATAAGAATTGTATTGTTCATGATGTTTCTTCACAGAATTGGAACACTGACCAAGACAAGCTCTTTGCAATATAGTGAAAAAAAATATTTAATGCCCATAAACTTCTCATTGTACACGTATAACATGCAGTATTCAAAGCAATTTAAAGATATGAACCCAGTCCTTCCAGGCCCGGAAGGTGGTGCTATTATACCAGAGAGGCCCAGACCTGAAGCTGCTGTTTGCACTCATAGGAGACTCACCCTTGACCTCTCATCCTTAACTCCAAATATGTGACTACAGCATAAAGCTTCCCACGGTAGGCCTTCCTTTTGCTTGGCAGAGATATCGATAGCTTGAGCAGTTGAGTCTAGTATAGTCACATGAGAAAAGGGGTAATAAGATAAGGTATAAGGGGATCCCTAGAAGATCTCATATAAGCAAGTAGTGAGGCCTGGAGAGTTTTCTCGCTCAAGGCTAGCAATTCTGGTCTGCTGTTGAGTTTCCTAACAAAACCAAACCATCTTCTGCCTGTTGTAAGTGCACATTGCAGTGCTTAATCATAATGCCCATGAGCACTCTATCAGGAGGATTGTGTTATCTGATGACATAATAAAAGCAGAATGAGTAACTAAATGTAATCTCCTCTTAGATCCAGCCATAATAGTTTCTTCCAAATAAATTCTTCCTTAGTTTGGATAATATAATCAGCCTAAAAAATCCAGAATAGTGGTGTAGCAGGAGATATGGATCTGAACATGAGTGCATCTACCCCATAAATAATTATGTGAGGTTAAAGAGGGGCTAGATACAGTCAGTGTCTAATATATAAGTAAGGATTTAATGCTATGTCTTATTAATTTTTTAGGGTAGCTTATCTATAAAACTACCCTGGCATATGAACCCTTACAAAGTCCTGCCAATTTATATTTAAAACAAGCCTCATAGGCAAGCCCGCCTGCATGCCACCACACTCCTGGCCGTGATGATCATTGACTAACTTTCTGACATTGTCAACCAGCCCTAAATTAAATGCTTTATTATACAAGTGTCCCTGGCTGTGGTGTCTCCTCACATCAATAGAACCGTAACTAAGAAACCTTATATGCAACGCATACAGATTTATAATAAAGCTTGCCATACAAAGCATTTTATAACGACCACATGAAGAAGGAAAAATCAATAAAATCATTTCCACTTTATAAGTCTAAAAGAAGGCCAAATGGAACTATTTTACCTAGATTTCCTTACAGCTGAGTGAACACCGAATGAGACCTCTCCTTCTGGTTCCTAGGACTCCTGTCTCCCTGCAGGTTTGAATTGCTGTCAGGGCTTGCATTCTCACAAAAGTGGTTGAGTGAGACACATCAGGCAAGAAGATCCCCTCACTTAATATGGGTGAATTCCTTGCTTTGTCATTCTGGGACAAGGTGACCCTTTGGAATGCTATACTGTGGGCTCCAGGCTCCTTTTCTTTAGTAAAAATGACAAAAAAAAAAAAAAAAAAAAAAAAGAGGAAAAGAGAACATCCTCCATCTGACCACTAGATGGTGCTAGAAGTAGTTTTTAAAAATAGTCTCAAAAATTATATATGCGATGAATCACAGGGTTTGAAAGATGTTTGCTGTATAATAGAGTCTATGCATCTCTCACAAACAGGAGCACGTCTACCCCATCATCAAAGGGGAGAACTCCTTTCAAAGCTACTCTCTTATTCAGTTAATTACATTTCTGACAGGACAGGTGTCCTTTCTAATCACAACTCTAGCTCAGAAGGCAAGATTCTGATTCTGCGTAGGAATCTGCATGCATGTTTCATTTTCCATATGCTTTGCTGCGACTTTCGCTTTCAGTTGCTATCACGATTAGTTTTCAATGTGACATGTTGGAAGAGACCAAATGCCTGCGCCAAGGCATTAGTCTTAATAAATGTGTCTTATTATGCATACACCCTACAATGCGATGTTCTAGAGATGAGCCACAACAGACATGATCTCAGGAGCAAATCTCTGCGACATACAGCCGAGGGAGGAGGCCACGCACACGTCAGTGAATGCCTCACATTAATGGACTCTTATTTTCTAATGCTGGAGATTTGTTCAAGTCAAGTCAGTGTCCTGGTCTCTATGGCTATGAAAATGAGTGAACCCTCGAGTGTCTCGAAATTACTACTGTTTTCTTCCATAACCGTTCCAATACTGTTGAGAGCAAATATCTTTCTTTACTACCAGAAGAAGGCTAGGGGAATGCTTGATTTGAAATTCAACATCCATTGTATATCTCCCCAAACCACTGACCTCTCCCACCCCTGTGTGTTTGTGTGTGTATATGTATGTGTGTGTATGTGTACGTGCACATGTGTATATGTGTGTGTGTGTGTATCTGTATGTATTGTATGTGTTTGTGTGTGCATGCGTGTGTCTGTCTCTATGTGTGTGTATGTGTGCATGTGTGTGTACAAGCATTTGTGCACATGCATGTGTGCACATATGTGCGCATGCACATGTGTGTGTGTGCCTGTGTATATATGTGTGCGTATCTGTGTGTATGTGTGTGTGCATGTGTACATCTGTGTGTGTTTGTGTGTATATATATATGTGTGTGTGCACATGTGTGTGTGTGTATATATGTGTATGTATGTGTCTATGTATCTGTGTATATGTGTATATACATGTGCCTGTCTGTGTGTGTGCAGGTGTGTGTGCAGGTGTGTGCCATGCATCTTCCTCTATCATTTTTGAGATAGGATCACTAACTGGGCCTGGAGCTTCTCACTGGGTTTTGCCTGGTTGGCCAGAAAGCTCTGTGGATCCTACTTTTGCCCATCCTAGTCTTAGGATCACAAGCGTGTACAGCTGTGCCTGACTTTTCACATAAGTGCAAGGGGTAGGTTTTTACTGCTGTGATAAAACACCATGACCGAAAGTAACTTGGGAAGGGAAAGGTTTGTTTCAGCTTACAATTCTCAGGTCGCACTCCATCAGTTAGGAGAATCAGGGCAGGAACTCAGGGCAGGAACCTGGAGCTAGGAGATGAGGCAGGACTTCCAGGGGCCCTGCATGCAGGCTAAGAGATGCAGGAGCGGGAGAAGGAGAATCACCATGCTTCAGAAGGAGAAAAGCCACCAGTCACGTGAGATCTAGGGTAGAGTGGCCATTGGCCACTTCACCGACTGGGCCTGGGGTAGCAGGTCGGAGTTTAGAAACAGAACTAAGCTGAGGGAAGGTTTAGGGCATTGAGCTGGGACTAAAGGTAACTGAGCAACTGAAGCTAAGGGCAGATTTAGGGAGCTGAGCTAGGAGCAAAAAGAAGGGTATGACAGCCAAAGGAGGTTTAGAAGAGCCTGGCCATTGAGCTAAAGCAATATAAAAATAAGCTGGTGTGTGTGTGTGTGTGTGTGTGTCCGTCCACAGATCCAGAGGAACCCGCCAGAGGCTTAAAGTGCTGTAGCAAAGACTACATACAACAGTAGAGGTTCAGAAAGAGATCAAGGTGGAGATCTTGCGATTTTGTTCCTAAAGGCAGATGCACTTTGGATTTACTAGGTAACAACCAAGTTCTTTGTGCTCCTGTTATTCCTTTGCGTGACAGAGTAGCTGACAACGCTGCACTAAATTACAAAATAAAAGAAAAAATAGACAAAGGTCTGAATATTAGTCAAAACTACTACATTTCTTCCTTTGAAACTCTCAGGTTTTGCTTCTTTTTTTTTTCTTCGGTGTTCAGATCTAAATAAAAATATCCACCAAAGTCCGCTGCAATCCAGACAGGGGCTCTTCCTCGCTGGTCTAGGTTTAGTCGCTGTGTCTCACACATCCTCACTCTCCTTTGTATGGTACATGCATAAAAGAAACACAACAGTTAGCGAGATTCATTTCCTCTGGCTTGAAGGCAGAATCACTGAAATGAAGAAACTGCCTGGGGAACTAACCAATGAGAAGAACAGAAGAAACCTGGGAGAGATACAGAGAGAGGCTTCTCACCATTGATTTCCTGCTCCATCCTTGGGCTGTCAGCACTGAGATGCTCCTCCAAAGAAACACTGAGAACACATCTGAAGAGGACAAACTGCAAGCCTGCCTGAGAGAAGTGCTCCAACCTGCCTACATAAAGACCAACCAACAACCCGAGAAAGGGCTCAATTGTCTGCTGCTGCTGCTGTTGTAGTGTTTTTTAGTTTGTTTTTGTTTTTGTTTTGTTGTCTTTGTTTTTCGGAGCATTGAGGTAGAAAGACCTTTGGCTACATGGGAAAGCTCCCACAAGCAGTTTCTGCTGCTGGAGATTTGTTTATAGCTTTCTAGCATACATGTGGATAGGAATCTAATACTTCTTATTTTAAAAAAAATGGCTACAACTTGAAGGAATGAGATGGCTTCCCTACTTCTCTGGCTCTTGGTTTCTGACCTGTAGCATTAGATCAATAGTTACATCACAGTGAGGAAGTAGGTAAGCCAGTCTGCATTGGCAAACCCCTCTGATGATTGGCAGGGCTCTCCAGCCATTACTCCAACACTCTCCACTAACGACCTTTCCATTTTCAATAATCTTTAACATTCAAAACGGTGGTGATGATTACGTTGTATCACTTTCCTCTCCCGTGGCTGCTGCAAAAGGTCTCACAAATGCAACTTAAGATGGACAGGTTTCATGGAAGGAGTTACAGAGAAAAAGTTTGGAGCCGAGACGAAAGGATGGACCATCTAAAGACTGCCATATCCGGGGATCCATCCCATAATCAGCTTCCAAACGCTGACACCATTGCATACACTAGCAAGATTTTGCTGAAAGGACCCTGATATAGCTGTCTCTTGTGAGACTATGCCGGGGCCTAGCAAACACAGAAGTGGATGCTCACAGTCAGCTATTGGATGGATCACAGGGTCCCCAATGGAGGAGCTAGAGAAATTACCCAAGGAGCTGAAGGGATCTGCAATCCTATAGGTGGAACAACAATATGAACTAACCAATCACACCCCCCCCCCCCCCAGAGCTGGTGTCTCTAGCTGCATATGAATCAGAAGATGGCCTAGTTGGCCATCAGTGGAAAGAGAGGCCCATTGGTTGTGCTAACTTTATATGCCTCAGTACAGGGGAATGCCAGGGCCAAGAAGTGGGAGTGGGTGGGTAGGGAAGTGGGTGGGGGAGCATGTGGGGGACTTTTGGGATAGCATTGGAAATGTAAATGAAATAAATACCCAATTAAAAAAAAAGATTTATTTATTTATTTTATATAAGCACACTGTAGCTGTCTTCAGACACACCAGAAGAGGGCATCAGATCTCATTATGGATGGTTGTCAGCCACCATGTGGTTGCTGGGATTTGAATTCAAGACCTCTGGAAGAGCAGTCAGTGCTCTTAACCACTGAACCATCTTTCTAGCCTACAAAGTGTTTTCTTTTGAAAATAATTTAATAAGAAGTAGTTTGCTCAATGTCCCATCACTTGCAAATGGCAGAGAGAGGTTTTTTTGTTTTGTTGTGTTGTTTTGTTTTTTAATGCAGATATACAGTTTCCCCAACACCTTTTGTTGAAATAGTTCTTTTCCTTTACAATAAAAGTCTGAGCTTTTGTTGCAAGTCTTCTGATCATCTTTATGGGAGTTTATGTGTTCTGTGATCGAGCTGATGATCTGTGTCTCTTTAGGAATTATGGTTTTATAGTTATCAGAAATCAGGAATCTGAGACCTCTGTGTTTTGTATGGCTTTTTTTCTTCTTCCCAATTTCCAGATTGTATTGGCTATTTAAGGCTCTTTGAGATTCTATACACATTTAGGCTAGATTTTCCTGTTTCTGCACAAAAGGCCACTATGGTGCTGATGATAGGATCAGCAGATCACCTTAATATTACAGACTTTTAAAAAATAAGCATTAAGCCTTTTACACAATAAACATGGGATGGACGGGTTTACTTTGGCTTTCCGTTTAAGGGTACAGCCTATGGGGTAGCAGCAGGTGTGTAAGGTCACAGCTCCCATGGCACCCACAGTAAGGAAATAGAAAGAGATAAATGCTCGTGTCCAGCTGCCTTTCTTCTTGCCATTCAGGATGGAGGCCCAGCTGGGAGACAGTGACACCACATTCAGAGTGGATCTTCCTTACTTAATAAACATCCTCACAGAACTCCAGTCAGGTTAATGCTAAGGACGAGCCATCTCATCACAACTAGGGGTGATGATCTTGTACTGAAGTTTAGTGCTAAAATGAGGTTCCACCTTCAGGGAATCTCAGTTCTTGTAGAGAAGCAAATGTGTGAAGACATAGATGGTTCCTGCAAGCTTTGGCGATGGGTAGCCAGGGAGACACTGAATGGACATTCAAATGTATTTCCAGAGATACCTCCAACTGGACATTCACTGAGTTTGTGAACTTCTTTTATAAAAATACAAATACAGCTAAGAGACCCTGTGGATTGCTGTCCGTGTGCAAACTAGGTCTGGTGAAATCTTAATTAGTCAGATAAGGCTAGAGCCTATGATTGGGCAGTGGGAAGGAAGATGGAGCTGAAAGTTTTAGGGAAGAGAAAGAGAGAGAGATAGACAGACAGACAGGGAGAAGACGGAAGAAGAAGATGACCCAGATCCACATGGCCTGAAATAGCCACAGGTAGCTATGGTTATCATAGAAGGGCAATAATGTAGGCCAATTTGTCCAACCTACGTGTGCAGCCTGTATCAATATCAAATTGAGTTTTGAGTACTTTGTGTGGGCATTTTGGGGTTGAGGATCTACTGTTACAAATCTGACTGGTAAATTACAAGCCTCAGGAGTTTTCATTATATGAGGCTAGGAGTTTAGAGCCAGCAGCAGCCAGTCTCAGCAGATTAGCTGCAGGGGTAGGATGGCCTGGGAGGGTATGAGCCGTTGGGGAGCAGCTAACCTCGGGAACCTGGGAAGACTGTGTCTTATGGCTCCTCATGGGGTGGTGAGATCATGGTGCCAGTGCCAGCCATAGCTGGACTTAGCGTGCATGGTTTTTAATAATTACATCCTACAAGACTCTACCTAAACTGAGGGTATACTTAAGTATGACTTGATTCCATCAGCTGACTTTCTGCCGCCACTTTGCTCAAGTCATACTAAAGAAGTTATATTTTTATTTAACAGGGAGTATCTTGCATTGGGAGTGGAATTAATCATGGGTAGCATAGAATGCAAGTGGTTTAGGAGTTAGAAAAGAATCAGGAAGCTCACAGAAAGCACAGAGAAAAGTGTCAGGATTCAAGAACAGGCAAACCTTGGAAGTATTAGACCTGGAATAGACTTCATGGTATGCATCATGAGCCAATGCTAAAAATAACTTCAATCATGGTATATGAATGACGGAATTTTATATCTGGTAACTAATAATTAGAATCTTATAAAGCTGCATCCTGTTTGTATGTAACCAATGTTTTAAATTTTATTTGTTATAGTTTTTCTTTCTTTCTCTCTTTCTTTCTCTCTTTCTTTCTTTCTTTCTTTCTCTCTCTCTTTCTTTCTTTCTTTCATTATTATTTTTATTAATTGGATATTTTCTTTATTTACATTTCAAATGTTATCCCTTTTCCTGGTTTCCCCTCTGAAAAATACCCTCCCCTTATACCCTCCCCCCCTCCCCCTACTCACCAACCCACCCACTCCCGCTTCCTATCCCTAGCATTCTCCCACACTGGGGCATAGGACAAAGGGCTTCTCTCCCCCCCCCCCCATTGATATCTGACTAAGCCATCCTCTGCTACATATGTAGCTGGAGCCATGAGTCCCACCATGTGTGTTCTTTGGTTGGTGGTTTAGTCCCTGGAAGCTCTGGGGTACTGCCTAGTTCATATTGTTGTTCCTCCTTTGGGGCTACAAACCTCTTCAGCTCCTTGGGGCCTTTCTCTAGCTCCTTCACTGGGGACCCTATTTTCTTTCTTTTCTTTTCTTTTCTTTTCTTTTCTTTTCTTTTCTTTTCTTTTCTTTTCTTTTTTTCTTTCCTTTTCTTTTCTTTTTTTTCTTCTCTTTTCTTTTTTTTCTTTTCTTTTCTTCTCTTCTCTTCTCTTCTCTCTCTCTCTCTCTCTCTCTCTCTCTCTCTCTCTCTCTCCCCCCCCTCCCTCCCCCTCTCTCTCTCTCTCTCTCTTTCTTTCTTTCTTTCTTTCTTTCTTTCTTTCTTTCTTTCTTTCTTTCTTTCAGGGGAGGGGGTCCTAAAATGATCCAAGTGTTATCTCTGAGTAGACATCTTGGTCTCCTTTAAAAATTCCATACAAAAGCCAGGGCTTAGACCTAAGATAAAACAACTTGAAAGAATGAATAATACTCAAAACAAAATAAAAACTTTGGCACACGCCAAACCAGGGCTCCTTGGATGGTGTTGCTGCACTAAGAACAAAAACAACACAAGACCCTGCAGAACAGATCTCTTATGTTAATGTTTGTGTAGTGCAAATATGGAAAAGCAATTCTTTCTATCAAGAAAATAAATGAATGTCCTAAAAAGCACAGACAACAAGTTTGAACCAAATGAATATCATAAAAACTCCCCCCCCCCAAAGGCAAAGTAGTAAATGGCGAGACAAAAATAAATCTTCTCACTAGCCAGAAAACTTTCCACGGGTGTGGCGTATCCTCCCATGTGAGTCACAAGTCTAAGGTCAGGTACAAGCTGGCTGGGGAAGGGACACACTGAGTGAGCCCTATTTGTTATCTCTGACCAGACTACTGCAACAGCCAAAATTCTGTCCTGCTTCACTTGCCTGGGTTCCAAGTACACCCATTCTTGGCATCTTGATCTGTATGTATTTCTGAAGACAAAGCTAAAGACATCAAGTCTCTATGGAATCATGGGGTCTTACAACGTTACTGACTACTTCCAACCCTGATATCCAGAAGCAAAACCATGTTACACTAATAACCCAGCATTGCACACTGATTATGCCTCAGAATGGATTCTCTGGACAGCGACACGTGTCCATGCATCTTTTTTTCCATGCATTTTTAAAATATTTTGGTATATCTTACAGAGACATTAATAAATTTTCTCCCAAACTAGTGTTTCAGAGATATTTATGTAAAGGATAGTCTTGGAAGATAGAAGGACATCCCATTCTGGGAAAAGGGGAACTTTTATTTTGTGTCTAAGGTAACCCAGTCGGTCTTGAATTCCTGAAATAGTCAAAGATGACCTTGAACTTCCTGATCGTCCTACCTCCACCTCTGAGATGACAGGCAAGTGCCAGGGACTGTGTTTATGCAGTGCCAGGGACTGAACCTATGCTTCATGCATGTAAGTTAGCACTGTACCAATTGAGCTCATTGCCTGTCAGAAAATATACAGTTTAAGTCTAAAGTTCCTCTCCTGAAGTGCAAACCACGGTGTTTATAGGTGTCACCTAGCCATGCAGGGTGAACTAGGGCTTGCTGAGTAGGTACGGATGCTGGACATTGCTCCCAACCATTAATGCTGCAAATACCAACTTCATTTGTTCCTGACTTAGGCATTTTATATCATCTGGCAATATCTAGATAAGTGTGGCAGGTGTCTGGTGAGCTAGAATATAGGGCAAATCTCACATCTATCACAGTTTTTCATGGAAACATAAAATTCTTCTCATAACCAATCATAAAAAGAGAAAAGCTTTAAGTGATGTGGGGTTGCTGCTCCATTTTTCAGAAATAGAGTAGTCCAGCCACAATTTATTAAGCATATGTATTAGATATAATATACAGCAAGATTTATTTTTAAATCAATATATACATATATGAATATACATAATCCACTTGATTTTAAAAACCTAATTATGAAATAGGTCCTATAATCCATACTTAGAGATTAAAAATAAAAGCAAAACCAGAAAATAAATAAATCCTGTAAAATTAAGTCATTCAGATTGCTAACTAATAGCAAACGTCAAAACCTCTGATTTCAAACTTTTATTAGCCTCTAAGCAAAACATGATCTAAAATTGTACAGACTATTTTGATCTTAAACAACAATACCTATGGTATATATAGCATTATATTTTATTTTGGTTTTCCATGTTTGTTTTTCCTCAAAAAATAATAGCTGTTTAATAAGCTCTTTTATATTGCAAGCACCATCCTAAATATTTCATAGGCACCATCTTATGTTCATGATCTTCTCTGATAATCAAATTTTGTATTAGACAATCTTTACACATATGGAATATACAGAAACCATTCTTGCCTCCTACCTCCTTACCATTCTGGCAAACCCTTCTCTCCCCAACCAATCTCTATCTTTCTCCTCCTCCTCCCCCTTGTACAAGTGTATTCATTTTGTTTGTGACCCACTAAGATTGAGCAGTAAGTAGTCGGTGTGTGCCTTAGGTTTGATGCTGCCTCTTGCAGCCCAGCTGGCTCAGCAGAGGGTAAATGTTTCACAGGCACTATCTTATTATCATGGATAGAAACTGAGAGAGTGTGTTGATGTGTAACCCACTTGCCCTGGAGATCACAATCTTGCCTGGACTCCTGGGTCCAAGGATTACCGATACAAACATCACCATCCTCAGCCCACCACCATTCAGCCTTTGAATGATTCCATATACCATACTACAGTGGCGTTATTACCTGGTCTGCACTTACTAATAAATATTCAACACTCACAGTAAACCAATTAGTTTCAGTTTGTGAATAAGGTTATATTATATTTTGTGTGTTCATAGGAAAAAAAGGACGACAAAAGCATTTTGTGTGTTCATGAAATTCAAATCGGAAATTTATGCTGTTAGGTACGTTACTTTTCAAGCGAGACACCTAAGAAAATTATCTTCAGTTCAAGAAAGATAACATGGGAGGAGAAGTTATCCCACAAGACTATATTGTTACTCACAGAGATAAATAGAAAATTAGCATATAAGAGGGAGGGAGAGAGAGGGAGGGGGAGAGAGAGAGAGAGAGAGCAAAAAGGGTTACACATTTCTAGATTTGGCGGTATTCTTCAGAGTAAAATGATTTAAACTAAAGAAGACAGAAAAGGCTTCGTAATTCTATAGAAGCAAGTTAAAAATAATGTATCAGACCTTCTTGAAGCGTATATACATAGGTGTGTGCATGTATATTTAAATAGATTTCACACTCCCATTTTGCTGCTATACTGCCCTTTTGTTTTCTGTGATGCTAAAGGCTTTTGTTCTGAACCAAACATTCTTGCATATAAATTACAGCAGGAAACAGACCAAAAAAGATTGCTTTAAAACCTGTAAGCTCTGTTCAAAATGCAGACAGTTTGGTAGTGGGGATTTCCTTAACTGAAGGAACTCGGGGCTTATTCATATTTAGTAGTAGAAATATTGTTTTTACTCAGCCCAGAAGAGCACTAAATTTTTTTTGTGTTATTTATTTATTTGAGTGTTCATATGTATGTGTGGGGGTGTGTGCATGCATGTGTACCTGCATATGGAGGACAGGGGGCAACCTCAAGTGTCCTTGGCCATCAGTTTCTACCCTATTTTTTTGAGATGAGCCTGTGATTGTGCCTGAAGCTTACTGAATTGTCAAGACATTGCTATTGGGACTCAAAGTCAGGTCTTCGTGCTTATGAGAAAAACAATTTACTGAATGAGTCATCTCCACAGATACACATTATTGCTTTATTTCAAAATGAAGTATCTGGAGATACAGCTAAGTGGTCAAGTGCTTTCTTAGCATGAACAAGGCCCATGTTCAAGCATGTTCAAGTCCCAGTCCCTGCAGGAGATGTGGGGTGTGAAGGGGATTTCAAGCCAGGGGTGGTGGCACACACCTACAACCCCAATCACTTGGGGATTAGAGGCAAGGAAATCAGAAATTCAAGGATAGTATTGGCTACTCAGAGTGTTTGAGGCCAGGCTGAGCAAACCAGGCTTTAGCTTAAAAGAGCTAAGGTCTCCGCAGTCAGCCATAAGTGTACTATGAAATGACACAGGTGGAAAAAAAATCACATGCTATTTATTTTAGAAATGTATCTTAAATTTAAAGAAAAATTACCGGTTCATTGAAATTTTTATTCCTAGTCAGTGAATTAAAGAGAGGAGCCTGTTGTCAGTACACGAGGACAAGCCTAAGGCTGATGCTCAGCTGGGAGGCAGACTCTCAATCTGTGGAGAAGCCGATGGGTGACAGTATGCCATGTTTTCCCATCCCACTAAGTCATAAATTAATAAATGCACAAATGAAGTCATGCAGATCTAAATTTTAATTATGTGGTAAAGCACTTCCTAAGGGCACGAGCATTAATGGGTATTAAACAAGAAATTTGAGGTACTCTCACCACTGAGCTCAAAAGTAGGCTATAATCTTATCTGTGGAGATGTAGTTCATCTTTAGTGGCTCACTTCCTCTCTGGTGTTTTTTCCACTTAGGGAACTGTGCAGAAACGGGAGGTAGTTGTTTTTCTCCCATATTCCTGATACAGTCAAGATAGAATGTTTTTCATTGATTGTCCTGCCTTAAACACAGTTAGAGGATTTTAGAGAGGAAAAAACAAATTTTGACAACAGAATAACTACTCTAGTTTGCTTTCTATCGCTATGATAAGGCACCATGACCAAAAGCAACTGGAGAGGAGAATGTTTACTTTACCCCTCTGCTACGGAGAAGTCAGGGCAAGAACTGAAGGTCTGAAGTGAAGCAGAGGCTATAGAGGGGCACTACTTACTGGCTTGCTGTCTATGTTCAGTCTACTTTCTTATATAAACCATCCCATTCTGGTACTAGCCAACAGTGGTCTGGGCCACATCAAACATTAAGGAAGAAGAAGACCCACAATTTTGCCTACAGGCCAATCTGATATTTTGGTTTGTTTCTCAGTTAAACTTCCTTTTCCCAGATAACCCTGGCCTGTATCAAGTTGAAAAAAAAAAAAAAAAAAAAAAGACACAACCAAACAAATCCTAGCATAATGATACAATCATAAATTCTTGTAAAACTTCAAGTTGTATATAACTAAGAACCATCATCATTATTTTTAAACTACGGCAGAATTACTTCAAGAAGAAACAGGTTAAGACGAATAGAAACATATGCCTGCCATGTCAGAGGGAAAAACTGAAAGACAAAGTGTCAGTTTTGCTAGTTTGGGGTATTATCAATGCCTTCCTATTGGCAGAGCCTGGGTGTCAGGGAAGATGTGGGCAACAGAGTTAATAGAAGGGGGAGCTGGAGATGCTGCTCTGAGGCCTTGCTAATTATTACTTACACGGTAGCCTGCAGATGTCAGACACTCACGCATAAAGAAGCAAACTGAAGATTACCTGGAAATCTTCTGGTTATTTCACACAAGCCTTCTCTCCTGCAAAGCTGAGGCTGTATTTCTGGTAACACATTTACCTGAAAGAGGGAAAAGATTTTAGTGATTTAAGTGTTCACGAATGACAGTGCCAAGGAAAGATAGACAGACAGACAGACAGACAGACAGATAGATAGGATGGAAAGAAAGAAAGAAAGAAAGAAAGAAAGAAAGAAAGAAAGAAAGAAAGAAAGAAAGAAAGAAAGAAAGAAAGAAAGAAAGATGGATGATGGATGGATGGATGGAGAGATAGAGAGATAGAGAGATGGATAGATGGAGAGATGGAGAGATAAAGAGAGACATAGTTAGGCACATAAATACATATATACATAGATAGATACATAGACAGTGGTAGCTATTAATCATTATCTGCCATAACCACATCCAACTGTAAAAAGTCTGGATATTGACACTTGAATCAAGGATGGCAAAGTAGCTGCTTTGATTACATAAAATAAAAATTTTCCCTTAGAAATCTTCAAAAAATTTGGGAATAACTCAGGAAATCTTTTTATTTCAAAGCTATCATATTTGCTAGATATAAAAATACATACTTATGCCAAATATAGTATCATAGCTCCATAGTTGCACATGGTAAAAATAGTGCTGAAGCACTGAAAAGCCACACAACCAAGTTCCAGAGGCCATGGTGACTTGTGCTACTCAAATTTTCAGTCTGTGCCAAGCCAGTCTCAGTATCTCTCACAAAGTCTTCACTTCATCTTTACTTCATAAATGAAGGGCATCGTTGTTTCACCCACTTTAAGAACAGCCCCTATTCTAACTAGTTTAATTGTCTCCCCTGTGACTCTACAGTTTGATCAACTAGCTACATCAACTACATCCCCAAAATAAAACCAAATATGGTTAAACCTTGTTAAATTGGAGGGATGGAGGGAGGGAGGGAGGGACGGAGGGAGGGAGGGGGGGGAGGGAGGGAGAGAGAGAGAGATTGATTTAAATTAACTTTGAGATCAGATTCATTCTTGAGACATTATTGATTACATTCAAATTAACTCCCTCACCCAAAAAAGTATTATAGTTTCTTCAACCCGTCCTGCTGTCACGATGAGATAAAACTCAACTGTGTTGGGGAAAACGGGGCAGAAGACATGGCTGCAGTACTAATTCTGCACTTGACAGAATCCTAACCTTGAGCACGGTGTGCTTGTTTGCTCTCAGTGTCTTCCCTTGCACAATAAAGTATGTAGAGCCTTGGGTATCTACGTCCTACTTTGATCAATTCTGTAATAAGATGTAACTTTTTTCCTAATGATTCATTTAAAGTGCTTTGACCCAGTCTGATTAGATCGTCCCTGACACTTGGAATTGTATTAACTTACTCATTTACTCAGCAGACTCTCTGTAGCCTAAGTGTAGCTCCAGGGAGAACAAGCCCCAGCTCGGGTCCTGTAAGCAGACCTACACAGTACCTCAGCATGGACAGCTTTCCTTCCTAAACACTGTGTTCTGGGCAGAGTCTATGTTGATGCCCAAGTCTACCACTGTTATACATTTGCTCTAGAAATCTAGGGAGAGCTTTCTCTGTGGGACACTTACAGGTTTAGGGTTGACTACATTTCTAAAATTCAAAAATGGCTAAGTTTAGAGGCTAAGTATAAGGCAACAAGGAAAATTCAAGTGGCACAAGTCACCATGTCCTCTGGAACAAGGACCTAAAGCCCTGGCTCAGCACGTTAGAATTCTTAAGTTAAGCTGGAGGGACAGGCAGAGGACTGCAAAAGCATGCAGACTCTGTAACAGAGATTTTTGATCTTTTTTTGTTGTGTTTTAAGTTGCACATGCAGCACCTTTGTAAGATTGTGCAAAGCTTCAAATGGCAATAAACGGAGTCATTTTTCCTTATGCAAGGCAAAATCACTCAGTTGCCAACAATTTAATAGAGTGTTTGGTGGAGGGAAGAGCCAGAAAGTGACCATGCACTTGAGATGCTAATGATCATTAAGGATCATGGACTAGCACATGTCGATTCTAACCTTCTGAAGGTCTCAGAGCATATGGGTTGCTAGGGTGGAAGCTTAGAGCACTGGCTCTCTCTTCTCCTCCTGCCCTATCAGGAGGCAATGGAAGATGCCCCGGTTCAAAGGATATAACTGGGCACCAAGAATTTATGTAGCTACTACAAAGGCAGAATGTGTCTAAATTGTTTCTATTGGAAATTATCAGAAGCAAATGTAAAAAGCCAGGCCTGGGGAGCGATCGATTGATAAGCAGAGGTCAGGTCCCTAGCACCCATTCGAAAGGCCAAGCAGATGTGGCAGCCGTCCTGTAATCCCAGCACTGGGCATGCAGAGACAGGTTTCTTGGGGCAAGATGGCCTGCTAGACTATATGGAATTAGAGAACTCTGGGCTCAGTAAGTGACCTTTCACAATAAATAAAACCGAGAGCAATTGAGAAAGATGCCAAACTTCAACTTCAGGTCTCCATAGGCATTCACAGATACATGGACACAAACATGTAAACATGCATACACACAGATATACACACTACACACATATACTAGTGTGCATGTTCATACACATACAAACACACACACACAGACACACTCACACACACAGAAGCAAAAGAAAGAGCCAAAATCTGACTTCTTTGAGGCATTTTTCATTCAAAAAAAAAAGCAAAGCCATTATATGAATCATATAAACTTAGAAAATAAAATGGCTTCCATAGGCTCATATATTTGAACACTTGGTCCTTAGTCAATGGACTGTTTGGGGAATTATTAGGAAGTGTGGCCTTGCTGGAGGATATGTGTCACGCCACAGCTGACTTTGATGTTTCCAAAGCCCACTGCAGGCCTAGTCTCACTCTCTCAGCCTCTATCTTTTAGAACAGAGGTGAGCTCTCAGCTAGCACTCCTGTACCATGCCTGCCTCCTGCTGCCTTGCTCTCTGACATGAGGATCATGGATGGACTCACCCTCTGGAACTGTAAGTTAGGCCCCAGCTAAATGCATTCTTTTGGAGGTTGCCTTAGTCATGATGTTTCTTCACAACAATGGATAAATAACCCACACACATTTTAAAAAATTGAAAACAAAATAAACATTATTATTTAATTAAAGAGGATGAACGTTTAAACTGGGACTACTTAAAAAGAATAAGAAGTAGATGGGAATTTTTTTTTTCTGGTCATTCCAAAATGAAGAGTAACATGAACATCACACTGGGGCTTACAGAATCTTCTTTCAGCTCGTTTTATCTATAGAGAGGACCAGACCTTTTCTTTTGTCAGAATGGAGACTTTCTCCTAAGGTTATCCAAGGTCATCAGCAATGAAAATAACTAATGTCAAACAAACAAACAAACAAACAAACAAACAAAAACAAAACCAGGAGACCCAGCTAGGGAAAGACAGACATTTCTCTTCTGTCTTCCAAACTTAATCACCATTCCATCAAAGTAACAAGGAGATGCCCTGCGTGCTTTTCAGCAAAAGTCTCCAGTGCTCCAAACTCTGGAATCAGCATCTGGTTTCAGCGACTGCTAATCCCACAAACATTCCAAGCTGGGAAGGAACTCCTTTGCTTCTGAAACACTAGCACCACCCATCTCCTCGAGATGAGAACTCCAGTTAGTAAAGGCAGCATTCCCTCATACAGCGGCCTCGCTTCACAGAATCTCATGGATATGCCCACTTTAATTCCTTGTTTCTACCCTTCAGCCCATTCATTCATTCATTCATTCATTCATTCATTCTGATTGTCACAAATGTTATGAATATTTTCACTAACTACTGAAGTTGCAAGTTTTAATTCAAAATCCTAATCTGACCTGGTGCCCTCCTTCACGCCAGAGTGATTGACAATTCCGTGACACCCCCAACACACGTGAAAGGAATTCAGTCCCGAATATGTGGTGTACATACGTCACAGGTCATAAGGCTTCACATTATTCATTCTTACCAAGTGAAGTTATCTACATGTGTCATTGACAATTCATTTTTTTTTTTTTTTTTAAGAATTCACATTGGACTAGTCTGTTAGAACAGCGCCTGAATACTTGATCTGAAAGGCTTTCTGAGAAAGCAGGCATTGGAAGTCAGACTCCCCAAGAGTGGCTCCTTATTAGTTCTTTCATTACTAAGAGGTCTTAGAGAACTGTCTTAGCCGCTGTGTGCTACTGTCTCTTCCGCTGTAAAGAAAGCACCAGTGCAAGCCGGAATGCTCAGGACGCGACTGGTGCACCTTAAAACCTCGCAAGCGTTAGCTGCTGCTATCTCTCATTTGTATAGCCACCCCAGCTAGGCCAACTCACCCTCATCTGGGTGAATCATCTCAGGAACTGGCTTCCTCCACTCACTCATTGCTTCTGAAGTGTTTTCTTCAACATAGCTGCCAGGGCAAAGCCAGTTAAACTGCAATGGGATTCCTGTCGCCCCTCTACTCAAAATCCTCCATCAACCCACCCCTTCACCAAGGACAAAATCTGTGGTCATTAAAAAGATCTCCATGTCACATATAAGAACCCCCCCCCCCCACTCCAAGAACATTTCTACCTTCTGCTCCTTCCACACTAACCTCCCCCCACCCCCCAGTTATATGGGATCCTTGTGTTCTTAAAACATACAAGACAGCATGGAGAGATGACTCAGCATTTAAATGAACTAGCCTCTCTTCCAGAGGACCCAGGTTCAATTCCCTGCACCTGCATGGTAGTTGTGTAACTCCAGTCCTAAGGGATCCAACTCCCTCTTCTTGCACGTGGTGTGCAGATATGCATTCAGGCAGAACGAGAATGGCTTCTATATGCTCATATATTTGAACGCTTGGTCCTTAGTCAATGGAGTGTTTGGGGAATTATTAGGAAGTGTGGCCTTGTTGAAGGAGGTGTCTCACTTGGGGGTTGACTTTGATGTTTCAAAAGCCCACTCCAGGCCTAGTCTCACTCTCCTAGCCTCTAACTTAGAATAGAGGTGAGCTCTCAGCTAGTGCTCCTGTACCATGCCTGCCTCCTGCTGCCTTGCTCTCTGACATGATGATCATGGATGGACTCACCCTCTGGAACTGTAAGCTAGGCCCCAGCTAAATGCATTCTTTCCGAAGTTTCCTTAGCTGTGGTATCTCTTCACAACAACAAATAAACAACTGAGACACCCACACACATAAAAAAAATAAAAAAAATTTAAAAAAAAAACCAACCTGAAAACAAAATAAAAAACAAACAAGACAAGACAGATAAATAAAAACCAGACAATTTCCTTTTACAGGATGTTGCTTTCACCTTTCCTTTGTGTCTGTAATTTTTACCTGAGACACTGGCACCAGGACCTCAAGGTCTTCCAGGCTGGACTCAAATGTCACTTGTTTGGAAGTGTGGGGCTTGTTTGGCAGGGTTCCTCTGTATAGACCTGCCTGTTCTGGAACTCACTCTGTAGACCAGGTGAGCCATGAACTCAGAAATCCTCCTACCTCTTCCCCCTATGTGCTGGGAACAAAGTTATGTATTACCATACCTGCTCAAATGTCACTTTCTTGATGGAGCCTTCCCTACTCATCTGAAGTTCACCTACTATTTTTTTTTCTCTTTTTACTTTAATTTTTTTCCCCTGGCTCCTTTTGACATCTACTGTGTATCTTTACCAGAGTTTTTCCTTTCCCTGTCTCCTGCTGAGAGTCTATTCCCCGTAAGAGCAAGGGTTTACATCTGTTTGGTTCATTTATATTAACTCAGTATGTAAACAGGGCTCAGGACATATGTTCATCAAGTAACTGTAGACATGACAAAGGTGCAGATGTGTTAATTAATGCACAGACAGATGACTGAGTGAGTTGACAAAGTCAAAAATAGGATGACACATTTGTCAAGGAAAACATTTGGGAGGTGGAGGCCTCCATCCTGATAAATGGTGTGAGTCTAAATTTATTGTAAAAATAATCAGGCAGGCAAAATTTTCCCACATGAGATTTTACTTTTTTAAATAAGAGGAAGTCAGACATGGCACATTGACAGAAATAGATCTTCCTTATAGAAGATTCACAACATAATAATTATAAAAGGAATGAGGAAATAGAAAATGATCGTTAAAATTGATAATACTGATAACTGGTAAAGTCCCCGACTAGATATTAAAATTGGTGTCCCAAAGTTTGCAGAAAAGCAAAATATTTTCAGTCTCAAAGTGTCTCATCCCAAATACTTACAAAGCAAAATGAAAAGTAGCAATTCTGCAGGGAAAGAGGCAACAGATAACACCTATGCCAGACGGCGGCAAAACCGACAGGACCAAGGCGTGCTGTGTACTTCCTGATCCTTAAAATCACAAAATATATAATCTCTTCTGTGTCTCCTTTAGTTACTTTTTAATTGCTGTGACAAAACACCATAATCAAGGATCTTATAAAATAAATCGTTTATTGAGGGCTATAGTTTCAGAGGACAAGTCCATGACCATCATGGCAGAGAACATGGCAGCAGGCAGGGAGGCATGGTGCTGGAGCAGTAACTGAGAGCTTACATACAGACCCCCAGTGAAGATGGTGGAGAGAGTGAGACTAGGTCTAGCATGGGTTTTGAAACCTAAAAGCCTGTCACCAGCGACATACCTCCTCCAACATAACCACACCTCTCATCCTTCTTATCCCAGTTTCACAAACAGGAAGCCAAGTATTCAAATATATGAGCCCATGTGGGCCACTCTCATTCAAACACCCACAGTGTCATTCTTGCCATTGGGTCCGCAGCATAGGCTGCTATGACTTCACTTAGGAGTTATGAAACAGTGTGGTTTGGGAACTTTCCTCACAGACTTGTAAGTATCAGTACTATGTAACTTGTCTAGTGTAGTGGCTAGCACATTAGACAGGCCTTCATTTCATCGTCACTTATGAAAGCTCACACAGGGTAGGTTAAGATATATATATATATATATATATATATATGTATGTATGTATATATATATATGTGTGTATATATGTATATATATACATATATATGTAAATTTAGTATGATGTTCTAGTTTCCATTCTGTTGCTATGAGAAAATGTCTCCCATTCGAAGCAACCTTGGCAGGTGTACTGGCTAGTTTTGTGTCAACTTGACACAGCTGGAGTTATCACAGAGAAAGGAGCTTCAGTTGAGGAAATGCCTCCATGAGATCCAACTGTAAGGCATATTCTCAATTAGTGATCAAGGGGAATAGGCCCCTGTGGGTGGGACCATCTCTGGGCTGGTAGTCTTGGTTCTTAAGAGAGCAAGCTGAGCAAGCCAGTAAAGAACATCCCTCCATGGCTTCTGCATCAGCTCCTGCTTTCTGACCTGCTTGAGTTCCAGTCCTGACTTCCTTTGGTGATGAACAGCAACATGGAGGTGTAAGCTGAAAGGGCTTTCCTCCCCAACTTGCTTCTTGGTCATGATGGTTGTGCAGGAATAGAAACCCTGACTAAGACAGCACGAAAGTGTTTACTTCAGCTTATGCTTTCACGTCACAGTCCATCACTGAAGGAAATCAGGGTGGGAACTCAAGCAGGGTGGGAGCTTGAAGCAGAAAGCATACTGCTGCCTGCTCTCGGGTTACTCTCGGGTTAGCTTATGCTTGACTAGCTTCCTAATACAACTCGTGGCCACCTGCCTAGGGATCCTACATCCTACAGTAGGCTGGGGCCGCCTGGATAAACTAATATTCAGAATGGTCCTTTGTGGTTGTGCATAGAGGCCAGGCTGACCCAGGCTGATCTTAAGTCGAGGTTTTCTTTCCTCTTGGATGACTTTAGGTTGGGTCAGTGTGGCAATTGAAGCTAACTTCGAAATGTGCTAAGATTGAAATAGTCAGCACAATGGTACAGAAAATACTTATCTTCTCTGATTCAGTGAATTGAGGATAATCAGCATCTAATAAGCTGCACAATTCTAGATAGTTTGTGCCCTACTGAGTTTAAAAAATAAATAAAATAAAATAAAATGGTATTTGTAATAGCTCAAGCTGGGGGAATTATATTAAAACAAACAAACCCAAAATCTGTTTTGCATTGGATATTGAAGAACAAGACATGGCGTTACCTGTTCTATTTTCAGTGTCTCCAGAGGCTAACTAACCCTTGTTTGCTATTGGACCGGCTAAAATCTTTGGGAAGTGTGGTTTCACTAAAGGAAGTTAGACCATTGGGGACAAGCTGTTGAAAGGCACATTGTGGCTTTGGCCACTTCCTTCCTCTGTCTCATTGCTTCCTGGATACCACAAGGTGAGCAATTTCCTTTACCCCAGACTCCATTCATGTTGTACAGCCTCAACACATGGACAAAGTCAGCAAGGCCAAATGACCATGGCCTGAAACTCTGAAACTGTGGGTCAAAGGTCAATCTTCCTTCTTTATATGCCGGTTTATCTCAGGTATTTTGTTATAGTACCAGAAAGCTAACTAACTTTCTTTGGAACTTTCCCCACAGATACAGTGGTTCCAATTCTTCAAAAATTAAAAGCAACAATACATGGACCAAAACCTTTCAGATTTAATCCATAGGACTGATAAAATGTGTTTATGCTTTGGCAGTATTTACCCTTTGATGTAGGCTTAGTCGACACATGTGCTCCCTGGGTATGCAGGGTTTCCCATCAGCTTCCCTAGAAGGCAGGCAAATGAACAGATCCCAGGAGTTCAAACCACCTAAAAACATTAAACAACATTTAGCTCCTTCCAGTAAAGAGTGTGATGATTTAAACTCTAACACACAAGTAACATTGTTCGTAGCAAAATGCTTATACTCAGAATAACTAAAATTCAACTCTGACTCAAAAGCTTAACATTTCATATTTAGCATTTTAATCTAAGAAAAATTCAGATATTGAATATCTATAAAATTATGTTGAAAAATCAAAATTAGACTATGTATAAATTACCTTAGTCTTTTAAAAAATTGTAAGACTTCTTATAAAAAAAGAATATGCTGGCAGAAAGCAAAATTAATAAAAATTTGAAAGGTTTTATGAAAAATTAATCTGGGAACTCCTTACAGATACTGGAGTGAGGTTCAAAATTCAGGACACAGCATGAACTGAAACAACTAATATTTCAGCTTTGACCAAGGACAGAATCTCTGCCAATAAGTCATCTACTCTGTCACGATAACTTGCCAACTTATAAGAGTGAGTGCTGGCAGGCTCGCAGGTTATTATTTATGAGCATGTAAGAAGCTATCATTATTGATCCCTCTGTGTGTGTGTTTCTGTGAGTGTGGTGTATATGTGTACGGCACACGTGCTTAAGCATGACTGTGTGTGTAACTTTCCTGATCCCTTCAACACAGAACCTCGCACTGAATCTGGAGCTATGCTCACAGCCTGGAAACCTTGGTGGCCCTTGTATCTCTTATGATACAACACTGCTGACACAACACTGCTGTGTAGGCATGAGTGGCCACCTCCCACTCATTTTTTAAGTGTGGGTGCTAACATCACGAGAACTCAGGCACTCTTACTTGCATGGTAAGAGTTCTTACTAGTCAGACATCTCTTCATCCTAGGCAATTATTCTTTTCTTTCATTTTTTTTTTATTAGTCAGAATGCCTTAAATGTAATCGGTGCTTTAAAAATATTTGGTAAATAGATAATCCCTGATGGAACAGTAAATGCATCACCCCTTGGAGACAAACAGACAGAAGAAATGTATTTTGATTGCTAGTGATATAGATAATAACCAAACAAGTGCATTGAGAATAGTCAAGATGGAGTGGGGCTCAACCAACAAACTAGTGTAGCTTGACACATTTCCCCAACATTTGGTTTGAAAAATTAACTTAAAGGATATACTTGGAGGGACCCATGGATCCAGCTGTATATGTAGCAGAGGATGGCCTTATCTGGCATCAATGGGAGGAGAGGCTCTTGTTCCTGTGAAGGGAGTTTGAGGGTGGGGAGGTGGGAGTGGGTGGGTGCGTGGGGACGCACCTTCATAGAAGCAGGGGGAGTGGGATAAGAGGCTTTCAGAGGAGAAGCCAGGAAGGGGGAGAACATTTGAAATGTAAATAGATAAACTAACCAATAAAAATTGTTAAAATATATTTTTTATGTATATTGTTTCCCTTATGAGTGGTGAGGCTAACATTCTTTCAATAACTTTTCATACCACACCCCACCACTCATCTCCTGCACCATCTGGAATGACTTCTAAAAAGCTGAGGAGGCAACCAGCTTGTCCAAAGCCCTCGCTTCTCTTTTTTTTTTTTTTTGAAGATTTATTTATTTATTATATATAAATACACTATAGCTGTCTTCAGACACACCAGAAGAAGGCATCAGATCCCATTACAGATGGTTGTGAGCCACCATGTGGTTGCTGGGATTTGAACTCAGGACCTCTGGAAGAGCAGTCAGTGCTCTTGACCACTGAGCCATCTCTCCAGCCTCTCATTTTTTTTTTTTTTTTTTTGGTAGAAGAATTTCTCATGTAGAAGCGTAACTCTTCCAAAGTAAGGCTGAACAATTGAAAGAGCTAATAAGGGAGAAGAATCTATAATTAGCCGTGAAATCTCATTCTTTGCCAACCAAGTACTTTTTCATCTGACAAACCCCATGCAGTCTGGACTATGTTTTGTGCTGCCTTACTGCCAGAAGGGGAAACTTCCTGGCAAACAAAAGTGATCTAAACAACTGAACTCAAGCTCTCATCTCACAACTGTGTTGTTGGCTTGTTCTTGAAGATCCTGAAAGACAGCACAGCAGTTCAGAGGGGCAGGGGGGAAGTCAGCAGAGAAGCTGGAGTAGGGAATTTTATCCAGGCAACGACCGACCGGCCGCCAACCCTCAGGCTTGGGAGATGGAGGCTGCCATATATACCCTCACTTTGAAGACACTTTCAGACCAGTTCCTGGAGCTAAAACCAGATACAGCGCAATGCCTCTAATCCTCTATTTTGAACATTCAGCAGGCTTTGTCAGCCAACATCTTTTGATTTGAATTCAAAGAGAAATACAATGCATTTTTTATTTCGTACCATGTCTGGTTCAGGAAATAGTGAAACCCTAGGGGGGGGGGAACTTCCTGTCATAAGATCCCCAACTAAATATTTTAAGAAGATAAGGAAATGCAAAGAGATGGAGATTTCAAATTAAGGACTGCATTGTTGGGCTCTTAAACCAGAATGCATTTTGAATTCCTCCAAGGCATGTGCCTTCTGACTTTGCAGGCACACAATTTCTAGGGTTGGTAGAAAGAAACACACATATCAGTGATAAACGTTTAAAATTGAGAGACACATTTAAATAATTTAAAGCAATTCATTAAGAATTTTCGACGAGCAGTACTCTGCTCAAAATACATTTTTAAAAATGGAAAGGAAAAGAGCAGGCAGCAAGTGCCCTCAGCAATCTATTGGAGGGGTCTAAAACATTAAAAGGGATTTAGGATAATATAAAATATTACAGAGTCTCTTGGCATTCGTAAGGTGACCTCTCATCCCTCAAAAATATTCAATTAATATTTTAACTTAAAAATGAATAATTCAAAAAAAGGCTCATAGCCCTTCAATGTTCTCTTAAATGAGGTAAAGTATAATGGGAATTTCAAGAGATGTCTTCATATACTTCTTCTGTAATTATTGCTACCATGGTCCACACAGTGCTGATTGTTTCCGTTCAAAGTTTCTCTTTCCATCACTGAATTCTATGCCAACCTCCCAAACCTCTATACGTTAAATATTTAGTAATATTTTCACTTTGTCTACATTTCTTTCTCTGGCTTCAGAAGTCAATTCCCTCCACTAACTCCCGCTACCATCCCCCACTTTTCGGAGACAAGTTTTAATTGTCTCAGGAGACATAATACGTATTCAAATTTGGCCAAACACACTCCCAAGCCATGTTGAAAAAGAGAAACTTTGACTTCAAAGCAAAGGATATTCCCTAAATACATCGCATCTCCAAATTAGCCTTGGGGCATTCCAGGTACAAATTTCTACCTTAGTAAAATTTCAAACTATTGCAAAATTTTTGGGGGCCTTGGGGTCCACCATTTAGTAGAAGACAATATAAGCCACTAGCAGACACATGCTCAGCACCCACAGCAGAACTCATAAGCAAGAGACATGGGGACAAGTGCAGTCCTCAAACAGCTTACGTGTGGCCAGGATAGTGGGTAGGTATTTGCCATATGTAAGTGTTAGCAAAATCACACTTTATAAAACAGATTTCAGCCATTTATGGAAATTCTAGTATCACTTGGACTATATCTTGCAAGGCATTAAAGATTTCGGGGAGGTCTCCAGGAGTTCTCTACTTGGCCCTAAGTTTGCTTCATCTGTACCTAGAAGCATCAGTTTTAGACCTGCTGTAAAATACTCATATGTCCCCATTCTATTCATCCATCATCTGACAAAGAGATGTTTCTGTTTTAGCTTGTACTGAATTAGATATGCTCATTAGCTAAGTTGGTTTTGTTGGAAGGATACAGGGATATTGATATTTGGTCAGTTAGTGGTAGAGAGATATCTGAAAATCTCTTTGATGTCTACATTTAGCAAGTCTGCCACAGGATGAGGCTTAGTGTAGCACCAGCTACATTTTATTAGCTGGTTAAAGTTGTTAAAGACTGAAGTATGACCTTTCATGGTCTTCCTTCCTCTCAGAGCCTAGACACACTAAGAGAGATTTATGGCTGTCTTTTCTTGGGGTGGGGTGCCAAACTCTCTCACAAGCCACTCCTCTTTAGACTGACCCATCACTACTCACAGCCTCACTTTTGAATCTGCACATATGAGTTCCCGGGGCTGTTGTCTCAGTGTTAACGGGCTTAATGTAGACTTTCCTTAGTGAACAAACATTATAGCCTTTCAAATGTCTTTCTTGATTTGTTTCTTCCATATGTAGAGCTAACAGAGCTGAGAAGTAAAGTGTAGGTTTGAGTTAAAATAAAAAGCAGGCAAGAGAGTGCTTGGTGAACTTGGTGATTCCTTGAGTTGCTAGCCTAAAGAAAAAGTAGATTCTATATGGTATAGAATACTGAATTGGAATTTAGGGTCCAAATCTGCAATGACTATATATAGGATAGTTTCAATGAGAATGGCTCCCACAGGGTCCTACATTTAAATACATAGTTCCCAGTTGGTGTAACTGTTTGGGAAGGAATAAGGGGTGTGGCCTTGTGATGAAGGTGTTTGACTGTGAGCGACTTTGCGGCATCACAAGACTTGTGCCATTCCCAGTGTGCTCTCTCTGTCTCCCCGGTGTGCTTAAGATGTGAGCTCTCAGTTGCTCCTGCCACCATGCTTTTGCTCTTGCATCATAGACTCTAACCTTCTGGAACAGTGAGCCCAGGTAAAATGCTTTCTCTCATAAGTTCTCTTGGGCATGGTGTTCTATCACAGCAACAGAAAAGTACCTGAGATAAGTAGCAATGAATAAGGAGAGAAACATCTAAAAATTCTTCTAAGATTTCTTTTATTATCATTACTATCATTATTATTTGTGTTCGTGTATGTGTAGTGTACACACACACACATACACACACACACACATACACACACACACATGCATGTACGTATGCATGCCTCAAAGGCCAGAAGAAGGAATGGGCATGGGATTCTGGGGAGCAAAAGTTACAGTTCTTTCTACACTGCCCAACATGGGTTCTGGGGACCAAACTCTACTTCTCTACCAGAGTAGCAAGCATCTTAACTGCCGAGCCACCTCTCCAGCCCCAACAGGTAAGAATTTCTGAGTGCTCATAATGCTCCTTAATGTGCTCCAAATATTGATTTCAATTATTATTTTTTTTTACTTTAGAGATGGAATCTACTGGATATGGATGTTCTGAGAAGCACGGAAGCACTAGGTAATTTGCCCAACAGCTTCCATGTAGTTACTGGACTTGAGTGCTAGATTCTTAGGTCTAACAGCCATGATCTTGTCACCATTGGCCTCTTAAATCATGAGGAAGCGACAGAGAAATGTAACTTTTGATGCCACATTCCCCTTCATTTACTTGTGACAGCTGCGGACTAGAAACATACTTTAGAAGTATGTTGCACATACTTTAGGAGTAGAGACAGACAGACAGACAGACAGACAGACAGACAGACAGATAGACAGATGGACAGACATGCATGTAGGCAGGCACACACACACACACACACACCGTATATATAGCTTTGGTCTTTTTTAGTTAGTTCTTAGGAAGTCTCTTCTGCTCTGGGAACTTGGAGGAAAGAATGACTATAGTGGGTATACTCAGAAACCCCTCAACCCTCACCCAGCACTAGACCCAGTATTGGCAATGCTTCTGGCATTGAACTCCGTTCAGTCTTCCCATGTGAAATGAACTAATCTCCAATCACACGGGCACTCAGAAGCTACAAACACTAACCTGGCTTCCACCTAGTTTCAAAGTTAAACTTCCAAAAGGTTCCTTGGATTGCTTTTTAGGTGACTGATATTGTTTCTTTCCCTATCACAAGGAAACCAGAGCCTTATGAGTGACACCAGCCAAGAGAGGTCATAGGGTAAAGTTCTAGAACCAAACCGAACCAAACCAAAACAGGATGTGCACGTCCCACTCTCCGGCCCAAAATTACAAAAACACACACACTCCGCAGCCAGCTCCTCCCAGCCAGCACATGGCTGAACAAAACGATCTGGAGCACGCCACCACAGGGTTTGCTGGGAGGGATGTGTCACATACAATTTGAGAAGTTACGAAGACCCACACTTATTAATTCACACTTAAATAGACACTGTGTATGCTTTAATTCCTTCAACACAATTTTTTTTTTCTTTTGAAATCAAGCATCTACCATAAGGAGGGAGGCTGTCTTCAGAACATTTCCATCTTCCTCGGGCAGGTTGCCATAAAAAGCAAACAATTGTTTCCCGGTTCACAAATAACTTCCCTTGCTGATAAAGTATGCTGGATCAGTAATATAATCCAGAGTACAGAGCACTGTGAGATAGTGCTGTTCACACTAGTACCATTTGCACAGAAATTCTTTATTCTCAAGGAAAGAGAACTCCATACACTGGAAACAATTCCCCCACCCCAACCTGAAAAACCCCAGCCAAACAAACAATATTACATCTATTCCTGCTCTATTGTCATCATAACATTTACTACCTCCTGCTATGTATATAGTTGTTTATTATCTGCTTTTCCCAATTTGTTTTTATTTGTTGGTTGGTTGACCTTAGTTTGGTTTGTACTAATTTGGTTTTTTGAGGCAAGACTATGTGACCTTGGTGGGTTTTGAACTCCGATCTTTAGCCTCAGCCTCCTAAGTTCTGGGTTTACAGGCACACATCATTCCCCCCATACTTTTTGCCTCTGATTTGAATTTGAGCTCAGGAGAGCAGAGACTACAGCTATTTATTCAGTTTTATAATCTCCATGCTTATCAACTGGCTGAAATATAAAGAGAATATGTGACATATTTGTTAAACGTATATAAATGAGTGAGTTAGTGAATGTGAGCAACAGAAAAAAAAATTACAACTCAGTCAAAAGCTAAGGTACTCCCTGGGTTCAATCTCAAGCATGGCAAAAATAAAATAAAATAAAATAAAATAAAATAAAATAAAATAAAATAAAATAAAATAAAAGGCAAGGGAAAGAGAGGCCCAGGGAGAGAGAGGTGGCTGAGTAAGTAGAGGGCTAGCTATGTAAGCACTAAGTTTGGAGCCCCAACGTCTACATTTAAGCCAGGCAAAGTAGCACAACCTATAATCACAAGGGCTAAAGAAGGATAAACCAGCAGACCCCTGGGGCTTATTAGACAGCCAATTTGGTGAGTTCTAGGGTCAGTAAGAGACCCTATCTCACAGCCCAGAGGAAGACACATAGTATTAAACTCTCACCTGCAAATGTTTACATGTATACACCCTACATATACAGTAGAAAAGTAGGAAGGAAAGGCAGGCAGGCAGGGAAGGAAGGGAGGAGACAGGGAAGGAAGAAGGGAGAGATGGAGGGAGGGAGGAAAGGAGGACAGGAGGATATGAATGAAAAAGCCAAGCTTTTGAAATGCTGTTATAAAAAACAGAAAAATTCTTAGAAAAACACTAGTCTTTTGAAAAAGATATAATAAATATTTAGGTACATAGCTACTATGGATTAAATAAGAGGAACAAAACAAAGGAAAAACAGAGTTAAACCAACTTCCAAATGTCTTACATACAGGAAATTCTTCTGTGAACATTTAGAAGAGACTTAACTTTTTTATTAGATAGTTTATCTATTTACGTTTCAAACGTTATCCCCTTTCCTGGTTTCCACTCCAAAAACCCCCTATACCATACCCTCTCCCCCTGCTCACAAACCCACCCACTCCCGCTTCCCTGTCCTGGCATTCCCCTATACTGGGGCATCAAGTCTTTACAGGACCAAGGGTCTCTCCTACCACTGATGTCCAACAATGTCATCCTCTGCTACATATGCAGCTGGAGCCTTGGGTCCCACCATATGTACTCTTTACTTGGTGGTTTAGTCCCTGGGAGCTCTGAGGGTACTGGTTGGTTCATATTGTTGTGCTTCAAACCCCTTCAGCTCCTTCAGTCCTTTCTTTAACGCCTCCACTGGGGACCCTGTGCTCAGTCCAATGGTTGGTTGCAAGCATCCACCTCTGTATTTGTCAGGCTCTGGCAGAGCCTCTCAGGAGACAGCTATATCAGGCCTCTGTCAGTAAGCACTTCTTGGCATCCACAATAGTGTCTGGGTTTGGTAACTGTATATGGGATGGATCCCCAGGTGGGGCAGTCTATGGATGGCCTTTCCTTCAGTCTCTGCTCCACACTTTGTCTCCTCCCATGGGTATTTTGTTCCCCCTAGAAGAGACTTAAAATCTATGGTTTAGAAAGCAGACTTATCCTTGAGTGTCTAGCTACCAGAGCCAAACCTCATTCACTCATTCTCAGTATTAGGTGACAATATTCCCTAAGAAGACATCTAGAATTGTTTGTTTCCCTAAACAAACTTTACCAAGTATAAACTTATAAGACAAAGTACTACAGATATTTATTTAATCTCTGTGCATTCTTTTTGGCCATTTTTTTTTTAGTTTTTTTTTTTCTTTCTTTACTCTGTGCTAGGGACCAAACTGGGTATTCTGCACATGTAGACAAGTGTTCCACCACTGTACCAAACTAGTTCAGTCCAAGATGAGCATCTTTCAGATATTTATAATATCTCTTCATAATATGGAAGGCTAATTTACGGTTCTCTCTGCATTGGTCTTCTTGTGCAACTAAGTTGTAAAATTCTTGCTCAATAAGAAAATCCTTACTTTTTTTGATACTCTCCTGATGATAACATTACAGTTTTAGGCCCATTTAAGACTTGTTGATAAATTAATTAGGATCTATATTTAATCGCATCTCAATATTGATTTTCTTCTCTCCAGTCTCTGAAGAAGAATAAACTAATTTTTGTTCTACACATGCAACCTGATTGATCTACAGATCAGTAACATGTTTCCCATAATTAACTTTACTCAGTGCTGTCCTTCCCGAGAAGGGCTATTCATCTTACAATCCCTAACACAGACTTTGTAGATTCTGGGTTGGTGACTCAGAATTTAGCATTAATTTTAAGGCAAGCATTCAACAGGAGTTTGTTTTCTTTAACAAATTAGACAATATGATCACCAACTGTAATTCAGTTGGGTTCTTCACCCTGGGAGTCTGGCCGTAGGTGTTTGCTCTGATTCCACATTCCTTCCAAGCTGGTGATGGAAGCCCTGTGTCTCAGGACAGACTTTCCAAAGCATTTCCTCCCTGCCTCTCTGAACCTTTCTCAGATATTCACCCTGTGGGAGCCTGTGAGGCAGATCATGGAGACTGCTTCTGTAAACAGCTCTCAGCTCCTGAAACTCTTCTGACCTATTCATAAGTTCAGGAAAGCAATGGTACATATATATCCTCCAAAAGAAAATACTCCTACTCTGTAGAAATTTGCTTCACCAAAGCATGTGAGTTTACTCCCAAGAAATAAACACCTTAGGAAGTGGTTGCTTCAGGAGGCATGATGCGGTTCCCTCCACTACATTTTAATTATTAACCTCCCTTTGAGCTACAATTGGGGGTACATTTGAGTGTGTCTCTCAGACAATGTTCCGCCTGGAAGAAACCTTTTTTTTTTTAACCAAAATTTTAGATATTGAAGATGCTTGCCAGATTAAAATTATTTAGGAGACATTAACACAGCAACAAACTGAATTGTTTATAAGAAATGGGATATACATAATCCTGCCAGAATACTCTGATTAAAAAGGAGCAAGTTTGTGGGGAAATGGTTCATTGGAGGGCTAGTGAAGGACGCACATAGAATGAGCTTCAAGTACTGTAGTCCCAGCGAGTTCTTTACAAGCCTAAAGACAAAGATCCAATGATAAAACACTAAGAGTAAGACTGGAGCCACTGGTGCCCAAGGCAACAAAACAAGTAAAATACGATTTGATTATAAGTCCCCAGTACCCATTAATTAGTGAGGACAGAGGGACTAATCCCCATGTAGAAGAATTCCAGGTAAGTCAGACAGCTATCTCCACATTCTCAAAGAAGCAGAGCATCACTGCATTATTTGTCTTAGTTACTTTTTCATTGCTATGATAAAAACACCAAGCCCAGAGTAACTCATAGAAGGAAGGGTTTATTTGGGGCTTCCGGTCCCGAAGGGAAAGGAGCTGTCACCCTAACATCAAGGCAGCATCTCAACAGGCAGAACACGGCGGCTGATGTAGCAGCTGAGACCTCACATCTTTATTATTATTATTATTAGATATTTTCTTTGTTTACATTTATTTTTTTAAGTTTATTTATTTTATGTATGAGTACACTGTAGCTGTCTTCAGACACATCAGAACAGGGTATCAGATCCCATTACAGATGGTTGTGAGCCACCATGTGGGTGCTGGGAATTGAACTCAGGACCTCTGGAAGAGCAGTCAGTGCTCTTAACTCCTGTTATCCCATTTCCTAGTTTTCCCTCTGAAAATCCTCTATTCCCTTCCCCCTCTTCCTGTTTCCCAACCCACCCACTCCCACTTCCTGGCCCTGGCATTCCCCTATGCTAGGGCATAGAACCTTCACAGGACCAAGGGCCTCTCCTCCCATAATGACTGACTAGGCCATCCTCTGCTACAAATGCAGCTAGAGCCATGAGTCCCACCATATGTTTTCTTTGGTTGGTGGTTTAGTCCCTGAGAGCTCTGGGGGTACTGGTTGGTTCACATTGTTGTTCCCCCTATGGGGCTGCAAACCGCTTCAGCTTCTTGGGCCTTTTATCTAGCTCCTTCATTGGGGGACCCTATGCTCTGTCCAATAGATGGCTGTGAGCATCCACTTCTGTATTTGTCAGGCACTGGCAGAGCCTCTCAGGGGACAGCTTTATCAGGCTCCTGTCAGCAAGCTCTTGTGAGCATCTACAATGGTGTCTGAGTTTGGTGATTGTTTTGGGGGTGGATCCCCAGGTTGGGCAGTCTCTGGATGGTCATTCCTTCAGTCTCTGCTCTGAACTTTGTAACTCCTTCGATGGGTATTTTGTTCCCCCTTTCTAAGAAGGATCAAAGTATCCACACTTTGGTCTTCCTTCTTCTTGAGTTTCATGTGTTTTGCAAATTGTATCTTGGGTATTCTGAGCTTCTGGACTAATATCACTTATCAGTGAGTACATATCATGTCTGTTCTTTTGTGATTGGATTACCTCACTCAGGATCCATTCCAGATCACCCCATTTGTCTAAGAATTTCATAAATGTATTGTTTTTAATAGCTGAGTAGTATTCCATTGTGTAAATGTACCAAATTTTCTGTATCCATTCCTTTGTTGAGGGACATCTGGGTTCTTTCCAACTTCTGGCTATTATAAATAATAGCTGTGAACATAGTGGAGCATGTGTCCTTATTACAAGTTGGAGCATCTTCTGGACATATGCCCAGGAGAGGTATTGCTGGATCTTCCGGTAGTACTGTGTCCAATTTTCTGAGGAACCGCCAAACTGACTTCCAGAGTGGTTGTACCAGCTTGCAATCCCACCAGCAATGGAGGAGTACTCCTCTTTTTTTTTTTTTTTTTAAGATTTATCTATTGTATGCTTTAAGTACACTGTAGCTGTCTTCAGACACCCCAGAAGAGGGCGCCAGATCTCATTACCGATGGTTGTAAGCCACCATGTGGTTACTGGGATTTGAACTCGGGCTTTGGAAGAGCAGTCAGTGCTCTTAACCGCTGAGCCATCTCTCCAGCCCCAGGAGTGCTCCTCTTTCTCCACATCCTCGCCAGCATCTGCTGTCCCCTGAGTTTTTGATCTCAGCCATTCTGACTGGTGGGAGGTGGAATCTCAGGGTTGTTTTGATTTGCATTTCCCTGATGATTAGGGATGTTGAACATTTTTAGGTGCTTCTCAGCCATTCGGTATTCCTCAGTTGAGAGTTCTTTCTTTAGCTCTGTACCCCATTTTTCACATTTAAATCACAAAGGGGAAGCAGAGGGAGCTTATACAAAATGGCACCTGTCTTTGGAAGCCTCAAAGCCTGCTCCAGTGATTTCCTCCAGCAGAGACAAATGGTTAATCTTCCCCAAACAGCCACCAACTGAGACCAAGTATTCAAATGTCCAAGATGTATGGGAAACATCTCATTCAAACCACCACACACTTAATAAAAACGTTTTGTATTCCCAGTACTTCAGTATGCAAAGAGAGAATAGACGAAGATTTCACAGTGGGAGAACCTGACCATCTCAGTGACTCAAACAGGGTCACTTGAACCACGCTCCATGCTGACTGGGCATGCGCCTGAGACCATGGGCAGGTGCATTCACTCTGTGGCTATGCCGGTCACTGTAGCCCATCTAACACTGAGAAAAATAACAGCAATGTCTATTTGCTGTTATTTTTGCTCCCAAGCAAAAGAGCATACCTGTTCTCCAAACAGTCAAGATAAGGGGGAATAAAAGGAGGAAATTCTGAGACAGACTCACAGCCAAGGAAAGCTTGGGGGCATGTGGTGTCTTAAAGCAATGAGGAAGGAGCAGTGGAAATAAAAATGTAATGTGGTACGCTGGGTGGGAGCTTGGAACAGAAAAGGCACATTAGACTAAAACCCAGATATTAGGAGGGTGGGGGGTAATGAGGGGAAAGGGTTGTATGGGTGGGACTTGAAGGAGAACAAAGATTGGGCGAAGAGGAGGGACTGGAGGGCCTGGAACCAGGATGTAAAGTGAATATATAAATTTTTTAAAAAACCTAGAAGTTATATTGAAAAAAATTAAATTAAAGGTCATGGTGTTTAAAATGTCCGAGTAACAACAATCTCTAGAGGAAATAAGCTGAAAGCTGTTCAGTGCTTTCAGTTAGGCAGAAACCCACATATACTAACAAGAAGGACGAGAGGCAGACATGGCACAGGTAGTCCAGGGGAGGGACCACAAAAGTAGCAGGTCTATTCTTCTTGGGCAGAAACTGGTAAATCCTTTGAAAGTGGCCAGTCCAGAGGCCAGGGATAGCAAGGAGGGAGTTCAGGGTCCCTATTTCTCTTTCCTTGAATGAGAACCACTGTCTCAAACCCCTGTGTGTAAGGCTGCAATCTACAGAGCTCTTTTTCTGAACAACTTAGGAACTGGATCTCTAGATTTCATGGTGAAAATAGATGATATTTATTCCCCAATCCCAGTTCATCCTCTAAATGATTTTAGTCGTATCTTATACGGCAGTAGTCTTAGAGGCTATGAGGGTGTGTGTCAGCAAGCTGTGGACAAATCCCCCATGCGAATTTTCCATTATGCGAAAGCAACTTCTTTCTAGTTAAAAGAACAGAATCACCTTTAATCGAGCACTCTTGAGGCAGAGCAGGCAAATTTCTATGAGTTGGGGCCAAGTCAGTTTGACAGTTAACGTCAGACTAGCAAAGGCTACACAGTGTTACCCTGTCTCGGAAACAAAACAGAACCAAAAAAAGCAAAACAAAACAAAAAGAATGGACTCTATCTCTGGCTGGAGGCATAATATCCTGCTCCAACGATTAAAATATTAATTACTAGTCTCTCCTCCCCTAAGAGTTAATCTGGCTTGCCCTGCCAATCAATCACTTGGCCAGAAGATTGCCCCCAGGAGACTAAAGCCATGCTAAGAAGATAAGAAGATAATTATTTGTTAATGAGATGGTGTGTGTATCCTTCTCTGTTGTGCCTCCCCCTTGCAACTGCTTGCAGTTTGCTTTCTATTGCTGTGACACACCAGGACCAGAGCCAACTTGAGAAGGAAAGAGTTTGTTTCTGCTTACAAGTTACTCTCCATCACTGAGGGAAATCGAGGTAGGGACCTGGAGGCAGGGATTGAAGCAGAGGTCCCAGGGGAATGGTACCTTCAGGCTTATTCTTCCTTGTGACCATGTGCTCAGCTTGCTTGTGACTAACACCTAGGCGACCCACACAGGGGTGGCACAGGCCACAGTGAACTGGTCCTTGACACATCGATGATTGCTCAAGAAAAATGTCCAATCTGACATTTTTCAGTTGGGCTTTTCTTTTCTCAGATGACTGCAGCTTGGGTGGAGTTGTTAAAACACTAACCAGTGAAGTCAGGCAGCACTGTGAAGCCTCCACCATGCAGGCTGCCTGCCTTCCCTGAGTCCTAACATTGCCTATTATTATTATTGTTGTTATTATTATTTGTTGTTGTTATTGTTGTTATCTCTTTTGGTTTCTGGACACTGAGTAAAGCCTGGGCATGCTCTCCTCTGCCCTGGACGTTCTCACCTAGTCTCTGATTGTACTCCCAACCTCCACTCCTTTCTACCCTGTGACTACAAATAGATACAGAAAACAGCAGGGTTTTCTCTCTCCTTTTTTTCTTAGTCTCCCTTCTCTGGGCAGCTGCCAAGATTACAGCTTGTCTGACTGCACTTTTCCCTTTAAAACTCTAATGAAATTGTTCTTCAGCTTCCTTCTGAGTCCATTTCTAAGTTATTTTATTAACAGGAATAAGAACCTAAACAGAAAACTGCTGCTCACCCAGTAATTTTTTTCTTTTTCTTTTTGGTTTTTTGAGACAGGGTTTCTCTGTGTAGCCCTGGCTGTCCTGGAACTCACTTTGTAGACCAGGCTGGCCTCGAACTCAGAAATCTGCTTGTCTCTGCCTCCAGAGTGCTGGGATTAAAGTTGTGCGCCATCACATCCGGCTCGATCACCCAGTAATATTAATAATACGTTGTTTTTTTTTTTTTAGATATTTTCCTCGTTTACATTTTCAATGCTATCCCAAAAGTCCCCCATACCCACCCCCCCCCACACTGAGACAAAGATGTCACAAAAGCCATTAGCCAGCATCATGTATGCCACATAGGAAGTGGCAGTAGTCTTTAAGCAACAGGAAGATTGCTAACTGGATCTTCAGGAATTCAGGGCCCTTTCTTAACACGTTCACTTCCTTTCTGTATGTGCAGTACCGTCTTGCTCTTGTGTTGATTTCTTTCTTTCCATTGCATTACTATTGTGTCTTTATTAGTGAGTTTTAAATTCCCCTTTGAAGTTCCTCGTGCTGCGGAAGACACTTCTGTTTACATTCGGGAACATACGCTGTGTTGAACAGTACAACTCTATGCCCATGGAGTCCTATTAACACAAAACACATATCCCCTTCCGCCTTCCATTTTCTTTGTCATCCAATATGCAGCGCTCCCTCCCTCACACCAGAAGCTCAAGGTTATCTTCAGCTTGCCTTCCTTTTATTCCCACCTCCCAGTGCCATAAATTGCATCAATTCTTTTAAATTTAATTTAATTTAATTTAATTTTTTTTACTTACTCACTTTACATCCCACTCACTGCCCCCCTCCCAGTCACCCACTCCCATAATCCTAATCCTTTCCCCATCCCTCTTCCCCTTCTCTTCTGAGCGGGTGGGGCTCCCTGTGTATCTCCCCCCCTCTCCTTAGCACTTCAAGTCTTTACAGTCTCTCCCACTGAGGCCAGACAAGGCAGCCCAGCTAGAAGAACATAGCCCACATACAGAAAACAGCTTTGGGGATAGCCCCTGCTCCAGTTGTCCGGGACCCACACGAAGACCAAGCAGCACAACAAATTGCATCAATTCTAAAATAAATTTCTTAATTTTTTTCTGGGCCTTACAAATCCTACCCCAGAGTTTGAATCTGAGATCTTGCCATCTCAGCAAAGTCTCCCAAGCTGGCCTTGCCACTGCTAATCATTTATCTTTGTCTGATAGCACGTCCCTGCTGCTGCCAGAGATGTTCTCCCAGCAGGCAGATCTTATCACCACCAGAACAAAACACAGCAGACTGTGTGGCAAGAACAGCCAAGGTCCTGCACATCTGCCATCCCTGACTTCTAACCTCTTTTGCCTAGACTCAGCCCCTACATTTCCATGCAGGCTCTTGTCAGCCACACCCACGGCTCACAAACCTCACACATGCAGTTCATACAGCTGCATGTTGTTGCCTCCAATGTTTGCGCAAGAAATCATTTCCTGGAGGCTGGAGAGATGGCTCAGCACTTGCGAACACTGGCTGCTCTTCCAGAGGTCCTCAGTTCGGTTCCCAGCATCCACACGGTGGCTCTTGACCATCTATGAAAGGATCTGATGCCCTTCTCTAGCATGCAGATGTACTTGCAGATAGAGCACTCATATACATTAAATAAGTAAATCTTTAAAATGATCATGTCTTTCTTTTTGATATTTTCAAAGGATCGTCTCACTATGTGACCTTTCGATGATAGTCTTACCAGGGTGACATTGAACTCACTATGTGCCATAGGCTGGCCTTGACTCCAATTGTGCTGTAGAGAGGCCCTGAATTTGTGGTCCTTGGCCATAGCTTCCTGCGTGTTGGGAGGCGCCATGATGCATAAGTGTATTTAACGTATAGCATTCTCCTGGACCTCAGCATTCATAATTCACTTATTTTGTTTTCTGATCTCCTGAAATATTTTGTTTCTACCCTGTAGACCACTACAAACAATGCTATAGTTAAATATAGAGAGCCAGGGCATATACTGGTGACATACCCACATGGCCACCACCTGAAAGCTTGGTGAAAACACAAAACCTTAGAACAAAAATTAGATAAGAATCTGTCAATCACAAGAGTCCCAGATGCTTGGTGTCTACATGCAGCTCTGGCAAACAGTGCTGCTTGCTTCTGCCCAGTCTTCATGGGAAAGGTCCTTCTTGTCTTTAGTGCTCTCTTCCTTACCCACAGCAATTGCAGAGACCTACAAGGTTCTCTTATCAGATAACTGTGCGTTGAATAAAGCTTGAGTGTCTAGTGTAAGTTGTAGGATGTACACATGCCTGACTTTTTCTTCCTTTGTTTTAAATTGAATTTTAGTACTTCAGTACTTGGCATGCTTTTTTTTTTTTTTTTTTTTTGACAGACACCTCTTATACGAAATTCCACAGAAGAGCAAAATGGGTTTTAGTGAATAATTAGCATCGTGACATTTCACTTAACCAAATATTATTCTTTCCTGCCTGATTTTAAAGTTATTTTGCATGGCTTCTTTTAAAGGTAATAAATAAAACCTAATCATATCTGCTTCAAAGTGGTAAAATAATTCAGTGGGGACTCTGAGGACTCTGAGAGGGAGGGAGCAGTCATTGATTCCTAATTCCTTCCAGGAATAATTCTGTATTGATTCAGTACAGGTGAGAAGTAAGACTTGAGAAAATATAATTCAAAACATGACAGCAAGCCCAAGTGTGCCTCAAATGGCTTATTACCAAGTGCTGTAAGAATTATGGGGCAACTAGCATCTCCTACCCAGACACATTTATTTCTAACAATCTTTGGAGGTTGAACTTAACCAATCATGACGTTCCTGTGAGGTTTATGAGGGAAAGTTCTATCTTCTACTTTCAAGTCAAGTAATAAATAACCTAATAAGCTTGCTCAAGGTCATTTCAAAAAGGTTAAGAGAGGCATAAGTCTGAGCAATAAAATGCAGCATTGGGGGAAATGTTAGGATTAAATGAGTTCCGATTTGGTGTAGCTAGACTCCTGTCTTAGGATGTGATAAGGGTTCTTGGGGGATTTTTGCATATACAGGTAGATACAGACAGATGCAAAAATTTAGATCTAAGTGATGAACATTAAGTAAACAAGATAGGACAGCTCCTGTGTCCTCTCAGCCAATCACTGAGGCCTCTGAAGAGAGACACAAGGGCATCATGAAATATACAGTATGTATTTCTGACTCTTCGCCTGCCCCTCACATACCTTCAGACCTTTTTCTCGTAGTAGAAAGAAGCTCAAGGGCCATTTAGTGGGGGTTTTCAATTTAATAACGACCAGGGACCTCAGCTAAAATGTGTCCTTAAGCTAGGGGCAGTAACCTTGTCTCTGGAGGATGACAATGAATTTGCATACACAGGTGACATTGCAGGAGCTGAAACATGATGTCGGGAGGTACATTTCCAAGAGTCACTAACAGTGGATCCCACGTGATAGGTCCAACCTGGGCATTCTCCCAAGACTGTTGGTGCCCAGAACTGGATATGTTAAACAAGTGGGGAATGGGTGGGCAAGGCTATCACCTAAGACAAGTCTCACACACTTCACATTTTTTTCTTCTGAAACTGGCAATGCTCCCAGAAGCCAAGAGTATATCAGAAGTGTCTCCTGAGGCTAATAATTCTGTCATCTTTGAGATGAAGAATATTCAGCCCAACATAAAACTATGCCAAGTACTGTTCAAGTGGACTGTTCCTACGCATTGAAGGAGCATACTTTATCCAGCATATTTTAGCAGGAATTTTGCTGGTTCATAGTATCACGTGGTCTCATTAGCTTTCTACCTCTAGAGAGATGCTTAGATCCTAATATACTCTTTTCCCCTCTAAGCATTAATTGTGAAAATTTTCTGTAGCAATCTATTTTTATGAGTTGTCTCTATTTAAAATTACTCTTCTATTCTATTAACACTTAATTTTAATAGTCAGGCATAAATTTTACAACTGTTTAATTGTTTAACGTCTATCATATTGGTTTCCCTAGAATATGTTTGTTTGCTTCAAAAGTATAAGTATTTTAAATTTTATTGATTGGTCAGATTACTTTTTAGAAAAACTTTCCATAAGCAATGCATGAAAACTGTTTTTCTCGGAATCCCCAGGAACTTTAGGTGATAGAGCCAATTTTGGATTTTGACTGTGCCATGAATATAAAATGGCCATATTTTAAATATTTTTCCTGGCATTTTGTGGATTTCAGAGTCTATTCTTTTCTGCTTGGCATTCAGGATTGCTTTTATATGGATATCCAAATACCAAATATTAATTATAAAAGTCCTGAAAATAAAAATTTTGTGTAAAAAATGGCCCTGAGTATATAGCATTGTTTAATTGATGTGCAAATAATCTTCACAAAAAAATGAAAATATGTGTCACTTTTAAGCTCATCAGACTTTTAAAAATGTGGTAACAGCTAAGACTTTAAATGCCTAGGAAACCAACACTGTATGTAAGGAGAAGTAAAATAGGAATTCACTGGTCCAGTAATCCCTTATTACCACTCAGATATCCAAAATACAATATGAATGAATACTATAGAAAATCTGTATTTTTTACTAACAAAAGGAAAGGTTTAGAGATAAGGTATAACCACGTAATGAAAACCCAAAAGGAAGAAAATGCATAATTTCTGTATACCTGCAGGGTATACAGGTATGATACTGTGATTTGCAAATTTATTTTTTGAATTATGTGTAGGTGTCTGTCTGTCTGTCTGTCTGTCTGTCTGTCTGTCAGTCTCTCTGTCTGTAGGATTATACATGAGAGGACAGAGCCCTCAGTGGCCAGAAGAAGGTGTCCTCTCCCACAGAGCTAGAGTTACAAGTGTTTTTAAGCTGTCTGATGTAGATGCTAGGAACTGAATTTGAGTCTTAAGCAAGAAAATATGTGACCATAACTGCTGAGATATTTCTCTTTATTAAAAACTAAGGGAGAGAGTGGGGGGAGACCTTGGAAGCCACCTTATCTTCATGTATGAGCTATATATGTATATTACTTTGGAGGTATAGGTGCATTTGAAACCGAAAATGTCAGCCACTAACAATAAATGCCTACCTCATCTCCTCCTGAAGAGAATTAAGGGAGTTAACACACCAAGAGTATATCTATATCCATATCTATCTATATCATCTATATCTATATCTATCATCTCCATCTCTATCTCTATCCCTATCCCTATCCAATCCATATCCAATTCATATCTATATCTATCTATATCTATCTATATTATCTATATCTATATCGAATATATCTTATCTATATCTATATATCTATATCTATCTATATCATCTATATCTATATCACCTATATCAATCATCTATATCAATCATCTGTATCATCTATATCAATCATCTGTATCTATATATATCTCGCAACACACTAATTAATATGCAGTAAAGGATAGCTTAAAATCATTTCATTTGAACTGTAGTAAAAAATTTGAAACTATTCCTACATGGGAAGACATTTTATCACCAACAATATCTAAACAAGGAGGAGATAACATCATCAGGGATGCCTGGAAACACACATCATTGTTGACCGTTATGTGGCAGAGTGATGGGATTTGCAATAATTTTCAATGTCTTCCTGTTGCTGAATATTCTACCATAAACATGGGACATTGTCCTAAACATAAAGATGTACTAATCTCCTAAGCAATACAGTTAGAATATGAACAGAGGTAAAGAAACAGACTTCTCTGAGATAACAGACACCTTTGCACCCACTGTGTATCTTCCAAAATGCTTCAAAATTCCAATAAAATGTTTTGAAGTTGACATGAATCTTGATAACATTAAAGCTCAAAATGCCTGTAAGACACATTGCCTTAAAGATATTCAATGGCAACTGGATGTGATGTGTAAGGCCTTTAATCCCTGCACTCAAGAGACAGAGGCAGGCAGTTCTCTGAGTTTGAGGCCAACGTGGTCTACAAAGCAAGTCCTAGGATAGCTAAGGCTAAATAGAGAAATCTCTGTCAAAAAAAAAAAGCTTATTTAATGTGTATTCAGGTTTATTTATATAAAATAAGGAAAATAGGTTTTATTGTGTTATTTTCATGCTGTATACATTTACAAATTAGATATTTCAGGCAGAACATAAAATAACATCTTGCTGATGAAGTTGGTATGTTATTTCTCCTGAAGATGGGCAAGTACTGAATAAGCATCCCCGAGAAAATAAACCAATGGGAGGTGAGCTCTCATTATTTCTGACAAGGTAGCTATATGGATAAGTCATGCTGATAACTCACAGTAGCCGAATACTTAGTGCAGTGATGTCAAGAGGACCAGAATGTAGCATTGCCAGGAATCCACATTCTTAACCTGCCTCCCTTCCCCACTGAGTCAGATCTTCTCCGAGCTGAGCTCACAGTCTGCCAGTTAGCAAGTCTTCCAGACAGTTCTGCGTCATGCAGAGTCTGAGAATGATGATCCCGGAAAATCAGCAGGAACTACGGTGGAGCTCTACCAACATATGTTCTTAGCAAACAGGCAGGAGTTCTGTTTGCTTGGTGGTGATCAGAAAAGATGCTGCTTAGCTGATGGAGATGCAAGCCCGCTCCACCCGAGACCCCTCTATCTTCTGTGCCCTCAGTCTCTGCTTCATCAGTCTGATCAGGAAGTGGCATGCTACAAAGTTGTTTGTTTGTTTGTTTGTTTGTTTTGAATTCCAAGAATTCTCTGTTCCAAGGATATTTTGTTACATAAATGATAAGGTTCATATATGCCTTTCACATTTTTTCCTTTCAAGAAAGAAGTGAAAGTTGTTGTGGTTGTTAAAATGTTACTATCAACGTTTTAGTAGACTTTTGTTTCTTACAAAACAGAAGGGAAGTTGTGTCGAGGTTCCAGAGAGCCCTCACCAGGTAAGAGGTGAGTCCTTTTCTTCAGATAGTGATGTGTGTATCAGCTGAGTATTGTGAGATGCTATGCTTTGGGGAATACCATATAAGCGGGTAATAAAATATTGTCAGTTTATATTGTTTATGCTACAGAAGAAGAGATAAGGAAAACATGTGAAATTGTTTTAAAAATAACACAAAACCTTCTCTAGGCACCAGAGATGTATTGAACAAGTATGAGGAGGTCTCAGATAATAGATTTATTGTTTCTAATTTAAGAAACAGTTATGGGGAAAATAATGTATTTTTAGAGTTTAAGAAGCTAAAACTGGAAATACTATGATTCGTGTATGATTCTTATGTCCCACAAAGGTTTGAGTATTGGAATCTCAGCCCCTATTGTAGTGGAGGGAAGTGGTTTGAAATATTTATTAAGTGAGACCTTGTAGGAAGTCCTTAAATCAGGTGGGAGCCAGCCTACAGAAAGGATGTGGGAACAAGTCTCTCACCAGCTTCTTTTATGTGACTCTTCTACTGGGAAAAAAATAAAATAAAATAACTAGATTTATGTAAGAGGAAACACTCAGAAACAAAACTGTTGACAGCAAGCCAAAGTAGAAGGCTTTGAAATGTGATCGAATAAATTGCTATAGTTCACCCTTCTAAAGATATGTTAATACAATTAGGAAAACCATTTTAAAAAATAATAATATCTACCTCTAGTCCCTTCCCAACAAATTCTTATTTAATTTCCTGCAGTGAGACCTGGGCATTGGCTTAAAATATTTTAATATCCTTAAGTTATTCAGAGGTGTGAACAGGCTGGCTATAGCAGGGATATGGAAGCCTTAGAAACCATGGCATAGAAATGCCTGTACCCCAAGTTAAGAAATACTCGTTTTACTTAAGAAGCAAATAAAAAGGTGCACACAGAGAACAGCAAGGCAACTGCAGGATGGTGGTGCCCTGGCAGAGGCATCAAGTACAGGGATCAGCGACGCGCATGTGTGGTTGAGGGATGAGAGAGTCTTACATTGAGCTGTAGACCCTAAGAGGGAGATGCAATATAGAACTAAGTACAGAAATATGTCAGTCAAGAACAAATATGTCAGGCAAGAACAAGAGATCTTGCTGGCAATATCCATTCTGTGTGTCTATTCTGTGTCGCGTGTGTTCAGGCAAGGTACCAAATAAACAATGCCTTTCTAACCTACTGTTTACCTTTCAAAATTCTACCTATAAAAGACAGATTATGACTTAACATTATTTAAGGATTAAATTCATTAATCAGTAAGCAAATTATTGAACTTCCAAAGTAGAAAAAAAATATTGATGGAATGTCAAGACAAAGATCGAAAGGGATGGTCTAGATAGATGCTTTAGAGACTACATTTGGAGGAAGAACACAAAGAAGAGGGTGTTTAAAAGATGGAGGAGGGGAACACCAGGGCTAAAAAGGGGGAGTGGGTGGGTAGGGGAGTGGGGGTGGGTGGGTATGGGGGACTTTTGGTATAGCATTGGAAATGTAAATGAGCTAAATACCTAATAAAAAATGGAAAAAAAAAAGATGGAGGAAACCATTGTAGTCTCTGTTTTCTCCAAAAACAAGCTCCTTTGATGAGGGCTAAGAGCTACAGTTATTCATGGATATAAGGGTAAGCATTTAGAATACAGAATTATACTGGTTTAGGAAAAACAACAGTATAGATTCTCCTCTAAGATTCATGACCCTGCTAGCCATAGGCTAAGTTTATAGTGCTTGTTTAATTTCTTTCCTGTTTAAAGGGTTTAGTCCAAAAAGACAGATGTTGGTTACAGCCAAGACAGAAGAGCCAATATTGTGCTGTTGCACATCTACAATAGTACCTCTACATCTAAGGAAGGCTCAGCGACCATCATGGAAGAGTGGGCTGAAAGAGTGTAAGACCTGGAGGATCAGGAAGTCCACCATGAGATTGTGTCTTTAAGATGTAACAGGGAAGCCATACACAGAACAGCTCAGCAATGTGGCTGCCTAAATGAGACCCAAACAAAAACACCACCAACTGACTTGCCAACATGGATAAGAGAACTCTCATGGGGTGTCAAGTCTAGATAAAGAGCTATAGGCAAACCATGAGTGCTGACAAAGGGAGAATTAGTGTCCCCAGATGTTAGACCCTATTTGCCTTTCCAATATCAGGTAGTATTGGAAAAAGCCATAAAAACATATACGTATAATCAACACTAGAAAAAAAATTGCAAGACAAAAAGCTAAGACAGCGTGAACAATTCAAAGAGAAAAGGATTAATAACATGTCTACTCCATAGCACCTGCCCAGATGGTTTTCGGTTTATCAGTGTTCACCAGATTTGACAATTCTAGGATAAGATTAAGAGAACTGAGACATTATCTCAGTGAATTTGCATCAACATTTAATTTTATAATTAAAAATAGTTATATAGCTTTTAACAAACACCGATACCACACACTCAATTCTGTCCTTACACCAAAAATAACTCACCCATAAAGGCAGTGTCTGGATTTTATTTTGTTTGTTTTGTTTTGTTTCTGGTTTTTTAGGGGGTGGGTGGAATTTGAATGTGTGCATTCAGAAAGCAGGTGTGGTGAAAGACGGGAGTTGAGTTTGAGTGGGACCACCATAGAGAAGGCATCCTCTGTCCACAACTCTGTTTCTTTAACTGTAGGCTGGATGGCAATCCACGCATGCGCACGCAGAGACAGACAGACACGCACACACATACAGAGAGAGAAAGAGAGAGAGAGAGCACTCCTCAGCAAGATAGAGAAGCTGAAACCATTGAAAGGACATCAAGGGGTAATGATCTTAATTTATTTGAGGAAACTCGAGTCTCAATAAATTATTTGAGGCAGTTTCAACAGTGTTATGATACCGAGATTAGAAAGTAAAAGCTGTACAATATTAACAAGTAGATTTGGGAATATGGTGTGAGGTTGCCAAACTCCTAAATTGGAATAAAAATAGTCCAAATATTTCAGGCATCTAATCGCTAATGAAGTGATTAGTGAATTCTCATTAGTGAAATGGGCACATACTCTTTAGAGTCCCAGCACACACACACACACACACACACACACACACACACACACACACACACACACTGCCTCAGACAGTGTACAAACACTGTGCCTTGAAAGTTCCTAGATGAGAGTTTGTTTTTCTTTCTGGGAGTCTTTCCTCAATCTAAATATGGTACAGATACTACTTATTCTTGCTAATCACAACTGCCATTTAAAGAAAAAAAATCCAATTTATTGTTTATAAATCTTCCGTTCTGAAACTGTAAGAAAAGCACAATGCCTTGAAATAAATTATTCATAAAGACTTCATTGTTGTACCTTTTAACCAAAAGCTGTAAGTTGAGAAAAAGTACACTGAACAAAATAGTTGAGAGAAAATATCTTCAAAGTATTATTAAATAGTTCCCAGCTTTGGAAAACTCATATACCCAGTGTGGTTCCTATGAAGATCAAACATTCACAAAGAAGCTGGGCTTGAGGGAGAAACGCTACGATTTCAGTAAGCATCTGGTTGCTATTTTCTTTTCAAGAATGAATTCACTTAAGGAACCAGTTTAGTTTTGACCATGCTTTTTAAAAGAGAGAGAGAAAGAGAACAAAGGACACTGGCTTTCTGTTTCCTTTGTACGGTGGAGGGTACAGGAAGCATCAAAACAGGGGGTCGCTCCAAGCTCAACTTTCATACATAAGAAAGATTTTTGCAAAGTTACAGTAAATTGAACTCAAGTGTAAACAAGTCAACGGAGTTAAGGCTACATAAACAATACCTTGTGCCCCCCTGTGCCAATTAAAGGAACAAATTCTGTTTGGTTGTAAATACATCAGTATTTCCATAAGCACGGAGGAAAATAGCAATAAACCTAGGCACGCAATTACTGAGTGTCATAATACAATAAAATAGAACGGCACAGCTTTATAAGTTTCTTTGATTCGATTTCTTACATTTTTTTTAAGCCCTGGTTTGATTAGTTAAAGTTCAGAAGCGCTTCCGCTCCTACCCTGAGCCCCATTACTCACATAATAAAAAGCGCCTGCGAGATGAGTTCTAGGGGGAAACTTCGACCAGGCAAAACACACTGCGCCCTTTTAAATGTGACCTTTGCTCTTTTGTCTTCCTGCTAAATAGTTACATAGCAAATTAAAGCCAGGAGCACAGCGAGGTGCTCATAGTGGGGGCGGGGGGGGGGGGAGGGAAGGAATGGGAAGTTCACTAGACTCTCGGGTTTTCAGTTATCAGTGGAAGCGCCTGCAGTGCATATGTACAAACAGCCTAAGGGGACCATGCCCAAAGTGGGCCAGACTAGTGATTTTCCATCCTTTCCTGTTCTGCATCCCCTGACCATACAATGCCAGATGGAGGCTAAGACTAAAAGCCCCAATAACAAGAGGTTTAACGTTTTATCTAGTGTTTCCTCTCTCTCTCTCTCTCTCATTGCATCATAAGCTGGAAGGTGGTATTTACCAGTCTTCCTATACAAGGCGGTAACTCAACTCTCAACTGTATCAGAGACTTGCTTCTGTTCCACCCAAACTCTCTGACCTTGAGAGAAGGACTTTTCCATTAGAACAATTCTGACTGGGTTATGCATGCTCACCCTTAGTCTAGTCTTACTGCAGACAAGCCTTGCTTGAAATCATCTTCTTAAAATGAGAATGCAAAATATTGGCTCGGCTACATGAGGGTTTCCCAGAAAGAGTTTTTGCAATAGGAATACACTAGTTTTTATTTTCTGATTCTTGCCACAGTCTGATTTCTGCTACAGCCGGAGAAATATATCTTCTTCAGAGATCTGTAAATAATTCTGACTTGACAAAAAAAAATATATTCTGTCAGAATTTTCTGAACATATTATTTGGAGTCTACCCTGAAAGCAGGTCAACAACTCCGAGAAAATATGTATTCTCCTTTAGGCACTGCACCATTCTGTGAATTAAGACTTTGATCTTCTAAACAGTACCTGGATGTATGAAAATGAGGGATTTTATGGTGCTTTTCCAATTTTTTTTTTTTTGTCTTTTGCTTGAGTGAAGAATACATTTTGAAAATCCTAGCTCGTAAAATATATATCTTAAAAAAAAATAAGCAGAGAAAATGACAGGGTTGGGAATTTAGCTCAGTGGTGAAGTATTTGCTTAGCAAGCACAAGGCCCTGAGTTCCGTCCTCAGCTCTGGGGTGGGGGGGGGAGGTATTTAAATAGATAAAAATATGTAAAACAGATCAACAGATAACATATATTTTGTGAAAGGAAAATATTGGAATAGTGCAAAATGGATCTTTTGCATTTTGCCTTTAACATTACAACTGCCAAGAATCATACAGAGGACATTGCCCCGGGGACAATATGGAATCATTCTTGTTGCTTTCTAGGTTCACAAAATCAAAAGCTGTCTTCTCACTCTCACATTCTCTTCACTAGAAAACGCCTTTAGGAGATACTGCTTGCTACCTTGCTAACTTTCTTTACAGAATTGTAGCATCTGGAGAATGAACCGTCACGTCTAAGGATGTAGCCTCTTCAAGTCTGCAAGTCCTGCTCTGACTTTTCTGCCTGGGTTTCGAGTGTTCATTTACCTGTGCAAAGCCTAGAGTGCCTGCATCTAAGTGTGTTTGAACTCATCTGGCCTCTCCTCAAAGCAACAGGCAAAGAGAAGAGACTCTTGAATGCTCCTTCATCTCCCTGCCCAAAGAGCACAGTGCTTGTAAGAAAAGTCTCCAGTCTGCACTTAGATGACATACATGCCCAGGCCACATGCGTGAATCACCCCTGTTACATTTATACTATTTTTGCCATGGCACCAGATTAGCCCATGAGTGGAACATCACTGTTCTTCTAAGGTTATATAAGAAGCCAAGTGTGGAGGCACATGCCTGCAATACAAGGAAACTGAAATAGGAGTGTGGGTTCGAGATTAGCCTGGGTTATATACTGAGTTCCAGGCCAGCCTGAGCTATCTACAGAAATCCTATTTAAAAAAAACGAAAATAAGTAGCAAATATTTTACAAACTAAATTGTAAGATAAATTTTAAGATAGTCAGTCTTGAGGCCTAAAAAGCGATGTGCTTTTTAATCTTTACTTCTTTCTATAGTCAATAAATACTTATCTGTATATAGCAGGAATGATTTTAAGTGATCAGCAGAAATATATGTTTCTGTATTTGGGAAATTTTCAGACTATGCATAAGTTTAGGCTATGCTAAGGTAACGTGTCTAAACGTCATGTTTCCAATCCAGACTTCCTCAGGAGAACATGTAGACTGAGATCTTCCCATTGGCAAAACATCTAGACTGTTTAGTTAACCCCAGCAGCGCATCCGTATGGCAGGTCACATTTTACATCTACTTTCCCACAGAGGAAGATCATATTCTCCTCTCTGTCACTAGATCCCACAATACCTATATTATCTTCCATCCCTAGAGTCTTACTATAGACTATTCTCGCGTCAATATGAATGTATATATTCATTAAGAATGTTAAGCCGAGCCGAGCCTGGGGAGCACACCTCTGCTTCTGTCCTGTCCTATAGCTTAGGTTTGTGATCACCAGAGTCCATAGTCCACCGCAGAAGACGTTTTGGTGGCTAAGTCCTTAGTACTAGGCATGGCTAATATTAACTATCAACTAGACAGGGTCTAGAATCTAGAGGACGAGACTGTGAGCATGCCTGCCAGGGAGCACCCTTACTGTATTAAGGACTTGACATGGGAAGATTGGCCCACTGTGGGTGGTGCCATTCCCTGGCTGGGATCCTAGACTCTGTAAGTAGAGAAACGATGCTGGACAGTTGCTACATTCAGCAATCTCTGCTGCTGATGGTGGCTGCCGTGTGAGCAGCTACTTCAAGCTCCTTCCTCCAGACTTCCCAGCAATAATGACTATACATTGAGCAGTGGGTGAAGACAAAGTCTACCTCCCACAGACCGCTCCAGTTGAGGAATGGATAGCAGGAATAGCAGGAGGAACTAAGATAACACTTGCAGACAATTTAAATCTCTACTGCCTTATAGAGTCATTTTCAGTACAAACAGTAAAGAAAACTTTGAATAGCCTTTCACCGTGAGAGTTTTAGATGAAGAACAGAAGAGTAAGATGCTAAAGAAACATCTGCAAGGGAACTTCTGTCTATATAACCTTAAAAAACAGCTTTTGAGAAGTAGTCACTGAACAAACCTTTCAAACTTAGATAAAAAGTGAGCACACACATGCATGTACACACTCACGTAATTGGGTCAAACCTATGTATATATGACTATTTTGAAAGAACAAGTGAATGTAATTTAAAATATAGGAGGACCAAAATATATTAAACAAAGCAGATATGGTGGCTCACGCCTATAACCCTGGTACTCAGGGGGCTTAAGCAAGAGAATTGTTGCAAGATTGAAATGGGAAGGAAGGAAGGAAGGAAGGAAGGAAGGAAGGGAGGGAGGGAGGGAGGGAGGGAGGGAGGGAGGGAGGGAGAGAGGGAGGGACATGCAGAGGAAGGAGGTAAGGATGGAAGAAGGAAGAAAAGTAGACATGAAACAGGGAAGGGAGTAGTTTTTCGTTCTTTACCATAGTTTTTGTGTTAATTAGTGACTGTATCTCTCACTCCATACACTAAGTCTTTTATCGTATTTCCCAAGATCACATTTGGGTAAATTACATCAAGAACGAAGAGGCTGTCTTAAAGCCTGGTTTAAAAGATGATCCTTCAGAACATGATGGGTCAAATTCGGTGTCAATACAAAGGCTGAGCAGTACTTGTGATGGTCGGCCCTGCCTCTCATAACCATGATCTCACTGAAGCCCACGGGCACAGGATACTCCAGCCCCTTCTGTAAGAACCAAGATATGGAATTTATTTTACAATAAAAATGTTTCTCCAGCCCCCAACCACTGCACTACTTACTGTTGTTTATATTTCCCATTTATATATATATACTAGTGAGTCTTGTGTGAGGCTGGAAGTAGTGGCTTAAGACCTGTTCCTTTTTTTCTTTCAGTTGTTGCTCTAGATCTTCAGAGATTTCAGAGCAAGGCTTAGCTTACATTATTGTAGCTAAGAAGGAATATCCAACGTGGGTCCTAATTTTATGTCTCCATTTTGGTAGTTGTCTTATTATATGCTTTATTGCAAGCCAAAGAATTCTTCCTGAATGAAGTTTGTTGCAGCTTAAAAATAGCAAATGATCTCAAACCTCGTCTGTTCCAATCGTCAGTTTATTACTGGATCAACTTACATCCATCTATCCATCTAGATACATCAGTCAAAATAACTTTCCCATAAAGGTTAAACCATATGAATTTTAGGGTGTAGGACCATGTAATGTCCATTAAAACCAAGAAACGCCATTGTGGCTAAGCACAACATGAGAACAAAAGAGTGTGATTGTGTTCCAGTAAAGCTTTATTTGCACAAACAGGCAATGGGCCAGATTTGGCCAACCTTGGCAAGTAAGACCTATTACTTTTATTTGTTTCTCAGAAAGGATTCCATAGAGACCCCTCAAATAAGGAAACACTAATATTTTTCAAATTCTGTAGCTTCGAGACCAGGTTTGGACTGTAGCACACAGACTATGAAAGCGCACAATGTTTTGAAAACTCTTCAAGCACACAGGAATAATTCTGATCCACTATAAAAACAACCCAGAGTCGGAGTCTCCTGGGGCAGTTTATTTTATTTAGACTTCTACTATTTTTTTTATAAACTTCTATGTTTTATATAAAATATCTACCCTCTTTTAGGCCCTGATGCACTAACTTACTGATTTATTAAATAGCACCCGAGTGGCGGGAGAGAGAGTATCTTTTCCTTAGAGAATTATATGTTCCCCAGAATGCAAGGGCATATGGTCTATTTTTCAAAAGCAAGGGATTGGAAAGGCCATGAAAGTATGTTTTCAATCTGTGACATTTTATAGACCTAGCTCTAAAAGGATGATTTTCCTTGTACTGTTCTCAAAGCCAGTGTAAAGATTAAATGATGACTGTGAACACCTACACTGTTAAATTATAATCAATACAGCGGCACGGCAGCAAGCAGGGGTTTGTGTATTTTTTCTTTCTAAAATCTAATCCTGAGAACTGTAGCTCCTTGAGCCCACCGTCTATCCCTTAGATCAGCATCCCCAGCCTGTCTGCATGTAAGAATCACATGTGTGTTCTTAGCATACACAATTCAAGCCTCATCCTAGAAGTGTGAACGAGATAAAATGTAGGCGGGGCTGTATTTGCTTCTTCTCAAACAGGGATGGAGAAAGTGACTAAGCTCATTCACATGCTACTTAGAAGTACATATTACAAATACCATTAACAGAGATCCAGAGCTGAAATGACTCCTATAGTCCCAGCTTATATTATTTCCCAAGGGACTCATCAATTTCTTGTATGTCCCAAGAATGGAATTAACCGCTATGGAAGGAGAATCTAATCTATAATGTTCATATCCTAGTTTATGACCTGGTATGGCTAACTTCTTCCTTTACATGGTGTTTATTTAATAGAATTTAAAAATATATATAAAGAAAGAAATAAAATACAAAGCCCAGGGGCAAGAGAGGTGGCTCGGTGGTTAAGAATACTGGCTGCTATTGGTGAGGATTAGGGTTCTATTCCCAGCACACATATGAAGCTCACAACTGTGTGTAACTCTAGTTCCAGGGGATCTGACACATGTTCTAGCCTATCAGGGCAACAGTCACACAAGCAGTACACGGTCTTATATACAGGCAAAGCACCTGCGCACATAAAATACAACGAAAATGAAAACAAACAAACAACTCAAAGTTACGATGCCGGTACAGATTACATCTAAGAGTAAAATGTTGTCTGGCTGGCTGGCCTATGACCCTTTTATATATTTTTTCCTAACTTTTATTATTGTTTATCATCCTGTAAAGGCTTTTAAAAGTGGCACTAAGCTGGAAAAAGGTCAGCGTTTCCTTCAATGATGGCATAAAAAGAGAGGTCAGCAGAGTGGTCAGGGCGAAGTCAGGGCAGGAGAGAAGAGCAGGGAGAAGCAGCATGCCTTTTTTTTTTTTTTTTCAAAACAAGAAAATAGGCCTCGCACTTATGTCCCTTGGTCCACACACGCACTCTATGAACACATCAGCCTGCTGCTGTGCCCTCCACTGCCTGGGCATACTTAGGTTTTAACGTCCTATTTTCAGACTGCGGGTTAGTCCCAGGAAGGAAGTGCAAAAGCAGAGTAAAGGGCATGCAGGACGGGGCTGTGCTCCAGGTTCTTCAGCGTCCTCTCCTCGTCCCAGCAGCTCAGCCTCGGGGCCTGAGCTCACACACACACACACACACACAATCAGTACAACTTCCTGTTCTGCTCATGAGCAGGAGGTAAAATAATGAGGCAGAAAATGTGTCCCAGCCAAAGAAACTCAAGAATCACGTTCTGAAGACGCATTTCTGTGGAGTGTGTCATATGTGCAATTCAATTACAGCTTATAGGTTAAATTGGGATTCGAATAAAATAAGTTGTCATTTCCTTTTTAATCCCACACACCATATATGTCAGATTAGAATCACGGGGTCATTTTACTTCAGGTATTCTCTGCACGGTGTTCCAGAGTGGAAACAAAATTTAAAACCAGAATCAATTTTCATACTTCACATATTGCGCGAAATTGATCCTATTGCTGGTGGCAATGGGCAACAGAGGAAAGGAATGCAAAGATAAGCTGAGAAGATGCGTTTAAAGCTGGGGACTGTGGGAAGGGGAATTGAGTCAGCTCCCACGTGATGAATGCTGGTGACATTACACAGTTATCCCTGGTCATCAGGCCCCACAGCAACTCGGGCTGCCAGATTCTATTGCTTCGAGCTGCCTTTGCACTTTCATCCTACTTGGAAGCTGCAAAACAATCCTCCTTAGTTTGTGTCAAACTGACCCACAGACATCCACTGGAAGAGGTGGTGCAATCCATCTGTTTTGCAGCTGGAGAAATTTAAATTGAATTGAAGGTGAAATGCACAGATGATCCACATTGTATGCACACTAAGTCAGGGGCAGCATCAAAACATGGTGGAATATAGGGATTTTAGACCACAGTAGTGCACCATCAAGGGCACTTGGCATGACATCAGGAATGCTGGTCACAGCCTCGGGAGTGCTAGGCAGTTACCCCACTCGGTGTGGGATAAGAGAGATGCTAGTCATTTTGTACATTTTCTTTATCTAAGCATTTTTTATGAGGTTTTAATGATGTCACTTCCAAATGTTCCAGAACTTTAGCTTGTTCGGTTGTAATAGAACTAAGCCAGGCGAAACTCAAAAAAGGCCACCAACTGTGTTTTCAGCTCTTGTCAACATCCCAGGGCTTACATATTCCTTTGTGGTTTACGTATCTGTAAATATGGTTTATTATTTATGCCTTTTTTTCTTATTTTTAATCCCCTGGCTTGGATTTCTAAGCCACTCCTATAAGACAGAGACCAATAGGTTGCATTCTCCGAAGCGTGCCTTACAAATACTCTCAACATCTTAAAAGCGCCTTTCTTCTCATCAGACAGATCTCCATGGCTTCTAGATCCCAAGACCTTCACCAGCCAAGTGTGAAGGGTGAACAAGGTCAAGTAACAGCTTCCCAACTTCCTTTCATCCCCACAAGCCAGGAAAGGAATCCCACACTTCCTGAGAAGGTAGCTTGCTTCAAGAGTATTTGGGCACCAGCATCTGACTATTCTCTACCAAAGGAAGCTACCATGGAAAACAGCACTCAAATTATCTCTTTTGCCTTTCTTATGAAAATAAAAGAAAATAGATGACACACACAACCTTTCCATATTTAGCATTCCATTTCCACAAATTCTACTGTGATGATTATTTTTTTTAGTTCTCACATTTGCATTGAAAGTGAACATTTTTCATTGTCATTATTCTCTGAACAATACCCTACATATAATAACTATATGTGTTATATTTTCATTGCTTTAGGTATTATACATGATCTAGAAGAGATTCCAAATATGTGGAGGGTTATGTGCAAAGACTATTCACAGAAGGGAGTTAGGTAACTGCAGGGAGCACTGGAAGCAATGCTCTGTGGACGCTGAGGGATGGCTATACTGTGTCATTATAAAAAAGAAAATGTGACTGGCTTATGCTGCATGCACAGTCTGCATTAGTGTATCTCCCATGAGTTCGGTGCCAGATAATGAGCCACAAGAGACTAAGGCAGCAGAGGGACAAAGAAGAACACAGGAAATTAGAGTGGGACTCGGGGCCTCCCATCCATCCGTTCCTCACACCACTATGGGCCGTTTCCTGGAAAGACACAGTTTCCTCTCTTGGAATGTAAAGAGAATTCACCTTTCTCACTCTTGGCCAGGCAGCGACAGAGAGTGTTAAATAAGGTAGTGAGTCTAAAGTTTAGCCCAGCACCTGCCCTGTGTTCAGCTGCTGAAGAGAGCTAGTCGCTGTTTGTCTTTTGGCCTCTCAACCTTCGTCATCTACTAATTTTCTTTCAAATAATTTATTTAACAACTTGTCCCTTAATTTTCTCTCCAAATGATGAAGATGAAAACACGTGATGACTAATGGCGTGCATAATAAATGCCCTCACCATTCTCATATTTAGAGCCATCTGCGAATCCCATTTCAACTGGCTTTGCAAAAACAATTTCCAGCACATTCTACTTGCAGTCAAATGAAGTGGCAATTTTCTTAAAATATGGAGCAGTTTGGTGCTAGGCAGAATATGTATTCACACTCATAAACATAAACATTTTTAATGTAGCATTTAAATACGGGCTATGTGACTCGAAAATGCTACAGAAATACAAACAGAATAATTTCAAGAATAAAGGGATCTAACTAAAGATTGAGAAAATGTAATAAAGAGAGACACAGAAGCTGAGGGTATGATATGAGATATTTGATCATGGATAAAATCTTTTTTTAAAAAAAACAGTTTGAGAGGAAGACAATAAGCAGCATTGCTCATATGTCGAGTAACTTTGAGAGTTACTTATTATTCTAACCTTGGTCCAGCAGCTCCGGACCTAGACCACCACCAAGCCTTTCTTCCACAGTGACAACGCTGTATCCATGCTGAGCAAGAAGGTGCTGGTGTATCTGAAGCTGTGCTCTGCTGGAGGAAGGAGGCCTGTGGAGGACGGCCCTTCTGCTGAGACTGCCGAAGTGTCTCTCAATCGATTCTTCAATCTAAGGAATAAAAAGGCATAAAAATCCAGGGTGAAAAAAAAGCAGTACCTATCAACTGAAGGCCACCATCACCACACTCCAAGGCCTTCCAGAAAGTTATCCTTCCATTTCCTCTAGGGATGAAACACTAGAACCCTGACAAGGACATAGACAACTGCAGGCAGGCACTGAAGGTGAACTGAACGGCTCTCACTGGTATACACGGATGAATGTTTAAAAACACAGAGCTCTTTGGGGGGAAACAGCTGCCTCGAAAGACAGGGAAGCTGCAAACGTAAATTAACAGTAATGACTGTCATCAAAGGAGTCCCAACCACGTTACCTTTGAATCACATCTAGGCAAATGTCAGAGGACTCGGACACAGAGAGGACAGGACCTGTGGTGGGGACACTGTTGATAAGAGGCAAAGCTGAAAGGCTGTCAGGGCTCTCTATGGTGGTGAACACTGATGGTCAACTTGACAGGATCTAGATTCACATGGCAGACAAACCTCTGGGCATTTACACAAAGGAAGTTGCTGAATTGAGTTAACGAGGCAGGAAGCCTCCTCCCCAACAGGGGCAGTATCATTCCATTAACTGTAATTTTGTACTGTGTATTAAGAAGAAAGCAAGCCAAGATGAGTGTGTACGTTTCTATCTCTCTGGGCCTGTATCTATCTATATACCATATGACCAGCTAGTTCATGTACCTGCTACCATGCCTTCCCAGCAATGATGGACTGAACTCCAAACGCAAAGCTTGACTAAGTTGACTTCGTCTTGTATTTTGTTGTGTTGAGCACAAAAATGACCAATACTCTGTTGTTTTTTCTCAATTATGATAGAGCACGATTGGTGGCATCTTCGTCAGCCTACAAGAGCTGCTGAGACTTAATGATCCAGGGTTCTTCCCATAGCAGCTTATCACTCCCATAAACATGCACTCTTTTTTTTTCCCCTCATCACAGTGCTTAGGTTATTCCACGAATAAAAGATGATTTTGAATACACAAGTAGAAAGTGCTGGAAATTCAAATTCATGTATAATCTCTTACTGGCAGAAACTGAGGACTTTTCTGAAACTCAAGAATAAGTTTTGATAAAGTGCGGTTGGCTTAGACTTGGCGATGATGAGTGCAGACAGTGTTTAAGCAAGCAGCATAAAAGGACAAAGAAGAGGCGGCCAAGGAGAGGGGCAGGGAGGGAGCAGAATCACTTCTTTGTTTGGTTGGTTGTTATTTTTTTTTTATTTTTTTCATTGATTCTTTGTGAGTTTCCCATCATGCACCCCAGTCCCCTCATATCCACCCTTTGGCCTTGCAACCTCCCCACCAAAATAAAACATACACACACACACACACACACACACACACACACACACACACCCCACCACCACCACCACCACCACCACCACCACCACCACCAACAACAACAACAACAACAACAACAAAATACCAAAGAATAGGAAACATCTGATCTTGGAAGCTATAATGTGTCTCACTGTGTCCCATAATGTATTCTACACACCTTCACTTGCAAATGTTTATTGCTGTGAGTCACTGATCTGGTTCAATGTCTCTGGCTTCTGTGACACCAATATTGGCGCCTCATTGTGACTTCTGGTGGTTATCCTGTTATTGTCTTGTGTCATGGAGATCCTGTAGCACACTGGCCCTTTCAAGCATCCCAGCTGTTCACAGATGAGATAGGTTTTGGGGTGGGCAGGTTCAGACATCTGGATCTGGACCTGGTTGGTAGCTGAGCTGGTTAGCCTGCTGGTTCTCCCTTCTCTGCACATCAGGGCAAGCTCCCCAGCATGGCTCTGGCTAGGCCAGTCAGTGTTGCCATCAGCAGGAGGCAGGGGCAGCTCTCTTGCTCTCATGCCCATGGGGGCATTGGCTTACCCCCACTCATGCCTTTAGAATCAGCTCCACTGTCCTGCCTAGCCAAGGTGCAGGGCCCACTCTCTCAAGTGCTGCAGACTCTGAGGAGATGGGCCAGCTCTCCTGCTCTCACGCTCAGGGACTGACTCACCTGCACCCCCTCCATTAGGGCCAGCTCTACCATACTGCTCAAATGAGGTAACAGGGCCAGTTCTCCTGACTGCTGTAGGTGATGAGGGACTACGGGGGAGGGGCATCATCACACCCACACCCACACCATCTCCAGTAGTGGGGCCAGCTCTCCTTTACTCTGTCCTTGGGGCTAGCTCACCTGTTCCCCCTTAACCAGGGCCAGTTCTACTGTGCTGCCTAGGTGAGGAACAGAGCCCGCTCTCAGGAGTGCTGCAATGAACAGGGCCAGCTCACTTGTTCTCATGACCCAGGGGCCTGCTCTCCAACCTGCCCCAGATGGCAAGGGGCAAGTGGGAGAGGGTAACACCCCTGTGCCCTTATTACTTCAAGGCAGATGAGTGGCAGGGACAACTCTCCCATTGCCATCAAGCTTGGAGCTGGCTCACCTGAGCCCCAGCCACCAGGTTCAGCTCTTCTATGCTGTCCAGGAGAGGCACAGGGCCTGCTCTCCTGAGTGAGGGGAAGGGATAGCTCTCCCAAGCTCATATCTCTGTAGGCAGCTTTCCGGACTGCCTTAGGCAGCAAGGAGTGGCGGCGGGTGGTGGAGGGGCACTGTCTCTGCACCCCACAGCAGATGAGTGGAGGAATTAGCTCTCCTACACTCGTACCCTTGGGCCGCCTCACCCACAACTATGCCACCAGGGCCAGTTCCACTGTGCTGCCTGGGCTTGGCACAGGGCACGCTCTCTTGAGTTGCTGTTGAGAGATGAGGCCAGACTCACGAAGGGCTCTCAGCAGCATCTTGGGCTGAGACCTCACCAAGGCCTCAGGTGGTGGTGCTGACCATCATCACAGGCTACTCCTCTCCACCCAGGCGTCTCCAGCTTCGTCTCTCTTCACCATGCTTGAGCCGTTCCACTTTTCTTTCTGTCCCATCTATCCACCACATACTTGCATGTTGTGGTGACTTCTGCTGCGGACTGGTCACACGGCTGGCAGACCCCTGGGTGACATCCTTCATCTGTGTTGTGTGGTATAATGGCAAAGTGGATGTCTATGGCCCCACCTGAGACACTCACTGTAGGGCAGGTCTGTGGGTGGCACGGCGATCTCTGTCTGTCTTCCTCCTCCCTCACTGCATTGCCTGGGTTTGATTTGATTTGATTTGATTTGATTTGATTTGATTTGATTTGATTTGACTTGATTTTTATGAGTCCTAGGCATAAAACACCTTTGGCCACCAAGCCAGGTGTCAAGCTAGGATAAACAAAGGACTGCAATCTGCTCTGCCCTGACTGATATAACTCAGGTGACCCTGATCACCAACAAGGTGTCTCTTTGCACATTGGCCAGGAAACGCGAAATCACTTCAAATGGCAGCCGTCCATGAACTTGCCCACATGGGTCCATGTGGGTCTGAAGCATAAGAGGGCCATGGTTTTTACTAGTTAATCATTTTTCTTTTCTTTTCTTTTCCTTTCATTTTCATTCTTTTGTTACTATTTCCACTATTGGATTAAGTTGATTTCATGTCATCTTTTAATTTTTTTTCTAAGTGTGCATGTCTGTGTGTGGCTATGTATGCTTATGTGTGGTGTCTGAGGAGCTCTGGGTTTCCTGGAGCTGGAGATTCAGGGGAATGAAAGCCGTCTGACATGAGAATCAAACTGAGAGCCAAACTCTGGTCTCTGGAAGAACTGTAATTGCTGTTAACCACCTTTCAGCCCCTCAACCCACTCCTTTCTCAAGTACCCAAGGCTGTTAGAAGCTGTCTTCCATCACTGGCCATAGAACCCAATTATTGCCATACCTGCTTCCCCATCTTGTTCTTTATATGTCACCGTGCCTTCTTCCTACAAAGCCTTTATCATCTCATCGATCCATCAAATGCCAATCAATCCCCAAACATTCAATCTCTATCTATCTTTGAAAGTTTTAATTGAGACCCATATTTCTATTAGTGTCTTAGTTAGGGTTACTACTGCTGTGAGGAAACACCATGACCACAGCAACGTGGGGAGCAAAGGGCTTATTTGGATTATGATTCCATATCACTGTTCATCATCAATGGATGTCAGAACAGGAACTAAAACAGGGAAGAAATTTAGAGGCAAAAGAAACAAACAAACAAAAAAGATGCAGAGGCCGTGGAGGGGTGCCATATGGAGGCTTGCTCCGTGTCTTGCTCAGCCTGCCTTCTCATGGAAACCTGGACCACCAGCTCAGAGATGGCACCACCCACATCAATCACTAATTTTAAAAATGCCCTACAGGCTTGCCTCCAGCCCACTCTTACTGGAGACATTTTTACAGTTGAGGATTTCTCCCTCAGACGACTAGAGCTTGTGTCAAATCGACATAAAACTGTCTGTCACTATGAGGATTTGTGAAAGGATTTTACATCTCTCCTCCAGGTCGGTTCCTTCTGAGCTAGGCTCACCTTGTTGGTTTGTCTCTAATGTTTACCCCAGCACACTGTACATGCCGTCTACTGAACGATATTTAAATTGATGAGCTGTAATGCAGAATCAAAATCTCTTAACGCTCTCCATGGAAAGAAGAGACAGACTTAGCTGGGTGTGATGACACATACCCAATTGCAGCACTCCGGAAGTTGAGGGAAGACTATCAAGGTCAGTTCAATATTAGCCAGAGTACACAAAGAGGCTTCCAAGAAATGAAGACAAGAGGAGGAAGAGGAAGAAGAAGAGGAGGGGGAAGAGGGGGAGGAGAAGAGGAGGAGGGAGAGAAGGGGAGAGGGAGAAGGGGAAGGAGAGGAGGGGTAGGGGAAGAAGAGGGGGAGGGGAGGAGGGCGATAAGGAAGAGGAGGAGGGGAGGGGGAGGGGGAGGGGGAGGATGAGACACAGACAACTCAGCTGCAAATTATTGCTGTTTGCAACTGTATAGAGCAAGGCTTAGTGAAACTCCAGAACACAAGCTTGTCGGTCACGTAGACTTTCTAGCACAATCATATAATCTTTGACAGTATCTCTCTTCTGGGAGTGCTACAAGAGTGAAAGAGTTAAGACTTGTAACATACTGAGAGCCATGCTTTCCACCTAGCAAGTACTGTGCCCGTGTTTTCTAAATAGGCATCATAAAGAGTAAGGAGCCAAGAAAATGTTCTGAATTTGAGCTATGTGTGACACATACAAGTCTGACGAGTGCAGCCAAAAGCTACAGAACATAATCACTTTCTGTATGTGACACTTTGGGAAAAACATAGTTCAGCAGTGATTCCCCCTTGCTGAAAGATATTGTACTTTATGGATGAAAAAGCTTTTTGTCCTAGTTTGCTTCCTGTTGCCAAAACCATCTTGGGGAGGAAGGGGTTATTTGGGTTACAGGATACAACCCATTATTGAGGGAAGCCACTCAGAAACTCAGGCAGGAACCCAGAGGCAGGAACTACAACGGAGACCATAAAGAAGCACTGTTTACTGTGGGTTGCTCTCCATGGCTTGATCTTCTTGCTTTTTATACAACTCAAAACCACCTGAGTGGGCATGACACTACCCACAGTCGGCTGAGCTCTTCACATCAATAATTAATCAAGAAAATAACCCCCACCACCACTTGTTTACAAGCCGACCTGAAGGAGGCATCATCTCACTCAAATTTCTTCTTCCCGAATAACTCAAGTTTGTGGCAAGTTGTCAACTAACTAGTCCACTATTTAAACTCCAAGAATGTACCTGCAAGGTGGGACATGACTCCTGAGAAAAATGTATTTGAAAAATAAACATATAAGGGGTGTCTGGAACTGCGCATAGCCTCTGTCCTCTGATCCACATGGGGTTATAGGGAATGTTTGGTGTTCACCAGGCCAAAGTAAACAAACAGGCGCCTGGGTGAAAGGAGAAGACAGATGCTTCCAAATATATCAGTGCCACTCAAGTGAAATACAAGGCTCCAGAATTTCTCTTCTCGCACTATTTTTTCCTTAACCACAGAGTGCGTCTCTATTCCAGCTGGCTCAAGTACAGCAGGGATCGGACATGAGCAGAGAGTGTCTCAAGTACAGCAGGGATCGGACATGAGCAGAGAGTGTCTCAAGCTCTTCCATCATTTCATTGTGAAAGCTACCGCTCCTTTCTTCACTCAACCAACATCGATTTAAGTACGAGCACTGTAACTTTTACCGGTGTGTCTCATACTGGGCACATTTTAAATAATGTAGATACGCTGGCCGTGTTTTATTATAACCTCGATAACTTGTCCTAACATTCTAACTCACATCTGAGACTATAGCAAATAAAGGAAATGAGGTTGACAGTAAAACGATGTTGTTTATTCTGTAGTATAGATGTGTCCTTGTAATATTTATAACCTAGCGAATCAGCAGAGTGGCCCAATACCAAAGGGCAGGGACAGTTTTAGCTAGTCCAATAACAGGTGCACATGCTGCGTAAGTGAAACAGAAACTGCAAATAATTATGTCGACGGCACCGGCAAATGCAGGATTATGAGAGAACTAGTGCTTTGCGAAATAGCTCGTGCTTGCACTGCTGGTTTCAATGATGTACCTTTAGTGGAACCATGCAGTTAGCCGCTGTTTGCCGCCCAGCGTACCTCAGGCTCACAGCCCTGCCGACCAGAATGTAGCCAGGCACAGGTTTTCATGCAGCAAACCCCTGAATAACTTGCTGCTTTCTTATTGAGAGATATGTAAAGTTCTCCCCCAGACATTGAGTTGCTAGACTAGTGAGAACCCTTTTATAAAGGAGCACAGTGTTTTTACTGGAAAGACTTCAAAATCTGAAATCTTTATATCACCTTAGATGAAGCAAAGGTGGGTTATTGTAATAAAGTACTGGGACTGTTTGATGGAGCAGTGTAGAGCAAAGGGAGAGCTAGGCTGATCATCAAAACACAGGCTCTGCTGCTCCATTTACATACTGGGCCCGGTGTTTTATTCTGTCTACATCCAAGTGTTTTCATATGTATTGATGAAAGAATAAATCTGACCTCGAGAGCTTGTGTTGAAAGCAAATGGTGTGAAAAACCCCAATAACACAATGTCCTACCATGAAATGATGCTAAAACATACATAAAGTTGAATTATAAAATTGTAGTATAGCTGTCATTTTATATTAGGAATTCTCCAAATTGATAAGGATTGGTCTGTGTCGTGAAAAACAATTGTAATAAACGATATCCTTACACTTGTGATGATTTCCTTTATGAGCGGCGTCATCTTTGTTATTAAATAGAAGTTTATTTGTATTAAATCATTATGTGCACATTTTTCCTTTTTTACTGAAAACAATTTTCATAGAATATATTCTGATCATGAATTCCTGTCCCAAATCCTTTCTACCTCCCCACCCATGCAACTCAATGCCCTTTCTTTCTTTCTCTCTTTAGAAAACAAATGAACAAAAATCCAAACCAGAAAAAAAATGAAGAAACACAGACACACAAAACATATAAAAATACAAAGTCAGCGACCATAACATAAAATTAAAGAAAGAAATAAAATGCACAAGCAAAGCAATATGAGAAAAAAAGTCTACAGATATACCATTGAGATCATCTGGTGTTGGTCTTCGATTACCGGGCATAGGGCCTGTTCTTAAGTGTGTTTTATATGCCCAGGACTCCTTTGGAGAAAACCATTTTGTCCTTTGCAAGCAGATGTCAATTGTAGATAGATTCTGGGATGGAAGCCCGCATCTATTTTTCCCTGTCAGTACTGGGACCCCTTCTTGCTTGAACCTGTGCAGGCCCTGCGCTTGCTGGTGCAGTTTTTTGTGAGTTCACAATTGTAGCAGTCCTGTCAGGCCTTGAAGAAACTGTTTTCTTGCGGTGATCCATTGCCCAAGTCCATACCTGGCTTGAAATTCTCTTCTCCATAGCTTCCTGAACCCATAGGGGAGGAACTGCAAGAAGATACGCCATTTAGGACTGACTGTTCTAAAATAGCTCACTTTCTGTACATTGTCTACTTGTAGGTTCCATGTGAGTGTTCATCTGTTGCAAGAAGCAGCATTTCTGATGCTGGCTGAGCAAGACACTGACCCACGGATATAGTAGAATGTTGTTAGGAATCACTTTATTGCTACGTTCCTTTAGCAGAATAGCGTTCAGTTTTCCTTAAGACCCATGGTCTATCTAGTCTTAGGTTCTTAGCCACCTAAGCAACCAGCCCAAGTTCTACTTCATGGAGTAGGCCTTAAATCCAATCAGAGAGTGTGTGGTTGCTTCCACAACTATTGTGCTGAGTGTACATTTTTATACGTATGAGTGTTTCCCTGCATGTATGTTTGTGTGTACTACATCTATACCTGGTGTCCCTGGGGGCCAGAAAAGGGCACTTAAGTCCCCTAGAATCGGAGTTGCACGTGGTTTTAAGCTGCTGTGACGGTGCTTGGGACCAAATCCGGGTCCTATGTAATGCCAGCGTGTGCTTTTCACTACTACTGTCCAGCTGCACACTGGTTTGAAAAACTGCTATGCACTACTGAAATGTGAGGGGCAGAAAACCTCCTCCACTCTTTCTACCTTCGCTGTTTCTCTCTTAGAAGTAACCTCTTTCTTCCTCCCTTCTTTCCTTCCTTCCTCCCTTTGCTCCCTCACACCCTCTCTCCTCCTTTCCTTCCTCCCTCCCTCCCTCCATCCCTCCCTTCCTTCCTTTTGTCCTTCCTTTCTTTTATTCCTTTCAATGCTGTTTTTGAATTGTTATTGTATCTATTTTTGGAAACGTTCACATATACATACATTGTATTTTGACGACACCCACCCTCTTTCCTGCTCAAACTTCTCCCAGAACTCCTCCACATCCTCCTTCCAACTTCATATCCTCTTCTTTTCCCTTCTTTATAACCCTGAGAGTGAAATAAAATCTACCTGCATGTCCATAGGTTTAAAGCTACCCAGAGGAGCATAGGCAGCCAACTAAAGACCACACCCTTTGACTCTCCCTCCCCTACTCCTCATCAACTGCCAGTAGTTGGCAGATAGGGATGGAGCTTCACAAGGCCCTCTCTCATCCATCCCAGGCACAGCTGCTGGGGGTTTCTGAGTGCAAGAGCCATGCTTAGACCCAGAAGATCCTGTTCTCCAAGAGTCCTCCTTGCCCCCAGGCTATTACAGCCTTTCCACCCCCTTTTCTGCAATGTTCACTGAGATTTGTCCTGAGGAAATGAGATTCTTGCCCCGGTTGGGGATGACCACTGCACAGTTCTTTCTTTTTTTTTTTTTTTTTTTTTTTTATTGTTGTAAACTAGTGTTCATTATGCTAGGTAAAATCATAGGGATATAAAGGAGCATATTCTGTGTGATATGTGTTCTACTTTTTTTCTCTTTTTTTTCTTAATATTTTTTATTACATATTTTCCTCAATTACATTTCCAATGCTATCCCAAAAGTCCTCCATACCCTCCCCAACACTTCCCTACCCACCCATTCCCATTTTTTTGGCCCTGGCGTTCCCCTGTACTGGGGCATATACAGTTTGCGTGTCCAATGGGCCTCTCTTTTCAGTGATGGCCGACTAGGCCATCTTCTGATACATATGCAGCTAGAATCAAGAGCTCCGGGGGGTACTGGTTAGTTCATAATGTTGTTCCACCTATAGGGTGCAGATCCCTTTAGCTCCTTGGTTACTTTCTCTAGCTCCTCCATTGGGAGCCCTGTGATCCATCCAATAGCTGACTGTGAGCATCCACTTCTGTGTTTGCTAGGCCCCGGCATAGTCTCACAAGAGACAACTATATCTGGGTCCTTTCGATAAAATCTTGCTAGTGTGCTCTCTGCAGTTTAACTAGTAGTGAGGCTCTATGGTAAACACTATGTATTGAAATAAGAAGTTTCTCAAGGAGCTGTGGTGATGCATGCCTTTAATCCCAGCACCCAGGGTACAGAGACTGGTGGATCTCTGTGAGTTCGAGGCCAGCCTGGTCTACAGAGTGAGAGTTTGGTGACAGCCAGACCTACACAGAGAAACCTTGTCATGAAACAAACAAATAAAATAGGAAGTTTCTCTGATGAGAGCTTGGGGCTGTAACCTATGGATGTAAGGATAAGTATTTAGATGGTTGATGGGATCATTTAGCAAAACAATAGCAGTCAGTTCTCCCCTAGACGTCAGAGTGCCATTATCCTAATAAGCAAGTATTGTTTCTGTACTATGTCCACTACCTGCTTCCTTACATCCAAAGGGAAATATGCTTGTGTCTGCTAAATTTCTTTTTGTTTTCTCAGCCTAAGGACAGTATGAGGCATAAAGGCAAAAAGAACCACTATGTTTTGAATAGATTTATGTAAACATCTTTTTCTTTAATATGTTTGAAATGGAAAGTAATTAAATTTATGTCAAGAAACATAGTCTAATAAGATTTTGCATTATAGCAATCACGGCAAAAATGAGTTTGTATTTGAAAAACACAATGAATTTACATTAAAATAGCGAGTAAAGAAAACATTGCCAATGTATTATATTTCTCGGTTACCTTCAAAGTCTTCACCAAAACTTAGACAAAGGCAAAAAAAAAAAAAAAAAAAAAAAAAAAAAAATACAGCTCTTTAAAATATTGTAGGGCCAGAAAATAAAACTTGCTTTTTTTTCCCCATGTGACAAAAGAGTTTTTGGTGGATTTATTGAAGTAACCGTGTATTTATGAGAGCTTTTGATACTCGAGTACAAATCATATCAAAGGCTTTGGATGAGTGTCATAGATGACTAAAAGTTAAATTGTCTTTTTGGTCTAGACTTTTGGCATTTAAAAAATATTACAGAGTTCTATCATAGTGAATTGTGTTTTAATTTTCCCACTATAAGGATAAAATAGATTCTTTCCCACCCTCGGGGAAATGTACATTTATTTAAGAGAATTTAGGTAATAAAATGGAAGGGATTTTTTCAGGACACATATCAAACATACTTTTACTTGAAAATCTAATTGCAAGACAGTAAGAACCCAGCAGGTTCCTGGACTTTCAGGGAAAGCCTCCTAAGAGCATCTCCTAACCAGAATTAACTCAATGGCCGTATCACTTGATGCACAGACTTGGAAACCCAAGTTTGATCTCTAGGACCCATGCATGTGGCCCCCATCACACACATAGTACTACTAATAAATAATAAATAAAGTTTAAGGGTGTCAGCTCTTAAGACATTTCATTTCATTTCATTTCATTTTAATGAAATGTCAGTGAATCTTCATCTACATCTTGTGGTAGATCCAAAGGAATTTCAAGATGGTCACAGGGTGGTCACATTTTTCAGAGCACAAGACCTTTTGACTATACTCTTAAATTGTGGTATCTCAACTCTCAGTACTCATGGACTGTCAACGTGTTCGATAAATTAGTTTAAGTAAGTGTTAAGCAAACAGCAGAGCAACTAAAGCAACAAAGTTTCAATCTGGTAGACAGCTTCTCAGCAGGGTAACAAACTATCTGAGAGAATCCTGTTCAAATGAGAAAGGCATTATTTTGATTCAAGGGTTCAGTATAAAGTTGGCCGGCATCATTGCCTTTAGGACAGTAAGGCAGAACACTGTAATGGGAGCTTATATTGTAACAAAGTGGCTTACCTCCTACAACCCAGAAATCCACCGGAACTAAGAGAACTAACAGAACAGAGTCCACCACTGAGAACACACAGAAACAACTAGTTACAATTACACTAAAGTCGGGCAAACCCAGGAAAGAAGATGCTGAGGAAGCAGGGTTCTCTGGAGCTGCTTTCTCTAAATCTCTCTTGTTCATTCTTGCCACTCATTTGCCATTCATTCATTTACCTCTTTTATATTTTTCAAGCGTGGCAGGCATGTTGTTAGACGCTGGGAAGGCAGCAAGGAAAGGCCTAGTCATGTCCTAGACCTTGCTGAGTATATTCAGCAGGAAGCATTTGATAGAGTTGATTGCAACATGACTTCCAGTGGAGACAGTGATTCTGGTGTGCCGAATAATGGCTCCAGGGGAATGCCTCATGGATGGCATGTCACACTTGCTCATTTGTATTGTCAAATGTGGCGTATGAAAGAAGACAGAGAAGCAGAAAAGAGATGAGAAAAGAAACCAAAAGGCCCCTGAAGTTCAACACCATGGGCATTCTTTACCATATGTGGCAAACATGGCCATGTAGGTAATAAGAAATACATGATAGGGCTTTAGGGAAGAGTAATTTGGACGTACAGGCTATCAAGCAGCCAGTAGAAAATCCGGACCCAATTAGTCAGGGCGATAGAAGTTGATCAGTTCCTACTGACTCCTTAGGTAGGTCTGAGTTTAATGAACTTTGATTCTTTCTACCAAAAGATGCAGCATGGAAGGGGGAGACTAGGGAACTGGACTTAAAGGACTTAGAGGAACAGTATTTCTTGTTTTCCTGTTTTCTGAGAGCATGAGAGTCTAGATAGGATTCTAGAAGATCAGACAGACTTTGACTATCTAAAGCACCAGATTTGCTAAAACCTAGAAGCTGCCTCTGTCGTACAGAAAATGGGTTTTACAGCTACGTAGGTGGGCGGAAACCCTAGAGACTTAGCAGGAAGAGAGAAGGTGAGATGTGCACTGAGGTGACTCCACCCACAGGAGAAGCCTGGGAAACCACCGTGAGGACCAGCTCTACACTGGCTCTACACTGTGGAACCAGGCCTGGCGGAATAGAGGCAGACAGGAGCAGCAACAGGATGGTCAAACACATTCGAGAAATGACATTGAGAGCATTCAGTAAACAGCTAATATTTCCCAACCTACTGATTAGAATAAAGGATAGAGCTAAGGGGAAAGGCAGGGAATAGTAGACACAGCTGGACCGGGCCATCTGCACAAATATTTGGTGATACATGATACGATACAAGAGTTGTATGTGTCCTTGAGAAACAAATGAAATACTAACATCTGGGGTATAAGGCCGGAGGCTTGCTTATCAGGAAAAGCTCCAAATCTATAAAACATGAAGTATGCTATCGGCAGGTAATGTCTAAAGGTTTCCCAGGTCGCTCTACCCAAACTTTTGAAACAGCATGGTGCCTTCCTTTGAGGGGCCACACTGTACAGTTGCTGTATATGAAGAAAGGAAGAGATCACCGAATGGAGACGAATGGAAAAAATGAGAGGACAGAGCAGCGTCTCAGCCCTCACACTCCGGCAAAGACACAGCTATGCTGCATGAGGTGTCATGGCCGTGTCTACTTGATTCTCCTGCAGGATAAGGCTTGCATACAGCATGGATCCTGGAGATGAGGAGAAATTAGAAAGGAAACCAAGAATACAACCATAGCAGTTTCTCCTGGAGTCCTTCCTCTGGGGTCTAGCCGTGACTGATGGCCTGCCCTGGTCCTGTCATCCCATCTCTGTCCCCACTCCCTTTCAGACAAGAAAAAAAAAAAAAAAAAAAAAACCTCCTCTCCCATCTCGGCTTTTCCTAATCCTGACCCCCCCTCTGTTTTGAAAGTAATAGAAAGCCTGTTTTTCAGCCTCCTTTGGAAGCTATTCCTCAGGCTAATCCAAGACTCCTTGCCTTGGGATACCACCCACCATGCACAGCTGTGCGCCATCAGTTTTCTGCTTACTAGGACTCTGCAGACATAACAAAGCCCCAGCTGCGAAGATAAAAACACAGCAAGAGCTGGGTCGTGGTGGTCAGTTAGCTTCCTCCAAGATGGCTTTAGGAAAGAACTGCCTTGAAAGGAGATCGGGAGGGAATACACTTGCCTTATTAGTAGCTACTCTGTACTGTGGAGCCAACGAAAGCCATTTCTCTACTGAGCATCCCCCTTTAGCCTCTCCACTTCCTTCTGTCTTCTTCCTCCATACCCTCCTCTCTTCTCTGTGCTACTTCTCCAAACTTCAATAAAGTTTAGCAGGAGAAGGAAGTTGTCATTTTCTTCGAAGCCTAAGCTCTGACCACACCCCGTCTCTGGCAGAATAAAAGCTCTCCAGCTGCCTTGCAGGATCCTTCTTGCGCTCTGAGCCTCCTTAGTGTCAGCACTCCTTACCGGACATCGTCCATAAGAAAGAAACCGAGGAACTGACAATCCACCCTTATGAAACAACAAGGCTGGGACAAGGAAAGACCTTGTTCTTTTGAAACATGTTAAAATAATAGCAAGTCTCTGTCCCTGGTGCCTAAACAAGGAGCGAATTCAGCAACTTGGCCTTAAAATAGCAAGTCCCTACAAAGTGAGCGGAAGAGAAAAGGAGGAGCGCGGGGGCTGTTGCCGCAATATCCGTACCTAACTAAGCACCAGGCCGTGGCCAGGCATCTTCACCGATGCCTGATGCTCTGAGTCTCGGTTTGAGGCTCTTCATCAACACTCCAAGGCCTGCTAAGTACCAAGTCTCCTCCTTCCCATACGCCATCCATTAGCCCGTTATCTTCTGTCCAGTATCCCCTTGAGACACTCTGTTCTCCTCCACCCTCAACAATATCACCTCCCATCTTTCCACTCCTACCACTGAAAGGATCAAAAGATCGTTCACATGGAAGTCTCCAAAACATATGGTTTTTCATGGATGTCATGGATGGAGAGCTTTTTTTTTTCTTCCGGCCCCACTAGCTCTAGCCCCAATCGCTCTGGCTTGCTCCAGCCATGTTTATTTCATATATGTGGGTACACTGTCACTGTCTTCAGACACAGCAGAAGAGGGCATCGGATGCTCATTACAGATGGTTGGGAGCCACCATGTGGTTGCTGGGAATTGAACTCATGACCTCTGGAAGAGCAGTGCTCTTAACCACTGAGCCATCTCTCCAGCCCAGAGGTAGAGCTTTTTCAATGAAATGTCTTATAAAGAGGTAATAGATAACAGGCCCTCTTGAGAGAGTCAAAAATCTCAATAAAAAACTCTACAGGTTTTGAGGCTATGAGCTCATAGAGGTTGTCAGGTTATAAGCACAGTAAGAAAAGGAGTGTTTACATACTAGGGATGCTAAAGCATGGAAAAGTAATTGCAGAATCACATCTTCGTTCTCGGATTTAAAAATTGGTTAAGAAAATTGTTAGGAAAAATCTGTCTTTCTTATTGTCACACTTATTTCTTAGATACATAGGCTGGACAAAAATTGGTAACTCATGAATTGCATGGGTAACTAAGCTTTAATTTTCAGTTTTATACTAATGTTCTATAGGTACATTCACATATTGGGACATCAAAAAGCCAGTTATTGAACATTGCGTTCCCTGCTATTGCTTAGAAGCAAGGGTCATTATTGAATATTCTATGGACAATCCCACGGTGTTTACTTATTTCTCAAATGCCCCAGTCTCAGAGTGCATTTTAGTCTTCTTTCTCTTCTTCCCAAACAAAGCTTGCTGCCCATGTTCCCACCTCCAGACCTGTTCATGTCCCCAACTGTCCCCTTATGCTTGCTATCTCCTCTGCCTGTCACCTCTGCATCAGGTCACCATGAGAAAGCATGTGGCAGCTGGCCTGGAATCTGATTCTGGCATCAGAGCTCTCGTGTTCCCCTCTGGGCAGAGTCCAGCCTGAGGAAACACCTGCCGGATATGAGGTTGGAACTCAAGCTCTGAACTTAATGACTGAGACACTTTCTGTCCATTCGCTAGCCAGTCCTTATACTTAAAACCCCCAGAGATAGGAGGATGGGCTCCTTAGCCTACATTGATTTTCTATGATCCCAACCATGCACATTCCATCTCTGGATGTTTCTACTTTCCACCTTCCTCGTAGCATTCATAACCGGTTTATCTGGATTCTTTCCCAAAATCCATGGTTTCAGGAACTGCACAGATGGGTAAAGATGGATAATAGACACAGTCCATGCAGGTGTCCCTGTGTCCCCAGGGCAGCTGAGGGCAGCTCCAGTTCTTGTTGAATACCAGGCATGGCTGTAAGATGGAGTCGTCACATGCCTGTGAACTCAGAAAAGTCCTTATCTCACCAGTGAAGGAGCCAAAGTGGTGAGAAGAATAGGAGAACTTGCTTGGTATTCAAGAATCACACCCATATGGAAGGAGTTCCTGGCTCTCCCTTCAGTCCACAGATATAGCTTGCCTCTTGTTCTGTTCTCTTGCTTCTTCTGAGAGCCCACTTGGCTGTTTGATCTCTAGGGGGCTCCTTATCTTCCCCTCAATTGGGCATTTCTGGGCTGTAACCTTGGCTGTTCTTTGCAGATGCCCCTGAGCAATGGCAATGCTTTTTCCTCTGCTTAATAGCTCTGCCCATTGCTGCTTATATTACCAGATGCTATAGATGTGGAAGGCTTTAAGTATCCACATGACAAACTTGTTCTATAAGGTGTTAGATGTCGGCTTCTTTCTCCCAGAATCTAAACTTGGCAATGGATGGCAATATCTAAGGATGCCAGTAATCAATTCAGAACAATCTCAACATTCTGAGGTTTTTTCTCTTTGGGGCAGGTTATGTTGAAAGTTTTATATGAAGCTCTGTTGAAGTTTTTAGTTCTTTTTAGTTCTATTGCTGGCGAGGAAAACAAGTTCCCTTCCTAGAGGTTAGTTCTTAAAGTGTCCAGCAAAAACCATCCCTTTCAACAGGACAGATCGTTTATAATCTTCTCAAACCCAGCAGGAAGCAAGTATCTTTTAAATGCAGGAGGAAATGGGAGGAGAGGTGAAACACTGGTGAAGCTATCAGAATTCAAGGATCCAATAACACATCCAGAGGACAGTTGGCCACTCTAGGACATTCTATACTGGATACACAACAGAAACTGGCCGTGCCTCCCACTCGTCCATTTACCTGCCACTCAAGGCTCGGGTAAACATGATCCCCGACCTCCTTTGAGCAACTTAATGAGAGATTTTGCTTTAATGCTGAACTTCACAGACTCTGGTCACATTGTAGCAAATGCTTGGCTCCGTTGTTTGGAATTTTGCTAAGACACGGATTTAAGATGTTTGCACATCGTCCTATGATGAGGCATGCTCCCTTAATTATCACAGATTTTTTTTTTAAGATCTCATGATTTTCTATTAAGCTAGGTGAAAAGGAGCTGGTGAGGTGGCTCAGTAGGTAAAATACCTGCTTTTCCAGAGGACCCGAGTTCGATTCCGTGCACCCACATGGCAGCTCACCAACGTCTGCAACAGCAGAGGATCAGATATCCTCATAGACATGCAGGCAGGCAGAACACACATAGACATAAAATAAAGTAAAATAAAATAAAATAAAAATGTAGAAATTGAAAGTACAAAATAAAAGTAAAAGATAGGTGAGAATCTTGACGTTTCAATATCTAAGAATATATTTCCACTAATACACTTTATACCTCTCCGCCAGTTTTTAAAACATAAATTATCTTAATGGTGTGTGTGTGTGTGTGTGTGTGTGTGTGTGTGTGTATGTGAGAGAGAGAGAGAGAGAGAGAGAGAGAGAGAGAGAGAGAACAAGCTTACCTCCTCCTGCTCCCCACCCTCATTTACTCTTTTGTAAACAAAACTAACTCTACCCCAAATCTGCTTCGAATAGCTCTGAAATCCTTGGGCCAATTGATTCATCTTATTCTGTGGGAAATTTCAGATGTGTTTGTGTTGTTGATAATTCCTCGGGTGGGGAGCGGGGGCGGGGCGGGGGGAATTCTAGAAAATACTGATAAAGCACGGGATGAGGATGAGCAGAACCGAGGGAAATCACATCCTCCCAGAGGGTCCTAGGGAAGCCTCAGGGCTTCAGAGCTCCTGCTCGGGAAAGTCTGCTTTCTCTCGGAGGCTTTGCTGAGGTCAAAGAGTTCCTGCCAAGGAAAAGCTAATTTCCTGTTCTATTTCTCCAGGACCGTTTGTGCACTTTGGCTAAATTATTGCTCATTCTTGCACTAGGGGAGAAGCAGGCTTGCTGCTGAAGCTCTTGAAAAACCATTAAACTTCCTACTGCTTGTTAAAGAAGCAGAGAACCATCCAGAGGAAATTCAATTGCGACAACATGATTTTGGACTTCTGCTAAGCGTTTTAAAGCCTAACTTTGTAATCTCACGTCTGTAGAGCACGCTATATGGTAACTTTTTAAATGAAAGGAGTAGTTCCAGTAATCACATTTATGGCTCATATTCTGCAAATTTTTTTCCCCAAGAGGGGCCCAAGGCACTGAGGATATGATCATGACATTTTCCTTTGGGAGATAATATAAGTGTCCTGCCCTTTAGAATCTCAAAGTATTTCAAAGCTTTTTCACCTTGTGCCTAATCTGATCCCACAACAACACAAAGATAGTCATTGCCAGTTCCAGGCCACATTAGGAAATTCAAGCTGAGCCTCTCTCTCTCTCTCTCTCTCTCTCTCTCTCTCTCTCTCTCTCTCTCTCTCTCTCTCTGTGTGTGTGTGTGTGTGTGTGTGTGTGTGAGAGAGAGAGAGAGAGAGAGAGAGAGAGAGAGAGAAAGACCCTCAACTCCAGCACTGACCTAGGACTCCTGGACAATGTCCCTTCTGATTGGCAAGGGTGGGGAAGGGTCACAGCAAGGGTCTAAGACACAGGTTGTTAAGGTGTTTTTCAGGACTCTCCACCACTATCTGAATAACACACCCACCTTTCTATGCTTGCAAAACAGAAACACCGTTGCCCAGAAGTAATGTTGCTGTTGAAGTAAATGGCTTTCTTCATATAGATTAGTCACTGCAGTGAGGATTTTCCTGTCACCTGACTCAGCCATCCTGAATTGACCAAATGACCTCAGTGTTCCCTCAGACATACCCATAATAGCAGTTTCAGTTTCCAGCTTCAGTTTGTCAACAACATCTGTGGGGTGGTTAGGTGGGTTATAAGAGGTTGTCTAGGAAACTAATTAAAACACCGACATTTGTAAATAATGGACATGCACGCCAACCCTCGTGCTTTTATCAGGAAAGACAGGCTGTCCTTCCCCCATCAAACACATGTTCTTGAGTGGGATAGGAAATATTTCTCACAACCAGGAAGGCATTAAACTGTATATAGTTATCATGGGGCCCATTGCCAGTAAACAAGTGTCTTTAAACATTTTCCTCTACAAATCAGAAGGAAGAAAGGAAGGAAGGAAGGAAGGAAGGAAGGAAGGAAGGAAGGAAGGAAGGAAGGAAGGCAGGCTGAGAATACAGGCTGTGTATGAGAATCATAATAATAACTGTACTCTAGTCCATACCATGTGCTTTGTGTAGAGTCTCATTCAAAGCAAGATTTGTCATCATTTTTCTCCTTAATTTATTTACTGACTCACTTTACGTCTGATCATAGCCCCCCTCTCTCCTCTCCTCCTGGTCCCCCATCATGGCCCCCTCCACCCTCAAACCTAGATCCTTAAACACACAGCACTGCATCTGCTGACTGGCCCATGTTTGATGTGTTCAAGCATGTGAGTTGATTCATGTCTTACATGTTGTCCTTGGTTTTTTTGGTTTTGTTTTGTTTTCTGTTACTGTGATTAAACCCTCTGATCAAAACAACTTGGAGATCAAATAGTTTACTTGACTTTCAGGTCACAGTCTTCAAGAGAAACCAAGGCAAGAGGCTGGAGGCAGGAACTGAAGCAGAGACCACAGAGGAACTTTGCTTACTGGTTTGCTTTCCATAGCTTGCCCAGCTTGCTTTCTTATACTACCCAGGCCCACAGGCCGGGGAATGACAGTACCTACAGTGGGCTGAGCTCCCCCAGATCAATCATGAATGAAGAAAATACCTGCACAGATATGCTCACAGGCCTGTGTGATGGAAGCAATTCCTCACCTGTCTGACAGTCCCTCTTCCCAGATGCTTGTACTTTGTGTCACATCTGACAAAAACTCACTGGTACCCATGTAAAGCTTAGATAGTTTCACTTCTCACGGGTCGATTGGGGTCTTATAAGGTTAAGTAAAGCTTCCTATGGCCCTATACACAACAAATGATAGTCTTTTTAAAGACACATTTGGAATCTACTTATTCTTTATATTGACAGGACTGGCATGGGAGGCGTTGTTGGAGACTAATGTGTCCATCCCAATTGGTAACACGCACAGTTGAGAACTTATCCCTTACCACGCTGTTGAGATGGGCTGCACACTAAGCATGGGGAGTGGTGGGGAAGGTGATTACACTTCAGGGCATTTGAGCAGGCACATTTTGTTTTGTATTACCAAATTCTTTGTCCTGATTCATAACCACTGCAGTTCATCTATGCCTTTGGATCATAAACACCATAAGCTTTCCCGAATTGTTTGTATTGAAAGGATTATTTTTTGTTAATATCCTTCTAGATATGTAACAGATTCACAAAATAATTTCTCGTTATCCAATGTATTCCGCCTTTGAACCTTGTACTAAGTTAAAATGATGTTTTACACTTTGTATCTGAAAGTACAAGGTCAAGGAGCAACTTACCTTGCCTATTTCCAACTTTAGCATATCGTAGAGCAGAGAACACCAATCTAATTATAAAAATGAGCTCAGGTTTTTTTTTTTCAACCAATGTTACTTGCCTAGGGGAAAAAGGTATTCAAAGGAAGCCAATAGGAATTTGTCTAAAGTTCTTTTTTTTTCTTTTTTTAGAATTAACAATGCTTTTACCATTAGTATATTTTGTTATAAAAATTTTAAGTGACTACAAATCAACTAGCTCTGAGCAACCCACAGGCATTGAATGCCCATCAGGCAGCCCACCCTACTCAGGGTAGACACATGCCCCTTGGTTTGCTGACAGCTTTAAAGACCCTTCCGTCAAATCCAGTTAAACTATGACATACAGTAATAGTTTATACAGTAAAGTCCAGTTTTCAGTAGAATAAGTCTGCTGAAGGTACAAATTCACTGATGGAGAGGTGGAAAAGGGGATAAGAGAGATTGGGAAGAGTAAGGCAGGGAAACAGAGAGAAAGCTTACTAACCCAGGACTCCGGTTTGGGCTGCGCACAGCACTATCCTTGTAGCAGTGCACTTGGAAGCCTGCCTCCTTTATGTGTTCTTATGTGGACATACTGCATCCATCTCCAGACAATAAACCTGGCAACCTCAACAATGCCTCGGGCTACACACACCCCTCTCTGAGCAAAACTATGTATTTTCCTGCCCTTAACATCTGTCAAGTTTAGAGAATTTCCATCCACACGTACTCCCATTGTATCCTGTATGAACAGTGGAAGGGCCATCCCAGCCTGAAATGGTTCTGAGTGCATAGCCAGACAAACTGAATCTCTCAAATGAACGTTTCAAGTAAATCCCCTATTCATCGTAGGTCTATGTGTAAATTATGTGTGCCTACACTTAAAATCAAATACGCTACAGGAAGGGATGTTTGCAGCAGGAAAAGTGAATATACGACTTTATCAATCAAAATAGGAAACCGCTCAAACTGTGACCCTTAGTAACCTGCCCCTCCTTTTTTTAAAATCTACCAAAAAAAAAAAGACCTCGGACTATTTATGACCTGAGGCCCTAGAGCAGGGGTTCTCAACTTGTGGGTCGCAACCCCCTTTGGGTGGTGAATGATCCTTTCATAGGGATTAACTAAGATTCTTTGCATATCAGATATTTTTATTATGATTCATAACAGTAGCAAAGTTACAGTTAGGAAGTAGCAACAAAAATGATCGTATGGTTGGGGGTCCCCGCAACACGAGGGGCTGTAGTAAAGGCTGGCAGCGTTAGGAAGGTTGAGAACCACTGCCTGAGGGTACTTGCACATGTGGCTAGCTTTCAACCTTGCCAGTCTATCTCTTGCTAATCTGATCTATCATTTGTTTCCCAATAAAGTTATCTTTACTACTTGGACAACTTTGTATGAGCCTTTACTGTAAATTCTTTGGAAGAATCTGGAAGCACCTGGCCAGGACCCAATCACCTGCAACAAAAGCATTCCTTATATATATATATGAGAGATATATATATATATGAATATGAGATACATGAAATTGTTCATACACTAACAGTCCCAATAAAACAAAAAAGGGGGGAGCAAAGTAACAGAAAATGATTTTGAAAGGCATGGAGTCCTTGTTCGCCTTAGGAAGCAAGTACTGATGTATCCACTCTTGGGGAGAGAAACTAAATCCCGGGAAAGTCAAGAAGTGGACCCAAAAGAACAAGTTAACAAATCCAGACACTTTGGATACTACTGCCTTCTGCAACCCCAGTTCCCCTCGTCTTCTAAGATTGCATGACAAAGTACCATAATCTGAGTGGCTTAAAACTGAAGGCACTTGTTATCTCGTAATTATGCAGGTAAGAGGCCTGAAATCAAAGTGTTCGTGGAGACACACTGTCTCTGAACCCCAAGGAGGGATCCCTGTGCTAGCTTCTGCTGCTCATCTCTGGTGCCCTAAGGTGCGAAGCTTCGGGTACATCTCTACCTTCAGCTTTTCACAGCATCGTTCTTCTAAGAAATTTACTCACACTGCATTAAGGACCCACTCTACTCAAGTGTGACCTCATTGTAACTAATTACATCTGTCACGAATTTACTTCCAAATGAAGTCACTCTCTGAGACAAGCAGTTTGGACTCCAACATGTCTTGGAGAGGACGGTACATAATTCAACTCCATAACACTAATGGATGACTACGGGCTATGAAGTAGAACAGAGGCAGAAAGCAAACAGGTCTCAAGCCATTCCTGTCTTTACTCTCAACTTCATGCCACATTTTGTGGTCCTCGTTTCCTCCCTTTATGGAAAAAAGCATTGAATCCAGTATTACCTAACTTACTTTAACTCTTAACATTGTAATATCTCGTATGAATAATTATAATGAAAAAAGAAGTTTGAAAAACATCTAGTTATAATATAAGGGCTAGAATGATAAAGAAAATGAAACTTCATGGGTTTAAGACAGCTTTGAGAGATTGTGAAGATTTATTTCTAGAGATCTTGACTGGGGCTTTACTACTTGGAAGAGACTTTAGACAGAGGGAAGATTGGAAAATAAAGTTATAAGCTGGGTTCTGAAGTTGGACAGACAGGTAGAATTCCAACAATAGTAGAAAGGTATACTAGGCCATTCCGGCATGAAGTATAGTTTAGGACTTTAGTAACTTATTATCTCAGTCATCTTGTTAACTTGAATCTGAAATTTTGGGAGGTGGAGTAAAAAGAAAATTCCACCTTGTATTTTGCACTTGGTAAAATAGGTAGTTTTAAGGCCCCATTTACTAAAGCACTCCATATACAGGGCTAAATATCTCTCATGGTCTCAGAGAAAAATCACGAGTTATATCTAGAGAAGAAACAGGATACTAAAGGTGATCTATGAACTACACAGAGGAAATATAAGTGTGGTTAGATGCTAAGGGCATGGCAACAGCTCAGGAATCAATTGGCAGTTTAACATCAATAGCTCAAAATATGTATACACTTAAATGGTTAAGAGTATACATTTTATAGTATATGTGAATATTTTTATCAACATTAATTACATTTAAAAGGATTAAAACACAGAGAAGGAAAGAAAAACAATGAATGGTATAGACACTCCAATTTGGAGCCAGTCTTGTTGAGTGGCCAGACTCACATCTGGTCAGGAGCCAGATCACTAAATTTACAGTGGCAAGAACAAAGTAATCCCATGGTTCCAACCATATATTAATATTATCAGAAGCCTGTAGGAGGAAGTCAGATCTTAGTCATCAAGCAAGAAGGTCAAGGAATTGTTGATTTCATCATATTTAAATGTTCTTAGGCATTTTTACCACTCTAGAAAACAGCAGAGAATGGAAGATGCATTTGATGAGTAACACATTCGTTCATCAAGGGAAGGAATAAAACAAGACAGATGCCCAAGGGACGACAGCTGGAGATGCCCACTTCCATCATGAGAAGAAGAAGGGACACACACAAACCTTGAAAAGAAACAGTCATTCAGAGGTCATAGGATATGTCTACTGTCCTGCTCAGTTACAGAGGGAAATTTGAAGATGTTTTCTTTAGTAATGAAAGATCTTTCTAGAAGAAGGATGAAGGTGAAGGTGTAGAAGTATTGATTGTTGGGGGTAACAGGGAGAGAAATTTCAGTAGAGAGGACCAAATTCAAAGGCTAGAATGGGGAGGTGACCAGGGAGTACTCACAAAAGAAGCAGTTACAGTCTCTGTGAAGGGAATGAGAGAAAGAGCAAGGACATTAGTTAGATTGTCACGTCCCCAGAAGCTTGTTGCTGTGTCATACTTACAAGCATGCTAACTGGTCCAATGGAGACGTCCAAAACTTCTTATAAATATTATAATAGTGTAATGTGGGGCCAATGCAGCAGGAGACTGAACAAGAAAGTGCTTACAAATGATCAAGGAAGACAAAATATGGCGGAAGGAATGCTTCTCCAGCCAGCCCCCAGCCGGCCGGTCTCTCTTTAGCTGTACTTTGCTTCAGTTCATTTCGTAACTTGTTTTCTGGAATATTTTCTTATACATCAATGCATGGCCACCTTTGCTTTCTGTAGTGATTGCCCAATACCTAAGGAATTCAGACACCTCATTATGTGCACCTCATCAACATCTAGACCTTATTAGATATCCTGTGTGTGTGTGAGTGCTTGTGCGCACACATGCATGCATGCACGCACACACACACACACACTCATGTATGTGCTCATGGTCACACTAGAACATGTGCCATAAGAGTCTATTAATCTATTTAGTGTCTTTCATATGCATATGTATGTTTTTATGTTTGCTGCACCTTTAAAAATGATCTTCTCCAGTTCCTTCTTGCCTTCTCTCATTTCTTCTAAAGAATAGAATTTATCAGTTTTCTGGCACTCTACTTACCCCGTCTCACAATGGCTTCTATTTCTCTGTCACCCGTGTCATACTCATTGCCCTGCTAGTATCAATAAATATTTATACATTGAATAAAATGGATGAATGTTTCAAAGGGATCAAGGAGAGAAAGAAAAAGAGAAAGGGAGAGATTTTTTTTTCCAGTCAAAGAGTAGGGGTTCGCCTGGTGTGGTGGCACACGCCTTTAATCCCAGCACACTTGGGAGGCAGAGGCAGGCGGATTTCTGAGTTCGAGGCCAGCCTGGTCTACAAAGTGAGTTCCAGGACAGCCAGGGCTATATATAGAAACCCTGTCTCGAAAAACAAAAACAAAACAAAACAAACAAACAAAAAAGAGTAGGGGTTCTCCAAGAGACAATTGCAATTTTTTTAAATTAAAGAAAGCAAAATCAATTGCTGAGAGGTAGAGCCATGGAGATGTGTTCACTAGGTGTTTAGACAGTGAAATGACTACCCCTGCTGTAACAATTGTCATTAGATTTCTGGGCTTCATCTGCCTGCTCATGGATGCCTCTCACACCATTACTGTGGCTATCTGTTTTCCCTGTACCCACCCCCTGACACACCCACCCCTACCCCCACACACCTTCTCCCTCACACACACTGTGGGAGAGAGAGAGAGAGAGAGAGAGAGAGAGAGAGAGAGAGAGAGAGAGAGAGAGAGAGAGAGAACACGAGCATTCTTACTGCCACTCACATTATTTATTCAAAAGAAGGGGCCATTTCAAATGATTTTGTACTGGCAAAATGATACCTATATAGGTCCTGACTACCACTAATGGTTGTCCTGAGAATCTAGTATCTTTGGATAGATACCAACCAATGAAAGACAGAAGAAGATGAAATCAGGGTCTCCTCTGACCTCTAATGTCTGAGATTTAGTAGCTGAAGACAGCTTCTCTGGATGTGACCCCAGAAAGTGCCACAGACTTTTCTACCCATCCCTCTTTCTCCTTTTTTTTTGTCTCCACTTTGGTATTCCTGAGATTGTCAGCACCTAAGAGTTTGTCTAACTTCCTGATGCTCCAAAACTTGGACTAAACAAGCAAACATCAAAACGTCTTCAAATGCTAAGTATGTCGATTATTTTTACACATACGAACAAAACGGTTGGAATATGTTTAATGAGGACATTTGCTTGTTTACGTTGGGATGTGTTGGATCCTGGGGATAGTAAAAGTTGCACAGACCAGTCCTTGAAACCAAGGGGAGAATGAGAAAGATTTGAACAGCAAACAGTCCATCAGCAGTCCAAGGAATAGTAGTTCTCATTGTGTAGTTCCAACAGGAGATAATCAGAAACACATGGCTCTCATGAGTCTAAACACAGTCCCCAAATAGCTGTGTTTCCAATAGAGGAGCATGGGCTAAGGAGATATTACTCATTGTGTCTGTTTATAATTTAATGTTTTTGGTGTTATGCAATGCCAAGGCATCAGCTTCCATGAAAATAGATTTACAAAGGAACCTACCTCAGTGAAGACAACATAACTATTTTATATTTAAATCGGAATAGGTTTAAGTCATAGCAGATTATTAAATAATATTCAAACATCCAGTGCGGAGAGAAAAATTCAGAAGAAATGACAATATTACATCTGCTTAGCAAGGCACATTGGAAAGGACAAATGGAAAAAGGAATTAGATTTGGCCAGAAAGAGGGAGCGTGATTCCGCGTGGAAAGTTGGCAGAGGGAGTCCTGTGATCTCACTGGCAGTGGGAACGGTTTTAATGCTGAATCAAGTCTCAGTGGGAAAGGTGTGGAAGGCAAAGTTACTGTCTTCAAATATTTCTGTCTACAGGAGCCTGTGTTACTGGGTGGATAGAGTATAAAGGGTCTCCTCTAAGAAGGAATTGCAGCCCCAAAGGCCAGGAAACCCTTGCTGCTGCTTCATCAACAACCGACAGCTGTGATTAGAGAAATATTCTGTTATCTGCCACTCTCAATGTTTACCCCAAAGACATCTCTGTTTCCACACGAAGTCAGTTTTTTTGTTTGTTTGTTTTAACATTCTCATTGGGACACTTAATTAAATTTGGTTTTTCATTTTAGGTTTACTTATGCAGACCAAAATTATATACTCAAATTTATACACACAGAAATCCAGACAAATTTATATACACAGTTAGTTAAACATTGAGGCATGCAGCTGGTTAAGCACTTCCAGTGGTCTTGGCGTGTTTTCAGTTCTGAATATCTGATCAAAATCCATTATTTTCCCACAGAGATCTGTAGACACACCTACACACAAGTATTTGCATGAGATTTCTGATGTTTAGAGATCTTTTAAATAACCACACACACTTTTTCTTTGAAATGTGAATAAGCAAGTCCAGTGGTTTTAAGCATCTTTTAAGAGAGTTTATTGTAAAGGAGAGTAAAGATGAGGGATTCTGCTAAGTTGAGTAGTTTGTTCTCTGAGTAAGAGAAATTACAAATTTCAAAATGCACAGATAAAAACAAATCTATAAGATATCCTATCTAAACGCCACTTGTAGGTCTTGAGAAACAACCACCTAGGCAGTGTCTTGCTGGTTATTTCATTAGTGACTTTTTTTATTTTTTAAATTATCTATATAACATTCATAATATATTGATTTGTCTCTCCATGTTAGATATCTGAAAGAGTATTTAATAATTGCAGATAATTATCACTTGATTCCTTTGGGGAGGTATTGGTCTGTAGGATTTGTTTGTTTCTGATTTTGAATAAAGCCTGCATGACAACATCTTTCTACCTGCTGGCAGTGGGTTGCATACATTAAAACCAGAGGTATAGAGCAAATATTTGGAAACACCATTTTTGTAGTGACTGAACTATCATTTTGATTTAGAATCTTGCTTGTGTTTTTAACATTTAAGACTCTGAATCACTTGGAAGCCAAAACCATCATGTGTTTGGTGTTTGGCATTCTTTTGGTTGAAGAAAATTCTAGAGTGAATTTTTTTCTTTTTTTTTTTTAACACCAGCAGCCAATAAGTTTCAGATGTTTTCCAAGAAGCAGGCTTTCTGAAGCTGAAGTGGAATTTTCTGTGCCGGTCTACAAATAACAGTTAACATATGCGTAAGTCACAAACGAGGCAGGACTCAGGAAATGCCTAGTAAGGAAGTAAAGGAAGCTAAAAGTTAAGTAATAAAGCGTTTCCATCTACATTTCCTAGGAAACATTGAAGCATTTAAAGAAAGATGTACCCCACCTACTTCTCAAGGACATCGCTATTACAAACCGCCAAAAGGTGGCTTTAAAATGAAGGAAAAGCAGCTTTGAAATTCAGTGACATCTGTCATAAATTCAAAGCGTTCAAGAAAAATAACAAAAAGAAAAGTTATAGTCTCATAAATTAACCAAAAGTAGACTCTTCCGTGACTTCATAGCATCTAGAGATTGACTCACACCGTGAGTTGAAGCCTCCTTTAAAGATGGCCCTGCCCTTGTCATCTGTCATCGTCCTCTGTCCATGAGTCAACACAATCTTCATAGTTTTGCTAACAAGTGAACGCTCTTCCGTGGCGGTCTTCAAATGCTCACCATCTTAATCTACAGTGACTTGGTGGGGGTTCTTCAAGTTGTGGCTTCAGAAATGATTAGGCCAATGGTCGAGTTCGTTTTTTCTTTAGAGCATATATTGTGGTAGAAACCAAGCAGCCTGATTTCTCTGGGATGCAACAGGGCATCCTGCTAGCCATGTGGATCACTTGAGCATCCTTCAGTGACAGCCAACTTGAGTTTAAGAGAAACCCTACTCGCTTCCTACCTACTTACCTATCTACCTGAGCTATGAGCCTGAAAAACACCACAGTGTCCCCCGAGGTGTCAGTACTGACAACAGCAACCATGCTGCCACCCAAGATAAAATTCTGCTCCAAGTACTATTAAGCAGGCTCAGAAACTCCCCCCAAGTCTACATAGATAAAAGGCACCTCCTGCAGGTCCCAAAGGTATCTTGCCACCCAGTTCGGTGGGTTTTCCATCACGACTTCCCAAATAATTTGTTTTTCACCTCTTTTAGTTTTCTTCTTTATACTTGACAATGAGGGGCCTGCATTTGTCTGGCAGGCATGAACAGAGTGCAGTAGTAAAATGGACATTTTATGTTCCCTGGATTTGTGTTGTACCCTATACTTCACAAGTAAAAATAGTGCAACTATACCCTCGGTATTAATACAGAATGATCTGTTTCCAACTCTTTGCTTTCTTTCTTTGTTTTCCTTCCTTCCTTCCTTTCTTCCTTCCTTTCATTCTTTCTTTTCTTTTCTTTTCTTCCTTCCTTCCTTCCTTTCTTTCTTTCTTTTTTCTTTCTTTTCTTTTCTTTTGCCTTCCTTCCTTCCTTCCTTCCTTCCTTCCTTTATTTTGTATGAAACTGTGTAATATAGCTCAGGCTGGACTTGGGCTTACAATGTAGTTAGCCAGGCTGGCCTTGAACCCCTGGCCCCCTTCTCTGCCTTTCTAGTGCAGGATTATAGGTAGTCCACCACACCAAGCATAAATGCACACTTTAAAAAGAAAAAGCCTCACTACTTGACACAGGCAGGCCCAGAACTCTTCATGTGAAGCAGGCTGGACTGAAGCGTGACATAATTTTACTGCCTCCGCCTCCTGAGTGCTTAGAGTCTAGGTATGGACCCAATACTGGACCAGTGTTCTCCTAATTCTATGAACAATTAAACCCCATGTCAAGTATTTTTAAGAAGCATATGATACTATATTCTTTTAAATTCTTCCGAAATAATTAGTTTGGAAACATAGTCACCAACTCAGAATCAACTTAGCAGGTCTTGACATGGAACTCTGGAGGAATCCTTGAATTTGGGAGTCTTATCATTCATTCTCTTGGATTTAAGAAAGAGATACGGACTTTTTTCTTTCTTTCTTTCTTTCTTTCTTTCTTTCTTTCTTTCTTTCAGATTTTAAAACTGACTTTTGTTTCTGATGTGTAAATCCTCAGCTCTCGTAGACTTCTAACATCTTAAAAGCGATTTTCCCTCACTGCAATGAAGGTAGCCTCTAAAGGATAAAGGGCAGAACTCTTTAAGTAGGTTTAGGAAGTTTGGCAGCTTATGTAATACCTCTCCCAGTCACCGGGTCACTCCGCACTGTTTTCACTCTGGCTCCCATTCGGACCACATGGAAGTTAATTTTAGTTTTGCAGAAAGGAGAGAGAGGCCGACCACAGACGCCCAGGATAAACTCAACTCAGACTTACCTTCCTGGTTTCCTGGGTACTCGCAGAGAGAAGGAAGCATTGTTTGTCCTGCCGGTATCCTTCTTCACATCTGCTAGCCTGAGTTTGAGAGGGTGTGTGTGGGACAGTGCCAGAGACGTCCGCTGCAATCTTCTTAGTCCCTCGGAGTGTCAGGGTCTGGTAAAAGAGACAGATCGCCACCACCAAACCCACCAGGAAAGGTCGGGGGCAAAATCGCCGGCGACAAAGGAACCCGGGTCGACAGACCATGACCAGTCCAGGATCACTTGGCCCCTGGCCACGTTGTCAGTGTGAAAAAAACACACATCTGTCTTCTTTTTACACAATTCCAATCAAGTTCGCCCCATCTCCGCTTGAAAACTTTCCGAAGGTTCATGCCAAAGATTCATAGGACCCAGCGGTCAGAGGTGGTTAATAGCCCTTAAATGAAGGACAGTAAGAAGTGACTGGCCAGATTTTTTTTTAAGATGTCAAAATAAAGATAGTTATAAGAAATCATCCGAATGCATCCCCAGCTACCAAGAGTTCCTTCCGGTAATGCCTTACTTCCACAACATTCTTAAAGTCAGGAGTTCAGCTTGTCTCCTCTTTTGGGGCAAAAAGAAAGCACCGTAAAGCGGGTCTGGAGGCAGAAACCAGCCGAAGACGCAGTCGATTTAACGCGAAGTGCCTGTTGCACAGCTGGGCGCCGGCCAGGTTGTCCTAGCAGTTTCTCATTTTCCCTCCGGTTTTAAAGCCATCCCGCTCCCAGCCTTTTATGTTGTAGAACTGCTGCTTCCTTTCGTTCAGTTTTAAATTGCCACTTTGCTGCTAGCATTCACGGCTTTTAACATAAAAAAGGGGGATAGCAGTTTGGCTGTATGTGGTTACTGTCAGGGCTTTGCTTGCGTTTGGTCTCATTCCGTTTCAAGTTCAAAGTTCTGTGTACTTACTCAGTTTTCATCCTTTTAGCCAGATTTTTTTTTTTTCATGATCCCCTAATGGATTGCTGATCAAAATCACTTGGAAGGAAACACCCAGGCGTAGGACTCCGCTTCATCTCACTCTCACGCACGGACAGACACGCGCAGACTCGCGGAGACACGCGCGTGCCAGCTGCACACAGGGCCGAGAGCCGGAGGACCTGGGCCATCGCTGCCACCCAGGCCGAGCGGGGCGGAGCTAAACTAAGGCTTTTTCTGGCCTTGGGGGCTGTCCGAGCCGCGTTATAAGTTTCTGCCCCAGCAAAGGGTAGGCTACTAATGTGCATGGGAACAGCAGTTGGCACCCATATCCCAACTTGGAACGTGGCTACCTATCCAGACCCGCAGAATTAGAAATATACTTGATCTCTGATCCTCTGTGTCACTGCGTTTTCCTAATACAGAATAACAAATGGCTTCTAGTCAATAGATGCTAAAGGTCGAGGAAGAGATGAAGGCCGACTCTGAGCTAACCGGGAGGCTTATCACTCCAGGGAATTGTGGTCTCGCCTAAGAGGACAAGAGAGTCATCCGGACAGTCTGGACCACTGAAGAGGAAACATTCCGTGTAACTAAAAGTCCCCTCTCCATTCCAACAGAGTCCTTCCGCCGTTATTACCGCTCTGTGGTTCTCCGAGGCAAATAGTCTGATGCCTAGCTCTTCAAATGAACTGACTGTAGTAGGTATTGAAGTTCTAACTTTTGCCCAGGAGAAAGGAGTACCCAGCAGGCTTTTTAATTCCATACCAACCCTCTCACGGGCATCACTTTTGGCTCAGCAGGATGAGGGACCACCGAAGAGAACCTCCAGGTTCTTGCTTTGGCAGCTCTAGGAACGACTAGTTTAAGCTCACGGGGACATTCTTCAAATACCTAGATGGTTTCTATACTTTAGGTCTAACCAAACTTCTTATAGGCAGATGTTCTCCCTTGAGGCCACACCCCTAGAGTAAACCCATTCCAGACTCAGAGATTACACTCTAATATTTTGTGAGAAAGAGCGCCCCCTAGAGGTTCACAGCTACAAAAGATTCAGAAAATGGACATCTCTTGCTAGTAAGAAACTTGAGTCAGCTTGGGATAGATGAGCAGAGAGAGAGGAGGGGGAGGGAGAGGGAGAGACACAGACACAGAGAGAGACAGAGACAGACACAGAGAGAGACAGACACAGAGAGAGACAGAGACAGAGACACAGACAGAGAGACAGAGAAGGAAAAGGAGGAAGAAGAGAAGAGGGACAAAAAAGAAAAGAAAAAAAAACAAAAGAAAAAATAAAAAAGAAAAGAACAGAATAAAAAAACAAAAAAAGAAGAAGAGAAGAGAAAAGGAAAGTTTGCACCTTAAAAACAAATTAATTAGGTCAATATAGAATAAACAATAACTTACCTCAGTCTATTTACATATAGTCTATAAAATGTTTTACTACTATTTAATATATAAATTCAGTCTTCAATACCATGACAAATAAGGGAATGGGAGAAAATTAACCTGGTTTTCACATATAGACATTGAAAGAGCATCACTGCTGCATGCCACAGGTTTTGTGTGGATGTAATATATTTTGAAGGCCAATAGGAATTACTAGACCTCTAAACTGGAATGGTTTCTATGTTAATAAGACCCAGAGTATGGTAAAGCTGTTTACTGGGTGTTATGAGCAGTATAGGTAGTTGTTAATTATTAACCCTAGAATTATGAAAAAAAAATCAAGTTTTGAGGAAGGAAGAATCCTTTTTTTGGAGGGAGGAATTATTAAGTCACTGAGTCAGATTACAGAAGAGTAAATTGGATGCTAACTAGAATTGCCTTTAGGTTGGGAGAAGGGAAACGCAACAGAAGAGAAAAAGTTTACACAACATTGTAGCTTTCTTTTGGCTAAGAGGAAACTAGAAAGGATTCTGATAAGTTGAAGAACTCAATTCCCTATCTTGACTACAGAGTCCAAGGGAGCAGAAGACAGTAGTAATAATATTAGAAATAGTTATAGTATTAGAAAAAGAAGGGGTTAATTAGAAGAAGAACGTGGCAAAGGAAGCACAGCTCCCGGTGGACTGAGACTCCTGGGACCACATCAGATGTTAGAGTCAATCCACTACGGACATAGATCATCACACTCACCACCTCTTACAAGCTGTCCTGAAATAAATGCTTTGGAATATGAAATCTAAGTCCATCATTTGTGAGATCAGAGTCCCCCCTCCGAGTACTGATGGCCCAGGTGAGATGGTCCATGGAAGGCACCTAAGCATCCTGAACAGCTGGCAGGTGGATGAGAGCGGATGCACATCTGTTAGGTGCTAGATCCTCAGGCTCAGTCCGAGCAGAGCTTAGAATGTGGTGAGGTGTCGGACTCGTGAGCAGATCATGGAAATGGTGAGCCACGGGGAACACAAAAGAAGCAGATACAAACTCTGTCCCTAATTGTTCTCTTTCCATTATTCTTTGTGATGAAGGGGAACAGACGGTTTGAGAGGATGGCTTTAGTCATGCCTGACGATCAAATATTGTGTTCTCAAAGTCACAGTTTTGATGGCTAGATAAAGATAGAGATATTGGACATATTAACGCAGCACCCTGCAATGTTTCTATACATGCATGTAGCATGTTATTTACAAGTCAGCCTAAACATATATAATGACTCAATGCTTATCATTTCTTTGGGGTAAAAACATTAAGAATTTTGCCTTTAGGTTCCTCACAAATGGGATCATATGGGCTTTACTTTTTATACTCGTCCTTTCCCACCTAGCATAATGATCTCCAATTCTACCCACATTGTTGGAAATAACAGGATCTCATTCTCTTCTTTTATTGGAATAAAATGATGTAAGCATAGCTCATTGTCTTCACTCACCAGCTGAAGAACACAGTAGTCATTTCTATCCTTGGCTGTTTTAACTAATGCTGTGAACAAGAGTGCGGATGTCCTTTAAACACATTGTCTTGTATCCTTGATTCTGTGCCCAGCAATGGCACTGAGTGACTGATAGTAGTTCTATTTTCAAAGTTTTGACACATCTGCAGCCCTTTTCCCCACTAGCTGTAGTAACTTACATGGTCACCAACACTCCACATTCTTACCGTTCTTGCCATTTTGGCCTTGTACCATGACCATCCTAAATGGGGTGAGGTGGCATCTTGCTATGGTTTTGATTTGTGTCTTCCTGGCATTAGAGAAGCTGATCACTCTTCTAGATGCTAACAAGTGATTTGACCTCTTCTTTTGACAAATGTCTAAATGCAACCATTTTTTTCCCAATGGAATTGTTTTGTTTTTTGCCATTGAGTTCTTTGTCTTCTTTCTATATGAGTTATATTTGAGTGGGAGGCTAGGCAGAGTTAGATTGGAGTCTATACAGGAAACAATAAAGACAGAGACCATATTGGCTCAGTGGTGGGAGTGGGAGGGCATATCTGTAGTACAATTGTGAACCTGGGGTTTTGGCATTGTTTCAAACCAGATGCTTTTGTGATCTAGTTCATAAAGTAACCTTTACACACACACACACACACACACACACACACACACACACACACTTCTTTAAAAGTAGGCATTTAGCAGCATTGTGAGGAGAGAGTGGCAAACATGTACTCTAATATCAATGTTGTACAACATAGAACAATCTTCCACAAAACAAAAACCTTCAGTGTTCTTTCCAACATATAAAATATGATCTTTTTATGACACATATAGCTACTTTTGGTTTTGGTATGCACTTGAGGTACTTGAGTTTGACTCAAATATTCAATGAAGGCTTATTGTTTGGGAATCAAACTCAGAGCCTTGGACATAGTAGGTAAGCATTCTACCACACACCTACCCACAATCCTTGGGTTTTGTTTGTTTTTTGTTTTCTGTTTGGTTGGTTTTGGGGACAAGGCCTCACTATGTGGCCCATGGAGACCAAGAGCTCGCTATGGACCTCTTATTTCAGTTTTCCAATTGCCCAGCTTATGAAAACTGCATTTTAAGGTATTGATTTTTAAAACCATGTGCAGATAAAAATATGTGTAAAAAGATTTCAGTGCTGGACCAGGGATTCTCTGAATTTCAACTTCATCATAAACCAGGGGCACCACGATCAATAGATGGCCTCAAAGGTCACCTGGTGATCCAAAAGTTTTGTTTCTGTAACACCTTTCAATAGGAACAACCTCTCTGATGCAGTCTTCCGAGCCCTGCTGGCTTATGTCAGGGAATAGCTTTTCTCTACAAGAAGGTCCTTGATTGTGATAGTGTAAAATCTGGTTGCAACTACTCACGGTGGTGTCCCACGTCAAATCTTGGGAATGCTGTTAGCAGTAAGTGGTCCGATAAAAATCAGACTGCCTTCTCAGCTCTTATCATTTCTTATGCTGTGCTCTGTCTTGAATTTTCCCAATAAACTCTAAATACGAGTTGGTAGTTTTAAATCATGAGTCATGTATTAATTAAATCTGTTCAAAGGTATCCTAGACACTATGGAAAACAGAAGACATGTGACAGATACTATAAATGACTAGGGTATGACACACCGATAAAACTGGTCCAAGCAGGATGACTTATCAGCTTCAAAATCTTAGTGGTCTAATGTAGTAAAGCTCACATGTCAACTTTCTATTACTTCTCAGTTTCCTTAAGACTTTTGATGACCTCACAGACTCTTAGATATCCACTGAGGGTCTCTACAACTTATTAGCACAAGAGGAACAAGAAAGAACTGGTTATCTCTTAGGAGGAGAGCTTCAGATTAGCATGTCATTGTATTGGCCTGGGCCTGGTGACATGGAAAATGTACCTTATCAATAAGCCAAGGAGGAAAAGGAAATGAGCTGACACACACAGCTGAAGTGAAGATAAGCCATGTGTCCTTGAGAAACAAAATAGGGAATACATATCTTTCAGGAAGTGTTAAGAAAGCTTCGAAATCCCAGGCATTTCTCAACTGGCCCTGAAGAGTCTTAATACTTTCAGCTGCCACTTGGGCAAAATATGAACTTTGTATCCTAATGGGGAACCTTTAAAATAAAGTTGGGAAAGTATTAGCTACAGGTGAAAGATGGCTTTAGTAATTTCCAAATTGAAATTAATTTGGTCTTCATGAACAAACCTTAGGCATCCAAGAAGTTTCTTAATGGACAGATCATAGAAGCCATCAGGATGAGATAAATGTGACAGTGAAGCTATTTTTTTTTAACCAATTTTAATTGTAAACATGTAGAACCAAATCTCCTTGAAATCACCTGCAAAGGTCATGTGATTCTTCTCTGCAGTGCAAAATATATACAAAGTTGAATAGAAAATGTGTGGGCTACCTTCTTCCCTCATCCTTTGCCCCGTAGGAGGCAGCTGCTACACTACTCTAGCATAGACAGAGGCACCTTATTAGGCCTTCTAAACAAAGCTCTGCATGCAGATATTATGATTCTGTTTCAGGGTTAGATCATGTATCCTCTCATGTCAACCGAATGGCTTTCATCCATTGCTCACAAAGTCAGAGAACTGTGTCCATTTAGGCTCATACATGGTTCTGGAAGTGCTGTGGGCATTAGTCAATGAAATCACAAAGTAAGACACTAAAACAAGGCCCTGTTTGTTTGTTTGCTTCAATGTTTAATACAGTCAATATTTGAACATGCTCAGTTTTCTTCCAACTCACCTTGTCTCTCTCCACATAGCCATATGCAGCCACTTTTTGTTCACGCTAAGAATTTCAGTTTAAGAGAACTTTTTAGTATGACCAAGGTCTGAGGACCATGTGAACTGCCTGCCCAGTGTCTGCCCAATTTATACATGGAAATATATGCAGTTCAACTTCTTCATGGTCATGCTGGTCCCTTTTTTTTTTTGACTGTTTGTTTAAATAGGTATATCTTGCAATCTGTACATTTCAAGATGAGAAATCTGTCCTGATAGATTGAGGCCTCTGAAGCAAAATGGTTCTGATTTTAGACCTCCCCTTAGAGTGGCACTTTGCCAGCCACACTTTGCCTTGGCAATTCTTTATTAAGTGACCATTTGGTGCCACTACTTTTAAAAAACCAGTCAACTGCTTAGCTCACAATTTTCAGTTCGTCACTCACTTCCCACAATTGTCTCTTCACCGGTATTTTGAGCTAACTTCCATTGGCACCAAATTTATTTGAATCGCTGTGTGCTGTATTTTATTTCACACTGTGCTAATGGCCCTGTACCTTGTGTAAGCTATCACACTGCTTCACATTGAAAGCTATTTTGCCTGTCTCTGTGCTTTTGCTGTATCTAAGTGTCTACTTGCAAGCGATTGCTTGAAACATTTTCATTGTGGAAACCTACACATCACTCATTCAGATACTCTGTATCAGTCTTACCATTGTTCTCCTAACCATTTCCCATCTTGGTGATATTTGGTTCAGGGAGGGGAGCTTTTAGCAGTTTCTAGAAACACTTTGGTGTCCCAGCTGGCACTGGAATACTTTTGGCACAGATGCTGCTGAGTTTTAGAGCAGAAGCCCACAGTTGCTATGAACTCTATCCTCTAATGAAGATACAATCATTGGCAGAAAAAATGCCAAAAGTGCTGAGGCTGGGGACTTTCAAATTTAAATGAATGAATAGCTGTACAGTTCCTACTTGTGGCTGCCTGAGATTTATTTGTTCTGTACATTGGGATAGTGAGTACATCAGCTTTTTTTTTTTTTTTTTTTTGAGATTTTAACAACTTCATAATTATACAGATCTTTTCCTGCCCAAATGTTAATTATGGACAGAGAGCCTCCCTTAAGCCTTTTAAATGTCATTCTCATTTGAATCCTTTAAATTATACATAGGCTGGGAATGGTGGGATATGTCTTCTGTCTAGGGTATAAACACTCAGGAAGCTGACTCAGGAGGATCAGGGCAAGTTCTCGGTCAGCCTGGGCTACACAGTGAGTACCAGCCTGAACTACAGAAGGGGGCACGGTCTCAAAACACCAGACAAAACCAGTAAGATGTAGTTATTATATACACATTTATCTATGGATGGGGCTGGATAGACAGATGGACGAACAGATAAGGGGGCAAAGAATCACTTGCCTCACTGGGCACACTAGGTGTTGCACTTTCTTTAAGACAAAGGTTTACACACTGGCAAGGAGGCACAATTTGCTCTTAGGAGTATAATAATAGAGAAGATGCTAATACATTTATATGTATTATATGAAAGGATCAAATTACACTTCCAATAGAAATCTCATTTGTCTTTTCTATAGATCTGAGATATAGGATTCTCCAGAAGCTATAGTTCATTTAAAAATGTTATAAAGCAGCTGAGATTTTGCTTTTCTTCCACCCCTCCCTCCTACCTTCCCTCTTTTCCTTTCTCTCCTTTCTTTTTTTAATTACTCAGGCATCTATCCCCATTTTCTGAAAATAAAAGATATTTTGAGACTTTTACAGAATTAAACTTGTCACAAGTTGAAGGGTATAGATTGTCTGGTGGCTCATGAATGCTGGCTGTACTGGCTGGTTTTGTGTGTCAACTTGACACAGCTGGAGTTATCACAGAGAAAGGAGCTTCAGTTGAGGAAATGCCTCCATGAGATCCAACTGTAAGGCATTTTCTCAATTAGTGATCAAGGGGGAAAGGCCCCTTGTGGGTGGGACCATCTCTGGGTTGGTAGTCTTGGTTCTCTAAGAGAGCAGACTGAGCAAGCCAGGGGAAGCAAACCAGTAAAGAACATCCCTCCATGGCCTCTGCATCAGCTCCTGCTTCCTGACCTGCTTGAGTTCCAGTCCTGACTTCCTTAGTGATGAACAGCAGTATGGAAGTGTAAGCCGAATAAACCCTTTCCTCCCCAACTTGCTTCTTGGTCATGATGTTTGTGCAGGAATAGAAACCCTGACTAAGACACTGGCCTTCATTTAGGAAATCCGAATGGGTAAGAGGGCAGCATTCTTGAACAGAATGTGGCTCTTCAGTCGTGTGTCCATGACATCAAGTTCTCTTTGAATTTTGAATCCAAGCCTTAAGATCAATTCACAAGCTTAATTATTTATCAGTAGGACACTGAGCTTCTCTTTAAAACATGTGTAAATGGCAAACAGCTGTAAAGGAAAAGCACTCTGCACAGGTTGGGAACCCAGAACAAGTCCTCTTTATAACCAGTACTCGAACCCAAGGAAATAACTGGTTCCGTTCCAGAGCAACATACAAATGCTTCAAGGACAGAGACATATATTTTGGTAAATTCTAATTGATATACCAGGGAAGTCAAACTAAAAACCACTACCAGCTATTAGCAGATGTCTCATATTTATCCGCAGAGTTACATAAAAGCATTCCTGGCTGAATTATTACATTGCATTTAGCAAGGAAAGCCATTTCCTGTCATTTGGCACCTACTACAATTTGATGTCCCAGTGTTGAGACTGCCTCTGCTGGAGCAACTCTAACAAAGCAAAGGCATTAAGTCACAGCCATTAGTTGTGTGGTTTGTTGCCCCACCACATAACGCTACTGCATTAATAGCTGTGTTTTAAAGGAGCTCATCTTTAAAACTAGCAGGCACACTGCTTCCTAAGCAGTGATTGTTATTTCCTAAGGAAGACAAGTAGACATGTGCAATGGGAATGGGAACACAGCAACAGGGTATGTGTGCTCTCCTCACTTGCTTCCCACATCAGCTCTATGTCCCAGCAAATGGTCAGGTTTTTTAAGCAACAGGAAAAAAAAAAAAAAAAAAAAAAACCAAAACCAAAACAAAAAAACAAAACAAATTATGTTTTCCTCCCGTTTCCTTTGTTAGGATAAAGAAAGTAAAAAAGGAACACTGGGTTAGCCGAAACTAAATTATACGGCTCTGCAGAGGATATTAAGGAACTTATTAAAGCTCTTTCAAATAAGAATTCTAATCATGCTGACACTTGTAAGAATTAACTCTTACAACTCACGAAGCACATGCAACTTACTACTTTAAAACAAGTGATCAGAATGGAGTATAGCTCTCCCTTATCAAACTCAATTAAACATCAAACCTAAGGTCACCTCCTCTTTAAGTCAACATTTCAATAACAGAATCAAATCGTAAGTATTGTTTTAGGTCAAAATCAAAATCTGATTCTAGATTGTTCTCAAAATAAGGAAACTTATAAATCTTGATTTGTAACTCTGATCTGCTGTTTAATAACCGAGGGGACAGCAGGCCACATGGGTCAGTAGGCAAAGATGCTTGCCTGCAACCCTGGTGGCCCCAGTTCAGAACTCCAGAACCCCCCAGACCTCCCAAAGGGTAAAGATCTACCTTAAATGTAACAGCTTGCGGTTCCCAAGCTGTAGGTTGCTGTGAAGACATTCACGTTTTTTAATTGCTATCAGTGATACTTATGGCCATCACGGTTAAGTCACAACAGGTAGCTACCCCCTTCCATTACAAGCTATTCCTTGGTTAGAGCTCTTCTTAAATCGACTGTTGCTCAGCTCTTGATTCCTCTGGACATGGGATCTACTTACTTCAGCCTCACATACTGCAGATCGCTGGTGTTCCTAGAACGCAACTGCTTCGCTTTTAGGATTCAGTTTTGAGTGGTTTATCCTTTGGGCAACTTCTCTACTGCAATAATCACTTCTGCCTTCCAATGTTCCCAAAGTGCTTTTACATTCTTTACAGCACTTACCAAAATAATTATAAGTATTTGTGAGCACTGACTTCCATCACAGCTCGAATCCACAACGTGCACTCCTTAATGTATAACATTCTAGTGCTTAATGTTTGTAACGTTATATAGATATTTTTTGAGTTTTCTCTTAAAGTCTGTTTGCTCATTTTTTTAATTTTTTTTTTTTTTTTTTTTACTGTGAGAAGAAAACTGCATGCCAAGTCTACATACCAAAGTAGCTTGCCTCTTATAATCCAAGTATAACAGACAAGGATTTTTGTAAAATTAAAGTTAGTTAAATAAAGGAAACTTTCTAAAGTCCAGGGGCCAAGGACGAACATTATACCAACCTAACAGTGTCCAAAAACCTAAAATACATTAAGTGTGCTTTAGGAATGAGCCAAGAATTCAGCTATCCTTAAAAGAGAATATTATAAGGTTATCGAACACTCAGCTTCATGTAGGCATTTAATTAAGCCATTTATTGCTTCAAATGTGTTACCATGAACATTTAAATATAGACTACAGCAGTAAGGCCTCGTTTTCACCACCTATAAACTGTGAACTCACACTTGGGCCTTTTTCCGCCACCCACTGTTACAGAACTTTTGTACAACAAAGATTCTGAATATCTTGGTGTAAATGTAACAAAGAATAGTAATTGCTGGAAATGTTGCTTTAGTGAGGTAGTTCCATGTTTGGCCATATATGGTATGTATGCATACACATTTACATATAGCTATCTAATTTAGGGACAGGTTCTACTAATTTCTAAATCTTTAATGTAAAATTTTGGTGTATTTCTTCATGTATAGTTTGTAAGAAAGTCAACGTTTGAGCTCAAAGCTTGCTTCTGTGCTTTCTTTCTAAGAGACTCAGTAAGTAGAACACAAGAGGGAGGAGCTATAGCGACTGAACACAGGAATGCCCCTGGCCCTGACCTGACAAGGAACTTTCTCTTAAAATAAGGTGACTTCCTCCAGCCAGTTCAAAGGGTGGATGAGTTTAGAAGAGTCACACTGTGTGATTACAGCACGTAAACGCCTCTCATCCAAGCATCTCCAGAGAGCATGCGACTGAGCTGACAGAGCTCAACTATATACACTGCTTAAAGGCTTAAAAATATCGTGAGGTCATCACACTCCTGACGAGCTGAAATCCTAAGAACTGTATGAACCCATCTCTGGGGCTGACAACAGTCATCAAGTAAGCCTATGGCAGTTCAGCGTTCCAGGATCTTACAGCTGGATGAGGCTCCGAAAATCTGTCAAATCATTACGTAGGTAGCATTACGTAGATTTAACACTGCCTTCTGGGTAAGTTCTAAAAGATTCAGAAGTGGGCTTCATTAAAGCATATGTGGATTTCATATATTTCAATGTAGAGGAAGTCTGATCTTTGAAGTTTCATCAATTTTTCTACCCATCTACTGAACATCTATTAAGTGAAGTCTCCACTATGTAAAGTCCATCACCTAAATAGCACCTATAGAACAAGTCCTTAGGAGTGTTTTGAAGACATCCCACAACCTGCATTATTTTGGTTTCACAAAGCCCAGAGTGATTTAAGAGTTAATTAACTGCCACATCACGATGTCAGAGAATTAAAAACAAAATTATATTTTAAGGTCTCTTTAAGTCATATTGGCCACACTGCTTCCAGTCCAAACATCTATAGCCATTATTTTCATTGTATCTACTGTAATTAGGTTCTTTTTATATCCCTTAGATTCAAAGCAAAGCCAGAGAAATATTCTAGAAAAATACATTTGACACTTCAAATTTACATTTAAAATGTTCTTTCCTTATCCTCATAACACAATTTCCAGCCATCATTATAGAAATCATAGATTACATAGCATTCTGCATGCTAACCTCTAATCTTTTTTGGATTATGAAAATTAGGAATAAATTGCAATTAAGAAATTTTCATAATTAAGTGTGTAAAGTATAAATACAAGTTATTTTTTAAAAAACTTTATTTTAACACCTAATACAATTCCAATTTAAGGATTACTCGCACAAAAAAATAAACACATTTGGTATAAAAATGTATCACTTTAACGCCCTTTCCCCCGGAGCCCCCGCCCCCACCCCCTTGAGCGTGAGCTGCACTCTATCTGGATGCAGAAACATAGAGACTAATGGCACGGATCAGGTTTTACCTACAGGAGTTTCTGTTTATGTACCCAGGTACTCTAGAGGACACCAGCCCACTTTACCACATAAACCAATTCCTTCAGCCTGCTGAATGAGTTTCACAAAGAAACAAAGCTTATTATAAAGGCATCTTAAAAACCATTATCTTAAATCCTTTTTAGAAGGACTGACTTTTTTTGTTTGTATTTTGTTTTTTGTTTTTGTTTTTTGCAACCATTTATATACAGTGTAACATAACAGCTCTGGAGTACAGTACATGCAGCTGAATATACCTGTTGAATATAAAATACTTTCTTAAAATCTTCATCGTTGGAATTCTTTGAAGTTTAAATTATAGAATGCCCATTACTTTGAGAAAATGGTTGGAGTACAAATGTCTGCATATGTTGGCCACAGAAATAATCCAAGGCTAACTGGAATAATATTCATAGCACACCAGGAGTGCATAAATAATTTACTTACATTATTAAAATACAACTCATAAAATTCAAGTTCAAGATCTTATAGGATTGTCTCTGTAATCCTCTAAGTGGTGGCCTGGAGATGAGCTGCTTCTTCGTCCTCGTGTCTTTCCTCCTAGCGTCCTGTATAAAATGGCGAGCTGGAGTTCCTCCTTCCTGCAGTGACAATAGAGTCCCTCTCTATTTGTGCCGACTGCCTCTTCTCTTCATGGCAGCGGTGCACTGCGGACAGAACCACTTCCCCTTCGGCGCTTCGGTCAAGCCAACACACCCATAGTGGAACCACTCTATTGGACACTGGAAGAGAAAATTTAAAAAAAAAAGGGGAGTTGGTATTTCTAAAGAACAGATAATAATAATAAAAAAAATGCTTAGGACACACAGTATTTCATTTAACCAAACTTAGGTCTGTGCGATCAGATTTCTTGGACCCTGGCAGTGACTAAACGTTACTGAGTCTGACAGATGTGCCTCATGGATGAAAACATGGACACCCAGGAAAAGGATGCTTCTTTGATAAGAGAGACGTCATGGACTCTAGTACCTGAGCACTAAAGAATGGACATTTATTTGCTGCCATCAACTTGGACAGCCGCCAGGCGGTGCCATCTTCCAAAGAATAAAGAATATGAATCTTACATGAAGAAGGAAAACATGTAAAAGACTTAAAAATATCCAGCCATAATTGTTCTCTGGAAGTGGAATGAGCTAGCTGTAACTAAAGCCATCAACTGGCTGTGTTTCCTTTCTGGTGCTCTATCCAGAGATATGGAGGAAACCCTCCTCTCTGAAATATTAAAAAATTCTTCACTCCACAGGAAGGCTTGATACCCACAACAGCACTGGAGGAACTACAGGGACCCCAGAGGACACTGCTTTAAAACACCTCCCCACATACACACACAAGTGACTGCACGGGACAGCTGGGGAGGGACTGTGCCCTTCTCAAGAGCACAGTGCACCCACCCTGTCAGGGAAGGAACACACACAACTGTCCTTGTGACTCTTGTTAATATCAGAATTCTGACACCACTGGTGTCACCAAGGTCACAAGTTTCATGCTACTCCTTTGAAGTACAACAGGTACAAAAGGGAGTAGCAGGTACAAAACTGCTGTAGGGCAGTTAAGGAATGAGCCAAAATCCCTAGACAATCAAACAGTATTTAATCAAACATGCATCTTTATCCAAAATTAAATCCCTTTTGTGGTTTGAATATGAAATTCCCCTGATAAGCTCAGTTGGTCCCCAGCTAGTAGCACTGTTTAGGAAGTTTCTAGAACCTTTAGGACAGGGTGCCTTGCTAGAAGTGCTTCACTGGGGTGGACTGGAGGTTTCAAACCCTGCCTCCACTTGTACTTGCTGCCTCCCTTCTGCCTGCCCTGGGTGGGTGAAACAGAATCAGGTGGCTTCCTGACTACCAGGCCAACCTTACACTCCTGCTGCCATGCGTGCCCTGCCAAGATGGACTGTGTTCCCTTTGGAACTGTAAGTCAAGAGACACCCTTCCCTGCCTTAAGTTGCTTTCTGTCACGGTGTTCTTATCAAGTAACTAATACCCTTCCTAGCACAGGAAGCAGGAGTCCTTTCTCAAATCTCCTCTCAGTTTCCCATCAGAGATGGCTTGTACAGTCCAAGCCCCTTGTGGAGAGAATGCCGAATGCTATAATAACGAGGGAAATAACCACACATTAGGTCTTAATTATCCCTGAGCATCCTTTTAGTTTCACTTCTTCAATGTGATAAACAACCAGGACTCTGGTAAATACAGTATCTTAGGCGGAAAGAAAAGAAAGCACTTCGAACTGCCAACAGTAATCCTTGTGAATTTAATCTGAACCTAACACGAGTAGTGCCACCTTGAAACACTGAAGCAGGAAAATCATTAAAGCCATGTAGATGCTTTCATCAGGATAATGTAGTTATCCCAAATGAAAACCTGATTGCCAAACTGGGAAATAGAATTAATAAGACAAATACTCAGTCATCTACACCTTTTTACATCCCAATATAGGAAAATGCAATACTCACATCTTGGTTATCACATCCCACCATCTCTCCATAGGATACCTGGTTCAAAGAAAATTAGATAAACATTACAAGTATGTTACAAGCATTTAAGAAGTTGGCACATTGCATAACCGCACAATATGATCTTCTTCTCTCTGATTCATAAATACTCAGTAGAAAAGCACTGCCTTTAAACTCACAGACTGGCCTTACAGGTAGCTAGTCAACCAGCGCCTTCGTCACGGGTCTCCCAGTCTCTAGCACCATCACAGGGAGGAGTTTCTGCTGTGTAGGCCACAGGGCCAGTGGTGTATTACATCATGCATGCAGGGTACATGTGTTGTGACATCAAATGTCTCACCATAGGTTGTATGGGAAAGTTGGCATTACACGTAATTCATGATTCTTGGTATTTATAGCAAGTATACTACTTTTATAAGACAAAAATTATAAGTAAACCATTCTTGATTTTAGTTAGCATAAAAATGTGCTGATTTTAAAACAGTTTTCTTTCTTGTTTCTTCAGACTACACTTTTATAGACACGCAGTAGATGTTTTTACCTGATTACAGATGCAATACCGAGGTTCATTTGGGTCGTAAGTCCAATCGACTTGACTGTTGGAGTCAGATTCGGGCACTACAGTTGCTTGCTGGGAAACTTCTTGTACTACAGTTGAAGACGATGAACACAGAGATAAGGAGGAAGAGGACGACGAGGAGGAGGAGGACGACGACTGCTGGCTTGAAGACTTGGTGTTGTTTCTGAAAAAATTACAGGCAGATTAGCTGCATTTGTTCACTGGGGCGGTTCCCCGAGAGTGACTCCTCGTCACCGACACAGAAGGAAAGGACACGCTGAGGTCTGACCCTAGGTTTACAATTTTTGTTTTCTGGAGAATAAGTTCCTTTAAGAAGGAAATATTCTTAAAATCTTCTATTTAAAATAAATAGAAGAAAATTCTCTTAAAATGTTTCAACTTTTAAAGATAATTTCTAAATTAAGGTTACTATCTACCATTGACTTAAAATTTTTGGTAGTGTTCAAGAATAATAGTTACACCATCTCACACTGTTAATGTTTTTACAGTAAATTAAAGAGTTCTTATCAAAACCTAAGTACAAATATAGAAAAGTATTTGGCAAAGTCCTAACATCAGTTGGCATGTGTCCTATGCCTATCAAGTATAGCTGGATCTGAGAGTATCAGAATTCAACAACTGTTTACCACCAACTCTATTCCAGAGAACATGCAGAAATTTATTATAAGGAGTTCAACTAAATGTGGGCAATTCATATCAATTTTAAGATGTATAATAGTTCTGTGGAGACTTTACATTGATCATTCTTTCAGGAGATTTTTGTAGAGAAGTAATACATTTAAAATAAAGATAAAATGCATTATTATATAACTAACTCTTTTGGTCTCTCATTTGCACCTTTTTTTCCTCCTTCAGCTCAGACAACAGGGTTTCTAAACACCTAAACTACAAATAGGAATAGTGACACAAAATGATTTATCTGAAAGAACAAAAGAAAGTAAAAAGAAGTCACTTACATACTAACTGAGAACAATTACAAATGACTCTAACAGTTGAAAGACTTCCTTCCTGCCTTCAAGGTGAGGCAGTGCAGAGAGCCAACTGCCTATCCAGTGTTTAGCCTGGATCACTGTACCCTGCTGTGGTTAATCCCTGGAGATGTATGGATACAGCTCCACACAACAACCCTGAACAAAGACACACACTGCCATGGGAAACTTACTTGCTCTTCCTGCCACTCCGCGAGTCCGTGGCGGAGGAACTGGCATTCTGGGTTAAGGTTGTCATGAGTGCCGATGAGGAGGAGTAGCCAGCTGTTTCTCTGGGTATGGAAAATTCTTTTCCCAGCTGGAAGTCATTGTTCTTAAATGCTTCGTAACTGGCTTTTAAACTCGATGTTCTTCGCCCTTCTTTCATCTTAAGTAGACATGTATTGACAACATCAATATATGTAAATATGTATTTTCTCTTTAAGTGTTACACGTTATGGTTATTTAAGTCATGGAAAAATTCAGAGTCTTTTTCATGCTAAGCTGAGAATAAACATGGGAAATAGAATGTCTTAACTCACACTATGTGCAAACCACAGAAATGAGCTAACTGCAGCCAACACAGATAAAAGCCCAATGGTACAGAAAGAGCAGATATTGTCCTCATGATGACAGGAAGGTAACTTGTGCACTAACTGGGAAAAGGGTCAACGTGATGGCATGATGCGTCACTCTATACCCAATAACTTCTCTGCATTATTACTAAAACACCAACTAGCCTAAAAGGGCAACTTCAAGCTCAAACTATATGATGTCTGAAAGCTCTGCTAACACCTAGTGGCTCCTACTGAGGTTTGCCAGTGACGGGAACCAATGTAGCACTTGCCTCTACCCACGACTATTACCTGTGCTGTCGCTTGCACGGCCTGTGCTGCCGCCATGGTGATGGCCCCTGCGCCAGCCCCTGAAGATAATGAACCAATGTTATAGGAGGCCAGGGGCTGGGACGAGTTCACATTGTAAGCATTGTTGCAGGAAGCTGTGGAATTATTGTTCCGACAACCTGTAAAGAAGAAAAAAAAATGGTTGCAGAGTACATAAGGTTTCTGAGATTGAAATAAATTATTTCCCCATATATAAAATTAAATTTAAATTCTTCATATACTTTAGGGATTGAATCAACTGGAAAATACAAGGCAATTTTCCTTTTCCTTCTTATCATCATGTAGACTTCAGAGGTAGCACATGTGTGGATTATAATCTTGAGCGCTCCTCTATCCCTTACTCCAACATAAACAAAACAAGCAAATTACCACTTTCGAGAAACGAAACTCACCCAGCGTGTTCTCCTTGGAAGCGTCAGATGTAAGGGTGGACAGCAGCGCTTCAGATTTGAATTTCTTCTCAGGGATATGGTCTGCTGCTGCATGGTGAGAAGTTGGATTATATTTCCTTTCTGAATAAAAAGAAAATTCACAAATTTCAAACTTCAGGGGACTACAGAGAGGAATACTTCCACCCCTTTATAAATCAGTACAGTTATGATCTCGGTTCCTTGTGAAATGGACCATTATGCTCACCAAGGAGGGGACAAGCAAACAGTCTTTGTCACGTGGTTCATGGAGAGAACAGACATTTCAAGCACTTTAGAAACTAGGAGCAAAAAACTAAAGACAATCCACGATGTACTACGGTTTCACATTATCACGAGAGAAAGTCCATCATAATATACTGCCTACCATTTAGAATAGCTTCCAATTTACCTCTCTTTCCTATTGAATTGACTTGTCAAAAAAATGTAGCAACCAATAATCCCCTTTCACTAACTCACTAATAACAAGATTTTATCACATGATAAATATCAGCTAAGCACTGGAAGGCAAGGCTGAAAGAAATGGGCCTACATGAAGAAGTGTATAGTTGGGTCAGTCGTACCACTCCCTAGATCTGTTTTATATCTGTTTCTGCGCTGATAGAACAGACTTCCTGTTCCCAAATTAAATATATGTTGCTTAAATGGAAAAGTCTACACGTAAACTGTGATAAAAAGCCTATTGTTTTTCTTTTTTCTTTTATTAGGTATTTTCTTTATATACATTTCAAATACTATCCCGAAAATTCCCTATACCCTTCCCCCACCCTGCTCCCCTACCCACCCACCCCGATTCTTGGCCCTGGCGTTCCCCTGTACTGGGGCATATAAAGTTTGCAAGACCAAGGGGCCTCTCTTCCCAATGATGGCTGACTAGGCCATCTTTTGATACATATGCAGCTAGAGACACGAGCTCTGGGGGTACTTGTTAGTTCATAATGTTGTTCCACCTATAGGGTTGCAGGCCCCTCCAGCTCCTTGGGTGCTTTCTCTAGCTTCTCCATTGGGGGCCCTGTGTTCCATCTTATAGATGACTATGAGCATCCACTTCTGTATTTACCAGGCACTGGCATAGCCTCATACGAGTCAGCTACACCAGGGTCCCTTCAGTAAAATCTTGCTGGCATATGCAATAGTGTCTGGGTTTGGAAAAAGCCGATTTTTTAAAAAGGGAAAGGAAAGGACGTTTCTCATTTGCTTATGTAGAGCTAATAAAAGAGCACATACAGGTGACATGTACGGTGCTAAACTGTACTTGAGCCAGACTTACTTTCCACGGGAGTATGTGAATGAGCGTGGTGATTGTTCACTGGCTGCGAAGGAGCATCTAATTCCAAAGATCCTAGAGAGGGGACACAGAGACAATCCAGGATTAAACGTCACTATAGAATCTCCACTTAAACCAACCCCCAACAAGATGGCCCTCACATATGACTGCCAACCTCTGGCATATCACTTTAGACAGACATGTAGAGAGTTACTATCTTCAATTGCATCCTGAGCAGTCCTCTCTCTAAGGAGGAAGACTCACTTCTCAGTATTCACCGTAAGTACACAACAGCTCAAGATATGCTAATATCTAATTAGAGAATCTTTCATGCTGAGTGTCACACAAATAGAAAAAAGGACATTACAACTCTATTAATGGTGAGATCTAAAAAATTCAATCTAGTAACAAAATTGAAAGCCTTTTAATACGTTATCCTAAAGGTCTAGGTGATGGGGATATTACTGCATACAAAGAAATTCAATCACAAAAATTAACTGCAATACTGACAGTTCCAAAAAAGAGCTTAGGGCTTTGCTTGCAAACAGTAAAGGGCATAACCCCCAATCCCAAGCTTTAAAACACTTCTGAAGAAATTCTCTCAACTTATTAAAGATTCGTTGAGATACAGTGATGTCAGGGCAGGATGAACAGTTTGTATGTGACCCCGTTCCGTTTCCTGTGTCTGGGTCCTTAGTGGTTGTGTCATTAACTCCCTGAAGCAGTGAGGAGGCAGGCAAGGCTTACTCACAGCCACCAACAGCATTTCCAAAAGAAAGAAACCTTCAAAGGTAGTCATACAACATTTCATTTTGTTCCCCAGTATCTATTATCCTCAGATAGGTTTCCTCCGGAATAAAAGTATCACCAATAAAGAAGATAATTATGTGAAGCAAGGATCTACTTTTAAATTTAAAATTGCAATCCTTACTAACAGACACACGCCTGGCTTGTCCAGTTGACCTCACACGCCCCTGTAAACACAGCTTAGGTACCCTGTAGTCATGAAACCCACTACCTGGCAATAGAAACGAACTGGCTGGTGAATGTACCAAGGAATGAGCACTGTTGGACCCTAACTGGACTGTCATAGAAATCACCCTGAGGACTAACTTGGTTCCCTTACCACTCAGTGACTACCTCCTCTGACCCTACCAACAAACTGCTACCTCACCTAGTTAGGCTAGAGAAGATGTGAAACTGGTTAAACACAAATCTGTCTTGCTCACGTTTTGGGGAATCCCCAGAGTTAAGCCCAGGCGATATCTGGGACTAAGTTTAAGCACATCAAGTTTGTAACAACAACAAAAAATATTAGGATGAGTTCTTCTGATAAGGGGAGGTTTTGAAAAGACTTCCCAGCACAAGAGGAAGTGTTACGGAAGCGATGGAAACCTCAGTCCACACAGGTGAGGAGCAAAGTCTCAACAATTCTGCCAGCTGAAGCACACAGAACAGGCGTGGCTTGGCTCTCACGGTGGACACTTGGACGTTTTTGCCTCTTTCTTTCTCTAACTCTCTTCTAACTTAGCATATGTGAATATTAAACACGCACGGAGTCTGCAATGTGGGCACACGTGCTCAGAATCACAATGGTCTGGAGGCTGGGGCGGCAAGCTTTATAGAGCATGGTCCCATCTCAAAGTGAAAACAACACAAAGTGAAAGACTTTGTATGCTGTCTTCATAAAGAGGGAGTAGACTGACAGCCTGCATATTTCTCTCAGTGTTTATGACCCAAAGACTTCAATGCCAGCCTAGAAGTTACGGGACCCAGAGGCTACCATCCACCAAAGGGCATATATGATCTGGCAGGCTTTTGTGAGAAAACTACTCTCCAAGATGAATAGAAAAACCATAAATTGTACTTACGCCTCTCTAGTATTTCTGTAATTCCAGCATTATCGGCTTCCAGCTCCATTTTAAACTTGGCCAGTTCCTGATCCAGCTTTCTCAAGTGGCGATCTACCTGTTTCAAAAAAAAAAAAAAAAAGATAACACCAAAATCTGGGGCCCAGCTAACGTACGGTTTAATGACGAAACTTCAATATTTCTTTACTAAAAGGTAAGTCTGCTTCATATCTTTAGACTAGTCAATCAACTTATATCTTAGTACATCTTAGGGTACTGGGCTAATACCTCCCCAACCTTATTTTTAAGAAAGCAGCGTCTCAAATCTGTTAGAAAATGTTCTGTGACCGATTTTCAGAAGAGGGGCTGTGAGAATCAAAGTAAGTACAGGGTTCCGAGGGTTGGAGAACCGGCAACTTCTCAAAACGTGCCTCAGTTACCTTCTGTCTCAACTTTATCCTAGGGCCGGCCACACTGCATGCAAACTGCCTTACACTAACAGGGAAGATACTCAGCCAACAAAGGCACAAATGCAATCAATGCTACAAGGCAGGGAAGTGGACCATTGTTTGTGCAAACATTAATAAACAAAAGGAAATTTTAACTAAAATCTACATTTTTGAAAAAGCTTGGCTTAGTTATGGCCAATTTTCATTTTTATCATTTACTTATGAATCTTTCAATAACAGGAAAATTATGACCTTCAACTAGGTAGTGTCCTAACATATTTATAAGATTAATGTCAAACATTATCATCTTTCCAAACCTGCTATTTTAAAGATAAATAAATATCCATCAAATTCTTTAAAAGATATTTTTATTACAATACTTTTACAATACAATATTTTCAAAATCTAGGCTGACTGGATCACTGTTAAGACTAGGGACAGTAGAAGATGGAGAAATGGCTCAGGTATATGTAAGAAATGTTTATACTCTTAGAGAACACCAGAGGTTAGGTCCCCATCACCCACATGGGATGGCTCACAACTTTTGGCCCCAGTTGCAGGGGTTCCATTCCAGCCTCCACAGGCACTGTTCCCATATACATAGACCCATATAACAGATAAACAAGAATATGCATAATTAAAATACAAAAGTACAAAAGTAAATCTCAAAAAACAAACGAGTTGCTGGGTGTGGTGGTGTATGCCTGTAATTGGGAATTAAGAGGTGCACAGGCATCTCTGAGTTCCAGGCCAGCATGATCTACATTGTAAATTCCAGGCCAGCATAGTCTATATAGTGATTTCCAGGCCAGCCAGAGCTATATAGTGAATGGTTAAACTAACACTCACTCTCTCCTTCCCTCCCCCTCCCTCTCCTACTCTCCCTACCCCCCCCCCCCCCGCCTCTCTCAACAATAACAAACCCTATGACCAATGTACTACAGTATATAAAATGAAGAACAAATTTTCAGTAAGTTATTCAATTAAGTACTTTGTTCCTAACATGAGGAAGAGGAGGACAAAACCTACCAAAGACAAGAAGCAGGTCAGATGCTACTAAAGGCCAGGTAACACTCTGCCCTGTGCTTTACATGCTGTCCTAATTATTTTTCTGTTTCTGTGATCAAACACCATGACCAAGAGCAACTTTAGGGGTGGTTTATTTTAATTTATGACTTTTAGTCCATTGTCCTAGAAGTCAGGGTAGAAACTCAGGAGGCAGGAGCTGGTGCAGAGGCCATAGAGGATGCTGCTTACTGGCTTGTCCCTCATGGCTTGTGCAGTCTGCTTCCATACAGTGCTCAGGAGTGGGTTCTGGGCCCTGCCACATGCATCAGTTAAGAGAATGTGCCAGTCTTGCTGCAGTAGTCTGAATAAAAATGGCACCCCATTTGGCTTATCTATTTGAATGCTTTGTCACCAGGGAGTGGGACTGTGAGAAAAGGGTTAGGAGGTGTGGCCTTGCTGGAGGAGGTCTGTCACTGGGGTTGAGCTTTGAGGTTTCAAAAGCTCATGCCAGGCCCAGAGTCTCTCTCAGCTACAGATCTGGTGGCCTCCTGAGTGCTGACGCGCTCCCTGACATAGGATAATGAAGAAACCTCAGGAAGGGTATTCTATTCTAACAGTTGCCTTGGTCCTGGGGTCTCTTCCCAGGAGAGACCCTTGTTCCCAGGCCAGTCTGGTGGGCATATTTTCTCAACTGAGGTTTCCTTTTCCAAGATGACTCCAGCTTGTACCAAGGTGACATGAAAATAGCTAGGACAGATGTCCTCACCCTAAAATTTAAGGCAATCCTCTTTCCATGTGAAAACAGAAAGCAAAGTAAAGCAAAACAAACAAAACCAACCCCCCACCAAAAACAATAAACCCTACTGGCTCAGATGAGTTAAGTAACATGCCCAAGATTATACAGCTGTTGCATTACAGACTTAAGATTTAATTATCTACATATAGTAGATAATGCATCCTCATTTATATCTAATTCCTTCTGAAACTGTTATAGGAATAAACTTTTTTTTTCTTTTTAAGTGTAGAGACACATAATTCAAATAGAAAAACTAGTAATAGTGTCCTATTGCTTATATTTTGTATGTTAGCAACAACTTTCAACATATTTCTTTATGATTTTTCAGCCATTTAAAGCCAGGTTATCACTTAATATTTACATACAAATTACTCTTCAGAATTTGGCAGAAGTCATAGTTATAATATTTAAAGCCTACTGGTGTCATATGTTTGGGACAGTTACTCCAATTAATAGGACACAGATAACTTTTGAGCATCCTGTAATAGCATCTTGCTTTCAACAAAAGAATGACCACAAAATCCATTACTCAACAGTATAGTGTCTCTTTCATTGTCAAAATTTAATCTTAAGGGAACTCAGAATAATTAAATATATTCATTCTAAAACACCACAATGAAAACCTTCCACCAATTTATCTAAAATTAAACTTGCAATAAACATTGAGTTTCTACTATGTACTTGGCGCTAATGGAGGGCATGTGAAGACTGTAAAAAAAATCCCAGCCTTCACAGAAGATAATGCATCTTCTGTGAAATTAGAATTTAGCCAACAAATCAAAATTCCTAACATTTTTAACATTATAAAGAGTCTTCCAGAAGAAGAAGATAGAATGTAAATGCAGCAAAGGGAGAGGTTCTGCAGTACAAGAATAAAAGACATAGCCATGTGACCCTGGGCCGAGGTAGACACCAAGGAAGAAATGACGAAGGGAAGAGCACACTGCATGTAAATAGATGGAATAGAGCAATCATAAATATGGACATTATCAAACAGTATGTTCCAAGTGAAAGAAAGAATGGTCTAGTCTGTACCACAGACACTAGAGAGGCAGAATGCTAGAGTCTCGCCTGGGAGGGTGCTCTAAAGTGTATGCAGGCGATCTCCCCACACCATACACTTAATTCATCCCATCTCTCTACTTGAAATTGTTTTACTAAATATATTATTGATGAAGTTCACTAGATGACTCAGAAGAAGCAAGAGAATTCAAAGAATTAAAAATTCTCAAAACTAATTTCCTACCTCAGCAGGCAAGAGCAGCCATAACCACCCTGAGGGTGGCAGCTCTGGAAATGGCTTCTTGATTCAAAAGCAACTGTGAACTAATTACTTTTTAAGCAACTCCTAGAAAATGTAGATTATTTCTCTTAAATTTATCATTGTTATACTTACTAAAATAAAATTAAAAGTCAGAGAATAAGTTGACCAGATGATTAAACTTTAGCTAAAACCCTCAAGATACAGCTATGCAAACAGTAGTCAAGAACTATAAAAGGAGATAAATTGAACACAACTGAAATCTCACACCCTCCCTCAACCCACATGAATGGAAGAGCCGTTCTTGCTAATCACTGCCAGGAGCACACAGGTGCTGCGTAGAGCAAGGTCTTAGATTTTTGCAGCCCCTCTACACATACCTGAACTTGTAAGGATGGTTTACGGTAATAATGAGGGTATTAGTCTACTTAAGAGAGAGAGCGTGTTTGTCACAGATTCCAAACTCAAAGTTAAGCACAAGAGTCTTACTGATCAGTTCCCTACCTAACAACAATAAATGCTCTCCACAAACGCTCTCTCTTCTACAGCTTCAAATCATCCTGTAACCCAGGCACAATGGCTAAATTTAGACTATGGTCCTTTTCTAGAACTTTTCTGAGGCAAGCAAACATTACTCGGCATGTTCATAAGAATAAAGAATTTAGCCACACTTGGCCTCTTTGTATAAAACAACAATAAACCCATTTCTTAATATTTTAGAGTTCTAATATTTTATTTTTCTCTATTGAATCTCTCTGTTTTTCAATGTTCAGATTTTAGAATGTGTCAGTGAAGGACCTACATTAAACTAACATATAACTTTTAAAAAGTTTCTACATGGACAATTGCTTCCCAGATAGTCGAATTTTCCAATTTAGACATCTAGCTTGACCTTAAAGAAAGGGTAGTTTATTAGGTCCTCAGAGAAAATCCATAGCAATAGCAGATGAGTTTTAGCTATGAAAGGATTTTGCTGTAATAAAGAAGGTGAACTGGTAGTGGTACGAGAGAGTAATGACATCAGAGTATCCTCTGATAAGTCATAAAATAGTTCTTTCCATCTCTAAATTCTATGATTAGATGAAAATGTGAACTATTCTGTCTTTGGCTTAACCAAGTACTTGAGGCCCTGGAACATAAGCTACATCTAACCATCTTCCTAAAAGACAGCAGGGACTGAAGACCAATCAAAAGGTCAGACTCACAGAACAGTTTTTCTTATTTAGAGTATCAGGTGAAGAACTCTCAAATTTACAGGCAGAATGTGGGTCTGAGATGCAATCACCTCAGGTACAGGCCGGGATATATAAGCAGAAGCAAATTCAAGAGTGGTGAGAAATGCCAGACTATGAAAAGCACTCAAGTATCAATGAAAGCTGTCATTTTGGCAGAGTGCATATAAATCAACTTTATTGGGTACTGCAATGTAAAACTTCTTAGAGAGTGATATTTGATTAAGGAATATAAACAAGTGTTTAATGACTGCTTATATATTATTAGGTTTTAGGAAATTATCTAGCAAGGTAACTTTTTGTTTCTAAATGTTTCTTACTCATAGACAACATGGTTTCTTTCTTTAATAAATGACATAACCAGTATAGTGCTGGTCAAAGGAATCCATCCATTTACTAATGATGTTAAAAGCAAATAAAGTGTTACAGTATGAAAAGGCATAATGAAAACATTGTTTTATACAAAACACTGAATCATGAAATCTGACTACAGACAGGTTCAGTGTCTCTTATAAGAAATGTCTATGCAGGGCTGCAGAGGTGTTTCAGATTTCAAATGGTTTCAGATTTGGGGAGCTTTACATAAACCAATGAGATATCCTGAGGACAGAATCAAACTCAACACAAACTTTCATCTCATATATACACAATCTAAAGGGAATATCCATATCCTGCTTTGCCTATAGCCTGTTAAGATATGAAATAAAATCAGATGTGAAATTTTTAATTTTTTTAATTTTTGTTTTTTTGGTTTTTTTCGAAACAGGGTTTCTCTGTGTAGCCCTGGCTGTCCTGGAACTCACTATGTAGACCAGGCTGGCCTCGAACTCAGAAATCCACCTGTCTCTGCCTCCTAAGAGCTGGGATTAAAGGTGTGCGCACAAATTTTTTACAACGACCACAAAGCTTCATTTCTGGGGAACATTTCACATTTTGAACCTTCAGATTAGTAAAGTCTACTCAAGTATTCTACAAGCCTGCAGAGGTCAGAGGCCAACTCATGAGAGTCCGCTCGCTCCCTCCACCACATAGGCTCAAGGGATAAAATCCAGGTCATTAGGCTTGGCAGCAGGTGCCAACAACCTGAGCCATCTTGCCAAGTCAAAGATTTAGTATTTTAAAATGTCTCTTTTTGCAGAACAAATCTCCTACTCTTCCTTTAGAAAAATTCTTTCACAAATTATATACATTAGAAAAAATAAATGATCTAAATTGAAGAAACTAAACAAAACCATGAGAGCATATTTAAAAGAATACTAAAAAGAACCGAGCAAAGCCAGGATCAAGGAGGAGCCTGCAGAACACAGTAAACTAAGTCTGGAGCAAAATGCAAATGGCTTTCAATCAAGGCCCCAGCATGATGACTGCGCACTTTAGAATAAGCATGATAGATTTATCAACTGGGGCCGGGCACCCCACGGTCACTCATTCTCCTCGTCTCACCAGTTGTGGATCTCTGCAATAGCCTCCATCTGCTCAACAGAGCTCCATGGATGAGGAGTAAGATCAACACTATCTGTGGGCTTATAGAAAAATATTAAAAGTGTAATTATAAATTATATTGGTTTAGGAAACATGGCAGCAGTAGCGCCTTGTCTAGGGTCTATAAGGTCTATAAGGCCATGAGTATGTGGACAGGTTTACTCTAGCGACATGGATTTCCTCCTAAAGAGCAAGCCTTGAGTCCAACAAGGCAGCTGTTAGTCACTCCCAAGGTCAGAGTCACCAGTGCAGCACTGGGGATGTCTTGCTATGCTAGTCACTGGTATGGGTGGTAAGCTTTATAGCTCGGTAGGACGTGGGGACTCAGGAAAAATCATGGAAAGAGGGGGTGAGTGAAAAGATTTTAAGTGCCAGAGGACCGGGACATCTAATGGTAGATGTCTTCTACACATAACAGGGAGGCTGCACCCATGGAATTTCAACAATACTATTGCTTAAGATTGCTTAAGTAAATCTACATAATAAACACCAACTGTCAGGAGTTTCACAACCCCTAGACGAGAGCTACAGGAAATCAACAGCTGGTGAGAAAAGAGGAATCAGTTCTCTTCTAGTTGGTTATTCAATCCCAGTGGTTAGCTCTAAGATATGTACACATGAGCAATGATAGATAGAGCCAGTATCAGATCTCCCCCTTACACACACACACACACACACACAGAGAGAGAGAGAGAGAGAGAGAGAGAGAGAGAGAGAGAGAGAGAGAGAGAGAGAGAGATGGAGAGACAGAGAGAGAGAGACAGAGAGAGAGAGAGAGAGAGAGAGAGAGAAGTCATAGATTTGAAAGGCAATGGGGGGCACATGGGAGGATGACTTAGAGGGAAAAAAAGGTAAAAATGATGAAAATGCAGTTTTCATGTTTTAAATTCCCCAAAATGCTTGTATTTTAAAAAAGAATAAACATGACAAATCAAAGTTGAAACACCATTTAGAAAGCGACTCTAAGTCTTTTCAGTAAGTGATGAATATATTAGAGGGCTCAGGCACTAGAATTGGTGCAAAGTGGGTTTCTAGAGGCCAGCAATGCTCGCTCTTTATTTTTTCTAGACTATGGTCACAATAGTACATACATTAGTCAAAACCTACATTACAGTTTAGTGCATATATACTCTAATCTTTCTAACTACAATCCTGTTTCTAAGAAGTACTTGAACTACAGCAGTTTAAACAAGTGGAGAAATTACTTGTGAGTGAAAGATCAGTCCACGGCGATGAGGTGGAAGAGGTGGGAAGGAGGCCGGGAGGAGGACTTTTAGTGCCCCAGTGTGGAAAGCACACATCAGTGGACCTTCTGAGATAGAGATGGGGAGAAGTGACAGACACGACAGTCTCAGATAATATGACTCAGCAACTCAGAAATGCTCGTGCTGATGGAATTGCTGTCTCGTTTATGAAACTAAGAGACTAGATGGGAAGGTAATTGAGAAGTAGTTCTCTGCTTGTGTGGAAGGTATGTGGGTAGGTAATAGAAAGAGCATCTGACCCAACAACTTATTGTATGATATGGTAGCTGATCTTCCTTGCGCTTGACAGAGAATTAAGAGAGGGTAAAAATGATCTCTGAGCAACCCTTGAAGAATAAAAAAGAGTAAGGGTAAGGACAGAATCAAGGAACACCATCATTCTGACATTAGAGACCAGGAAAGGCCACAAAGGTGGCAACATTTTTGTACAGCCTTCAAGTAATGATACATGAGCAAGAATGCCAACAGAAAGAGAATGGTAAACAGCAGTATCGGGACTATGGTGGCCCAGAAGTTATCAACTGAAGTTTTGGGGACTGGCAAAAAGAATACAAGTTGCAAAGGACTGAGGAATTATCTGAAGATAAAGAACACCCAAAAGCCTGAATGAGAAACTCAAGAAAGACTATTTTAGAACAATATTTGTTTGGGTGCCTGTCTAAGTGTCTTTAAAAGATAGGGGAGAAGTGAATGTTTAAATGCTGTGGTATACAAGAAGACGACAAGAAAATATAAGAAAAGAACGCAATGTCTGAAGATAAGGAATAGAATGCATATGTGATATAGCCAAGTCAAAGATGGTACGGGAAGGGATAGGAACTGTAGTAAAAGTGACCATTCCTAAGTTCAAGGCTAGCCTGGACTAAATGGAGAGATCCCATCTGAGACAGAGAGATAAAAGTACAACAGACAGACTGCAGGGTGGTGGTAGTGGAGGAGGAGGAGGAGGAGGAGGAGGAGGAGGAGGAGGAGGAGGAGTAAAAGGTAAATAAGTAAAGCTACAGAAAGAGATGACAATTGTATACCTGACAGGAAGAGATAATGGCATAGCAATAATTGAAGAAATGTTCACTAAGAAGCCTCAAACTGTAATCCTGTCTATGAAAGCCAAGATCACATGCCCAGAGCCGGGATGTTTGTAGGAAATGGCACTGTTTAGGAAGTAACCATGGGGAAGAAGAGAAAAGAAACAGATTCCATTCAAACACAAGGACTACTGCACAATGCCTAGTGAAACGATCCAAATAAAAGTGAGGACACCAAGTTTTCAGGGGCACCAGCCTCTCAGCTGCTAGTATCTCCAACTGTGTGCGCGACAAGCAACTTCAGGGACTGTCACAGCAAGTGAGGGCACTCTGAGATGGTAGTGATGAAGAAGGTAATGAAAAACGTGGACAAAAGTCCAAGAACTCCACTAGAATCTCAGATTACACACACACACACACACACATACACAGACACACACACAGACACACACACATACACAAACACACAGACACACACAGACACATACAACGTGGAAGAAAATGAGACGCAAACACAAAAGGTATTTCAGAGGTGGAGAAACTGCACACGATGCTCCAGTTCAGAAGGCAGCAAGTGGAGGGGAACAGAGTTCACAGAAGATACAAATAACCAGCAGGTAAGATGGCTCACCGGAGAACAAACAGGAATAAGGGCCCTGTTTCTTAAGGAGTGAACAGCACTGTTATAGAAGTCACTAAATGTTGTAAGCAGTGTAAAGCAGAGGAAATGTAAAGATAATTTAATCTCAAAAGGGGATTTTTGAAACCTACTATGCAGGGGCTGGGGAGATGACTCAATGGTTAGGAGCATACACTGCTTTCCAGGGGACATGTTTGGTTGCTAGCTCACATCAGCCTGTCTTCAACTCCGAAGGTTCCAAATCCTCTTCTAAACTCCACAGGCACCGCGTAGAACTATATCTTAGTACTTACTCGCCAGTTCCCTATGAGCCCTAGAATCCCTAGACAGAGACCTCAAGCTGGAACTGAGCTGGAGGCTGTCCCAGAGCCAGAGGACACCACGCACACTGCTGTAGGAGAAAAGGCATCAACAGTGTTTACCCAACTGTAAGCCATGTGCTGTGACAACCTGTCAGACAAGATGAGCCCCCTCTGGGCCAAAAATGCCTTGACATTATGGGAATAACAGACAGCTTTCTGATTGGATTTGAAGCCCAGGATGGAAAAAAAATGCCTAAATACTATAAATCTGGTCAAACGGTCATGGGATGGGGAGGCCAAAGACCCTAGAGGAAAACATACTACTATGGTTTTTGCTAAATGGTCATGTCAAATTTCCTTCTAAATGCTCAAGTTAATATGTACAAGTTAGTGCTGTCCTCAGCCTCAGTCAGAGAAACCTTCTGACCGCAGTTTGTAGCACTTAATGCAGAGAAGCGTAACTAATCAAGATGCCAAGAACATGGGATAGGGTGTGTTCAGCCCTAAATAGATATCCATCCATATAGTCCCTTCCAGGGCCTGGAACGTCCTGGTTCAGCCACAGATAGGGAGATGCGAAACAAAGAATATATTTCTGGACTTCATAGGGCTATACTGGTGAAGTCACTGTAGCTGTGGTTACTTGCACAACATTGAGCCTGCCAATGTTCATCATGGATAAGAGGGACCTATGAGGTTGCCCCCTTCCTGATGGTTGCTCTGATGTCAGTTGTGGTGACTGGGGGGTGTGGGTGCCACTTTCTTCAGTGCTGGAGTCTCTGAGAAGTTACCCATGCTCCAGGAAATACCCTCCCACCCATGTCAGTGCAAAGAACTCTAACTAAAGTGGGTCCCACGGGAAGAGAAGACATGAAGGGGGGAGGACGGCTTCTTGAGAAGACTGTTTCAGCAGGGGGTGGGATGAGAGAGGAGAATGACGAGCATTTTCCGAAGCCTCGAAGCAGGAAGCACTGGCTTTTCAAGAAAGCTTCCCTTTTGTTTTACGTGAGTTTCTTTACAACAAGTTGTTGCTTTACCAAGATTAAAAATGTATTTCACTACATAAAAACACACTTATCTGATACAATTTTCTTAGTTTAATGCAAGCATTTGCATGCAGCATATATAAGGCGGGTGAGTGACCTTTGTCCTAGCTAGCTTTAACTGTCAACTTGAGCCTAGAGTCATCTGAGAGAAAAGCAGCCTGATCAGGTAAGCCTTTAGGCATGCCTGGAGGGGTGTGTGTGTGGTAATTGTTAAGTGAGGCGAGAAGGTCCTATCCACTGTGGGTGGTACCATTTCTTGGGCAAGTGACTGACAGCTGTATAAGCTGGCTAAGCAGGAGTCTGTATGAGCCAGCTAGTAGAGTTCCTTCATGGCTTATACTTCTACTTCCTGTCCCAACTTTTCTCAACAACTAGTAAGTGTTACTAGGAACTATAACCTATAAGCTGAAACAAATCTTTCCTTCCTCTAAGTTGCTTTTGGTTAGAGTACTGTGCACCAGTAAGAGAGATGAACCTGGAACATCTCTATAATGTGTCATGCTCACTAACAACTATATTCGCATGTATCTTTCAATGGAAAACTGTATCTAGTAGGCACTGCAAAGCCAAGAAAGAGTCAAAATGTCAAAGTTCAACTCAACCAAACTGAACATGGAGTTACTCTGATACAAAAAGAAATTAGTTTTCCTATAATACACAGTAAGAAGAGGCTTTGCATTAAAAACAGACGCTTCCTATCATATGGTACTGATGTCATCATGACAACAATCTGAGAAGCACACCTAAGTGTATCTCTCAGTGATTTCAAACTTTTGGAATTACTCTTGCAAGAGAGAAACACCTTTTTTCCTTTCTTTTCTTTTTATTAAAAAAAACCCTTTTTACATACATTTCATCATATTCTTTCTCCTCCCCCATCTCCTCTCCTCCCAGATTTCCCCCCACCTCCCTACTCACCCAACTTCATGTTTGCTCTCTCAAACAACAACAAAAACATAAAACAAAAACCCCCAAAAAACAAAGTTAAAACAAATTAAAAAAAAAAAACAGTAAGACAAAATTATCAAAACAAGAAGCACACACTTAACACAGAGTCTGCTTTATGTTTTCTTTTCTTTCTTTTCTTTTGGGTGTAATCTGATGACCCAGGTGATGCCAACTATGTATTAGCATCCTCTAGGTAAACAGTGATATGGGAAATCCTCTTTCTCATTTTCATCAGGCCACCAAAGACTCTCACTAACATAGTACTCTTAATCACATGTTATCATAGAAACAATTGCAAAATGGTAGAATAGGATTAATTAAATAAAACCAGTTCTTTCTAAAAATATTACCCACAAATGTACAGTAGTCTTCACTGAGGTGTGTGGCTCTTGACCTATTAACTAAACTGTGAACGTCTATGACTCTTCCTCAAGGAAACCAAGACACAGACACTGAACTCTCAAATTAAATATGATCAAGGGAGCAACACTTCAGTTTACACTTAAGCTAATAAAATAAAGTCCAGAATTCTAGCACACACAGTATAATATGCACACTCTTTTACTTACCAAATCATAAATCTGGTTTGCCAACTGTACTTTCTCATCTGCATCTTCCAAAGCTTTATAGTAGTCCTAAGGAAAAATAGTTTCATTTTAAGCACTGGTAATTCTAGCATACATACATACATACTCATATGCTTTCTCACTACTATACCTTGTTATCACTTGCTCATCATATTAGCAATAACAAGCCTCCAAGGTCGGGAGGGTTGGGACATTAGAAATGAAGTACAATGCCAAAAATTAAAAGATGCTCAAAAACCTCAGAAAACACATATATAAAAGAAAATTATGGCAAGTCCACCCTCTTTCCTAGGGAGTTATAAAAGAACAAGAGTGCTAAGAGTTAGCTAACATATCAAAACACAGAACACTCCATTTTAACAACTTGAAAAAATATCTTATGTGTGTAAGTGTGCTGCCTGAATGCATGTTTGTGTGCCAAATGCCCACAGAAGTTAGAGGAGGGCATCAGATCCTCTTGAATTGCAGTTGTGGATGGTTATGAACCATCATGTGGATGCTGGAAATAAAATCTGGTCTTCTAAAAGAGTAGTCAGTGTTCTTAATCATTGAGCCATCTCTCCTGCCCCAATTTTTACAGCAAAACTACAGCCATAGAAAGGATTCTGATCTGTAGGTTTCTGCTATCCAATTGGTTGACAGCTCTAGTTTTAAATTAGGTTATCAATTAATACCACTCAAATTATAATTTATATTTCTCCATATTATTTTTAAAAACCAAAAATTTTCTTTTCATAAAAGAAAAAAGTACCCTATGTGTTTCCACAGACAACTAGACTTTTGGGGGTATGTTCAAATTGTGCTGCATGAAAAACTTCTAGTTGAAAAGGATGGCTAGTGAACTCTAGGTTAACATACGCAAGCTCTAACCTCCTTCATACCTGGGCATTTTTACAAGCCAGGACCACTTCTCTTAGGAAAGCTGGTTTACCCCCTCCTAACAGACAATCTTCCTTACAGATGGAAGAATAAATAACACAATTGAAATTTTCAGTTCCAAGATTAATGTTTCTGTATATCCCTGAAAACTTTATATGAAGGTTAGGCGTAAGGACTTATTCTTCCTCATGTTAAAAGACTTGACCCAGGTCACACAGCTACATGGCAGTGAGGACCAAAGCCAAATCTTTGAAAGTTGTGTTCCTAGACACCACTAAAGAAAGACACCAGATCCCACACACACACAGCACTAGTGAGCTTATCTAATCTGTAATCTAATCTGCAGGACAGCCTTAAGGCCCGCAGCACTAGCTAAAATAAACTTCAGCAAGAATTACAGGAAGCTCTAAACCAGTGCTTCTCTACCTTCCCAATATTGTGACCCTTTAACAAAGGTCCTCATGCTGTGGTGAGCCTCGGCCATGAGATTATTTCTGAATCGTAATGTGTTTTCCGATGGCTTTTGGTGACCCTGTGAAAAGGTCATCTGCCCCTTGAGTTGAACTGCTGGTCTAGAATATACCAAGTGCCCCCAAGTCCCTCATAAGTGCCCTCACTCCATATCCAGGTATCTACGTAATGTTACTATCTCTCCTAGAGGGTCCCAATGTGACTGCCAATTATCCAAGGCATCACACTTACTTTTTTGATGGATGCCATCTGTTCTTCTCGCCACTCGGGTTTATTCTTCTTTGCATTCATAAAGAACTCACTGACTCTTTGTTCTAGTTGATCCATTGCATCTGACACAATAAAACATTTCATACTTAGCCGACCAAACTGCTTTGATTTGAGGAAAAAAAAAAGACATCTGACAACTCTGTTTTAGCTTATACACATTTTGTACTATAAGCAGTGGTGCCTTCATTACATTAGTTTTTAAAAAGCTGAAATATTCTGTACTGACTTTGCTATTTCAAAACATTTTCCAGTAATCAAGGTAGAGTGAATTGTACAGACAAGGATCTACGCCACAACCCGCACTGAAATCAAAGTTAATGGCATTAAGTCAGCTGGTTACGGCAATCAGAGCTGCTTACTAACAGTACTCCTGGGACGGTCTCATACTTCTTTTAATAAAAATAGTGATGACAGAGTCAACACTTGCTCCATAGCACCAAGCACCTCATCACGTCCTCTCACAGGAAGGGATAATATATGTGACCGTTGCTCACCATTTATTCACTCAACACACATGCTATTTACTCTATGTAAGGCTTCGCCAAAGCCCAGGTCAAAAATAATGACCTCAGTGGATGGCTGCTAAAAAAATAAATAAAAGGGGTTTTGTTGTGATGGAAATGGAGAAAAAATTGCCCACTATATTTATCATTTAAGCAACTTCAGAGCAGGATGGCTTTTTACAAAAGATGCTGAGATGCTCTAGTTAATCTTCATTTTTAAAACACAATTTACTTTCAGCTACTTGCTGACCTTAGACATGCTGATACTTTTAATGCCTACTCACTTTGTTTCCGAAAACTCCAGGATTACAAAGTAAGTAAACTTGAAAGCACTGTCATATGAATAGATTAAATCCAAACTATCCCAGAATTTTAAAAAAATTGAATGATTGACAATGTTTTAAATTATCCTTTATTCTAAACCTATTTGTAATGGGCATTATACATCCTAATTATCTGTATTAGTTTAAATCCTCAGAAGACTGTCAGTTTTTAAAAAAAAAAAAAAAAAGCAAACAAGCCCCCCAGGCAGCAAGGCTGGAGTTGTCCTAGTCGTCCTGTCCAAGAGTGAACCCAAATCTGTCTGCCACCAAACTCTACTCAATCCCTCTGGAATGTGCTTCGGCAGGTGTTTACTACTGCAACTACCTTAAAGTCAAAGAGAAAAAGCACACCTATTCCAGTCACAGATTTATGAGAGGCTATTGGGCAATGCACCCCAAGAGATGACCCAGAGACTGAGATGAGAAAAGTACAGTCAGGGACAAAAGGTACAGAAATGAGGGGCAGGGGCGGCAGAGGCTCATGAATGAAGAGAACAAGCCCTTAGCAAACTCAAGTTACCTTTGAGCCTCTTCCAGTCTGGCTTTTTCAAAAGAACAAGGTTCATTTTGGAAATAAGTCACATATAAAGCTGCCAAGCACTGACAGAAAAAAAAATCAATGCTAGCAATGCCTGAAAAGCCAAGCACTAGGCAGACAGAAGCAGGAAGATGAGGAGATTAGAGCAAGCCTAGGATTATTATACATATTGAGTGTGAGACCAGCCTGAATGACGTGGTTGTGTTTACAAAACAAGAAACCAGTAGGGAAGCCTATCAAACGTCTACAGTTTTCTAAAGAGCAAGCGGGTGATTTCCTTAAAATCTGATCTCTCTCACTCATTTCTGGCTGAGAAAGTGTCCACGCTGTTCACAGCTCTAAGTGTCTTCCATTAATATGCAACTTGTCAAAGTTCGGCCTTCCGAGTTCACTAGGGTCCCTAGCCTGCCCTTCTATGTCTTTGCTCTGGAGAAATTCGGAATGTAATGAACTTTTAAGTCTGAATGCAGAACTCCAAGTTTCCACATCCAGGCTCGGGTGCAAACCTTCTGAAAATCACGCGAGTTTCCACTGCGGTGCAGTGTCGTCATCTCCATGCAGTACACAAACAACTGTGTTTGCTGTGCCCCGCGTGTTAACGGTACGGTGTGCCCGCCGCCTCCTTGTCACAGCCTGAAAAAAGTAGCGCGGAGGACCCGCCAGGCGATGCCCGAGGGAGGCCGGGGCTGCGCGGGGCCGTGGAGACGCGCCACTTACTCTGCACCTGCAGATCCATCTCGCGCATCTCCGTGAAGCGGTCCCGTAGGTCCATCGGAAGCTGCTCAATCACTGTCAAAGGCACAGTCCGTCAGAGGGCGGGGCCAACGGCGAAGGGACGCGCTGGCGTCACGCGTGTGTGCGTGCGTGCGTGCGTGCGTACGGGAGGGGGGGCGGCTCACAACGAGGCTGCCAGTTACCGTGAGAAAGAAACATCCCCCGCTCCCCCTCCCTCCCGCCATCCCGCCCGCCCGGCCACTCGCGCTCCCGCCCGCCGCCGATCCCGCCCGCCGCGTCGCCGGCGCCGCGCACTCACTTTCCAAATAGTCCTCTAGGTACAACATCGCGGCCCTGACTGTTGCGGGGACGAACGGGTCCAGGGGTTTATTTGTGTCACTCGCTGTCGCCGGAGTTTTGTCCCTTCCAATATGGCGCCTCCGCTAGCAGCACCCGCTCGACTCCGGCAAAGGAAAAAAAAAAAAAAAAAAGCAAAGGAAAAAAAAAAAGGCTCCACTTTGGCGCCTGACGGCGCTTGCCTCACTGCCGCCCGCCGTTGCTATTGGCTGTCTGCAGCGATGACGTCAACCGGCCGGTGCGGATCTCCGCGGTATTCTGGGAAATGTAGTCTTCTTTTTCCCCGAGCGTGGCCATTAGTGAGGGTGTCTCTTGGAGTGGCAACTACAGAAACCACACGCCTGCGCGAAACGGGCACGCCAGAATCCGAAATGCGGTGCCTCTGTTTATTTGTTGATTTCTTACATGGGGGATGACGGGAGTTGTATGCGCCTGCCTGACACAACTAGGAACAACTTTTCACCTGTTCTGGGCGGTGATTCTAAGCCCGCCGTTTGTGAGTCATGGATTTCTGGCTGTGCTAGGCAAATAGCAAAGATTCCAAACGCTAGAATAATCGGCTAAGTTCGGAAAATTCAGGTTGTTTAGAACAGAACTCGCTGCTGGAATTTATCTTCATTATTCACTCCTGATAAATAAATGGGACAAGTGATTGGTGTCCCTGCAACGTTAAGATAATTTATAGTGAGACTGGAGCGAATGTGCATTTCCCAAATTAAAAGACACCCAAAATAGTATTCAGTAGCCAGTTATGTTTTGCGGTGTATCTTGTGTTCATTGTAAAACAACTGTTCAAATGCATCCGCAATAAAGTAAATAAATAGATGAATAAATAACAACCAACCATAAATTATAGTGATTTAATGCATTGCTGGCATATACTAACAATGATTTAAATTTATGTTGGGTAAGTAGCTGGGTTAATGTTTATAGTTCTGGGCAGGCTTTTTTAATAACCCTAGCAAATGTTCACTGGTGGTATAACAAGTGTATCACCGCCCCGTTTCTATCTTAAAAATGCCTTTCATAAAAATTCGTACACTAAATGCTTCTGTGTTTTGGGGAAAATGATCCCTTCTTAGACTATCTGGTGGATTATAACACCACACACCTGTAATCCCCTAAGTGGGAGAATTGAGACAGGAGGATTAGGAGTGTGAGCTTTGGCAACATAGGCAATTAGAAGCCAACCCAGATTATGGAAGACCCTTTCTCATACAAAAGAAAATAAATCAGTATGACACATTTTATTCACTACTCAATATTTTTATGTTACAATTTTATTTACAATGACATACTTGTATTCTCTTTTGTCTTCTTTTAAAGCCATTTTCTTATTACTTGAATGTTAAATATATTTAGTCTACACCTGTTTAATTTAAATTTTGTACTAAAACTATTTATCTGTTTGTGCTCTTTGTTCAAAAGCAGCCACGTTTGTTTACAGTGCCTAATTTCATCTGTGTTGGGGTTTTTAACTCTGAATTCACTTTTCCAGGGTTATAAATATAGAGAAATTTCACTGCTGGAGTTAAAATCGAGTTTTGCTAGAGAATATTAGCATTTGACTCTGCAACTTTGCTGCAAGACACCATCAAACTTAGGGTCAAATTAAGTTATGTAGTTGAGGTTTATTCTATTGCACCGATAGATTGAATTGGAACCTGTAATGAAAATACTTCATTATATACTCTCAAGGGAGACTTTTTCTTCCTTATTGGCCTCTTAAGTCCAAGACAAGCATGTTTTCTTAGTGGCCTCTTATATGAAAAGAGTTTATTGCTCACCTACTCTTACATAGGGACTATTCCTCTTGGGATCCTGTCTTCTATTAGACTCCTCCTTGAGAACTGATTTTTGACGTTGTCTTCTTACAGTGGCTGGATGCATAGCTGTTCAAGCAGGAATTCTACATGGCCAAGATTTGATTGATAGTCTCTGAACTAAAGCTGACTTCGTTCCCAGCTTACCTCAAACGTGCTCATTTCCTTTGCTCATTCCTTCTGTATCCATTCTGAGAATTTCTATATGTCCTAGTAGAATATCAGTTCATTTGAATCCATTTGTTTATTTGAGATGGGATCCTGGGTAGCCCAAGCTGACCTCCAATTCACTATTGTAATCCAAGCTAATCTTGAACTTTTAACCTTCCTGCTTGCACCTTCAAAATGTTGACTTTGCAGGCTTGCACCACCTCACCCGATTTGGCTCCATTTGAGCTTGTTAACCCAGATTTTTAGAAAATTGTTTTTAGCAGATACTGCATTAAGAGTAGTTAATATGGCATGCTGTCAAAAGTAGAAGTTCACCGTGTCTATGTAAACCAAGTTTCCTCAGAGAGTGTTCTGTAGTGAGGAAAATGGAATTTTAAGATGATTTCAAACATAGTCAGTGTACACACACCTTCTAGAGAAGCCTAGAATAAGACTTACATGCTGTTTCCCTTACTGAACACAACCCTGATTGCTGGACTACATAGCACCTGCAGAAAGCTGCATTATCTATGCTATTGAATTATGCAATTGATGATTGTCGGTGATGCCACCTGCACACAACCAACACCATATTTCTTGGCAGTGCTTCCTATGATATAAAGGACTGTCTCTGTGTTTGTAGCCCTACACTCCCTGATAATAGCGTATTAATTCATCACGGATGTGCTGAAGGTGGTCCTATCTTAGGCATCTAAGCACTGTCTTACAGTGTGAATTGAGAATGTAGAGACAAGACACCAACAGCACTGTAATGCAAGTGTGTTTATTGTGGCACATGAATGTGTGGTCCTCTTGCTCCTGTGGCTAAACTGCATCATTGAAGCTCTCCTTCTTTCCTCACTGTTCTCCACTTTCTCTGTCACTGTCTCACAAAAGCTGTGAAATGTTGAAGGTGGTTTTAATGTTCAATGTGCCTGTGTCCATATGTGTAAATGGGGAATAGCAATAGAGATTAAGACATGGGGATGCTTGTGAAACTGTCTTCTATGCAGAGCTCTTAGATTAATACCAGTTATATGCCATTATTCAGTAAATGTTAGCTGCTATTACCATCATCATTCAGGTCACATGTCCCTCATAAGTTACCCATATTGCAGTTGGGACTTTCTGCTGCTCTGGGGTTCTGCTCTGCACCTGTGCTTCTCTTCAGGCCCCACGCTATTGGAAGATTTGTACTATTTGGGGGCGGGAGGAGGGGTGGTGGGAATGCACATGCCATGGCTTATGTGTGGAAGTCAGAGGGCAGTTTATGGGAATCAGTTCTCTCCTTCCACCCTGTTGATTCCAAAGAAGAAACAGGTTCTCAGGTTTGACAGCAAGTACCACTGAGCTATCTGCAACACCTGCTAGAATTAACTTACCTACAGCTATGTTATGATTCCACTGTCATGCTAAATTCTAGGGAGTGGCATGCACGGAAGATGTACCACGTACATCAGGGAAAATGAATGCCTAAATAGAGTTAGAATTTAAAGAAATGATTCAGAAGTTGATGCAAATTGTGAGGTTAGCAAAGTTCAAACCAAGGGAGAATTTAAATCATTTTGCAGAATGTTCTCAGAGGAACCTTAACATCCCTGGCTTACAAAGAGAGCCACCATCATGAATCTTTGAAGATTAAAACTGGATTTTAATTCTTCATTAAGAAGTATGTTTGCCCTGAAGACATCTGCATTGTGTAGAGAGAATGAAAGGTATCCTTAGTAAACTTCTCTACTTTACATCATTAAAAAATCCATCAAACTATTCCCTAGATGAATCATATGCACACCAATAGAACGATAGTCTTCCCTTCACAGGTCTGTGGATGTCAGACTTTTCCTCCAGAATACTCATATTTCTCAGGAAGATTTACTTTCTTTCCTGGTTTCTGGGTATTGGTGATAGGGGACTTTGGGTGAAGCAGAAAACAAGCAGGAGACAATGAACTAATGGGGAGGGGAGGCTCTGTGCAAAGTAGATTGCGTTTCAGGAGCAGAGTGGATGGGGAAAGAGAAGAACAATTCTTACAAAACACAGACTCCCCATGTAAGAAGATATTCAGAATTTAAGAAGCTACTCAGAACTAAGAGAACACATTTCCCACATGCTAGAAATAAAACGTAAACTCTTAAGTTGAAGAGTTTCAGAAGCTGAAATAATTTATCTTACAGGTATTAACTGATGGGTTTTAGTTTAGTTTCAGTTTTTTGGGTTTTTTTGTTTGCTTTTTGTTTTTGCTTTTGCTTGGTTTTGTTTTTTATGTTGTTGTTGTTTTGGTTTGGTCATACCCAGGAGACCATACCCAGGAGATCATACCCAGGCCCTTAGACATACTGTGGTGGTTTGAATATGCTTGGCCCATGGGACATGGCACTGTTAGGAGGTGTGGCCTTGTTAGAATAGGTGCAGCCCTGGAGGAAGAGTGTCACTGTGTAGGCAAGCTTTGAGGTCTCCTAGTGCTCATGTTCTACCCAATGTGGAAGATAGTCTTCTCCTGGCTATTTTTGGATCATGATGTAGAACTCTCAGCTCCTCCAGCACCATGTCTTCCTGTACACTGCCATGCTTCCCGCCATGATGATAATGAACTGAACCTCTGAAACTGTAAGCCAGCCGCAATTAATTATTGTCCTTTATAAGAGTTGCCTTGCCATATGCAGGGATCCATCCCATAATCAGCTTCCAAATGCTGACACCATTGCATACACTAGCAAGATTTTGCTGAAAGGACCCAGATATAGCTCTCTCTTGTGAGACTATGCCTAGCAAACACAGAAGTGGATGCTCACAGTCAGCTATTGGATGGATCACAGGGCCCCCAATGGAGGAGCTAGAGAAAGTACTCAAGGAGCTAAAGGGATCTGCAACCCTATAGGTGGAACAACATTATGAACTAACCAGTACCCCGGAGCTCATAACTCTAGCTGCATATGTATCAAAAGATGGCCTAGTCAGCCATCACTGCAAAGAGAGGCCCATTGGACTTGCAAACTTTATATGCCCCAGTACAGGGGAACGCCAGGGCCAAAAAGGGGGAGTGGGTGGGTAGGGGAGTGGGGGGGTGGGTATGGGGGACCTTTGGGATAGCATTGAAAATGTAAACGAGGAAAATACCTAATAATAATAAAAAAAAATCACTCTTTTCCCATGGGGGGCGGGGAAGAGTTGCCTTGGTCATGGTGTCTCTTCACAGCAATAAAACCCTAAGACACATGCTAAACATAGGCCTATAATACTGTTACATCTCTAGCTGCCAGGTGAGGTTCTGATTGTGTGGAGTGAACATACCACATGGATCCTGTGTTGATAGGAAGCTAACACTAACTATTTGCAATAGTTCAGTTATCACAGATGGATACCCATTTAGTTAATGTGACCTGGCAAATGGAGTAGACTACTTGCTTGAAACATCCATCAAATGCATGATAACGTCAAGCCACCACATTTTTGTGCCAGGGCACACCCAGACTCCTTACAAGGTACAGAGACAGTTCCCTATCATAGTAAAATGCTTATTCTAAGCTGATACATTAGCTAGTTTTGTTCTGCTAGAAGGAAACATAGTAACAATGCCGCGCCTAAAGAGAAAGGTGCTATTTTTATCGCATAGGTTTTGGATCCACCACCTAAGATTAAAGATGGGCATCGTTTTGGCATCTGGTGTAAGTGACAGTTAGATATGCCAGAAGCACATGTCCAAGTTAGCAGTCACTGATCTGGAAGAGAAAGAGGTTGAGAGAGAGTGGGAGAAGACTGGGCAGGAGAGGAAACACATAGGGCACACTCAATGACCTATAAACCTTCTACTAGACCCCACCTTTTAAAGGCCCATACCACTTTCCAGTTACTCTCGGAGCCAAGATTTTAATATAAGGGACCCTTCAGAGTATTGAAATTTTACTAAAACCAAATACTTCATGAGGGTACCCCCAATGGAGACAAATATAATACCGCTGACAAAAGTTTCTCCTCACCCTAAAACATCAAAAACAGTTTGTGTTGGAAGTTACCTGGTATCTAAATGTAACAAATCAGAGAAAGAAGTGAAGACTCACACTATTAACTAGTGGAGTAAACAGGGGAATTTTGAAGGTGTAAGAACTAGAAGGCATGATTAGTGAAATCAAGCCCGAGCAGAGAAATCAAGCAGATGGATTTATAAATTGGAGAATCAATCCGGAAGGTCAATATGGGTTCCAGAAAGAGAACAGGAAAAAAAAATAGAAATACAAAATCATTCATACTTAATAAAAATATTTTGATTTAGTTTTTTTAAAAATAATTACAACTATGATGTTAGAAATAGAAGAAAGGTTGATTTTGGGAAAGATTGGGGGGGGGGCACTGAGTGATCTTAGAGCACTTTGTTAACAAGAGTCACTCCCTGCCCTGCCATGTGACAGCTTTCAGAGGCACTGAGGCATTTGTAGCATGAGAAAGAAATGGTATTCGGTAGCTGTGGGATTTTAAAATGGGACAGAAGTGACTTTGAATTCTACACTATCACTCAGATGACTTCAACTGAAGTGCCCAAGTTCCCTGACTGGGCAAGGAAGGGTGGTTTGCCCTGTGGGATTGTGGCTGCCCTCACAGGACTGTCTAAAAATACTGGGTGGACTGCCTAGCATATAAATGTAATCATGAAAATTTATTTTAGAATGGACAGTGCCAAGAACTAAATGGGTTTAAGTAACACACAAAGGGTACTGTAATGAAAGGACTTAGCAGAGTAGGCAAACAAAAGAAGATACTGTCTGTGGAAGATCTAAAGACAATAGGAAGATTGACTTTTATAGTCTGCTATGTGTTACCATCAGGTGCCAGCCACTCTAAACACTGTCGGTGGTCACAATAATATTTCTACTGATAAAGCAAATGTTGACCTAAGTTCTACACAATCATTTCAATTTTGCTTGAATTGTAATCACTGATTTAATGAGTAATAGATTAGAAATGAAGATCAAATGCATAAGGATTGTAAACACGGGAACAATTAAAAAATATATAAAAGTTGCTTTTATTTCCTCAGATGGAGGGATGAGAAGAGAGCCATACCCAAGCTGTGCAAATACATGCCTAGGCTGAGCCCAGAGATTTTCTCCACTGTTCTAACTATCCCAAAGCCTAGGCCTGGAAACTTCTAGCCTCGATACAATCTAATCTTCCAAGCTGATTGATTCAATCTGGCTTCTAGGCTTCTGACTGAATTGCTCTTTTTGGCCTCAAACTAACTCTGGCAATCAGTTCTATTCTTCTGGCTCCTCATTCTCTGGCTTGTTCTGTCCTCACCTGCAATGTTTGTAAAGATGTCCTAGCAAACTCTCTCTCTCTCTCTCTCTCTCTCTCTCTCTCTCTCTCTCTCTCTCTCTCTCTCTCTCTCTTGCTGCTGCTTTCTTAAGTTGCCTCTCCCTCTCCTTTTAGTCATTAAGTCCTCATGTTACTCAATTATTCTACTATGCCCTGTACGTATGTATAACACTGTGCCAATTAAAAAATATTAAATTATTAAAACTGTTGACTGCCTATTTCTTTACCTTTCCCATTATAGCTAATTAACTAATCCATTACATTTTATCATACAATTTAGAAAAATAAAACTAATATGTTTCAATATTCTCTCCATTTCTGTTGTTCTTTTTGTTTTGTTTTGTTTTGTTTTGCTTTGTTTTGCTTTGCTTTGCTTTGGATTTTCAAGACAGGATTTTTTTTTTTGTGGATTCCTGGATATCCTGGACTTCACTATGTAGACCAGTCTGATCTTGGATACAGAGACCTAAAGGCATGTATCACCACACCCAGCTTACTGTTAATTTACTTTCATATGTTTCTGTTGGTGCTTTGTGGCATTGAAGATTGAACTCAGGGCCTCATGCATGCCATTGAACTACATACTAACTTCATAAATAATTTTGCAAGTAATTTTCTTATACAGTTAGGTACTATAAGAAAATCATCTGCTGTAGCTATCAGATATTCCAGATACCTTTTATTAAAATGGTTTTTACAGAGTGTAGGTGTAAATTGGTGTATATACAGTCACATAAGGATAATTCAGTTTACTTTTGTGTGTGTGGGGGGGCATAGTTCTAGTTTCTTTGTTCCTGTATTAAAGTATTGCAAATAAAAACAGCTAGTGCAAAACAGGTTTTGCTTCAGTTTATATGTTTATTCCCCTTAGTTAAAAAAGCCAGGGTAGGAAATCAAACAAGAATCTGACGCAGAAACCATCGAGGGCTGCTGCTTGCTTGCTTGAGCACATGATCATTGGTTTCCTTATAAACCCTGTAACCACCTTCCCAGGGAATTGTACTGCCTACAGTGAACCAGGCCTTGTTACATCAATCAACATTCCAGACAATCCCTCTTAGACTTGTCAAGAGGCCAGTCTAGTCTGAATAATCCCTCAATTAAGACTGCCCTTTCAAATGACTCTAGGCTGTGTTGACAGATATGCTAGTGTTCTTGTTGAGTTACAGGAGTGGGGCAGGGGGAGACTGTACTAGAGACCATCATTGCTTTTCACGATTTTTTTTCCAAGACACCGTGTCTCATTGTTTGTAATGCTTGCCAATTGGCTAGACTGGTTGGTCAGTGTGCATTGGCTTTCTGTCTCTGTCTCTCAAGCTCTGAAATTACAGGAACACATGACCACACCTGGCTTTGTATGTGGGTGCTGGGTATCCAATCTCCGGTCCTCATGCTTGTCAAGTAAACACCATCAACTGATTTCCCCAGCTCCTCGGGTTGCTTTCTGATTTTAAACTTTTACTCTGTTCTTAATTAGTCCAAATTGTTAGAAGTTCAGGAATCCTTGTTTTTCTAATAGATGCAAATTACTTTTGTGAAGTTGCCTAGGATATCTACATCATTGGCAAAATAGAGAGTAAAATATGAAAATACAATGCTTTCCCACACTCTGCCGTAAATATCTCATGGAACTTACTACGTTGCATTACAGGGCTTGCCTCTTGAACTAGTTTAGAATTTCTCAAGGGCAGAGAACATGTTTTATTCATCTGTTGATCCACAAAGCTGGCAGGTAATATGACTTCAATAAAGATGTGATGAATTATTGAATGAATGCATGAACACTGAGAACAAGTTCCTTAGTTTTCAAGTTCAGCCCGGTCAGGGCAACATAGAAGTGCCATGATGGCTAACTACTCAGTTCTCTGAAGAAACTTGAGATTCCATTGGCCAGAGAAGTAACAGACCTGAATGCTGAGAAGAGTCTTCTAAGTAGAAGACGTTGAAGGAATCTCTTCCCAACACAGGAGTAGGACAACTCCTTGAGAGTGGTTTTTAATTAGCTTCCCTTAAAAGAGTGGGCAGAGGGAAAATGAAAGCAGTATGGTAATTGGTGATGTTCTACATTCTTAAAATCCTTTGAAGCTCTCTCTAAATGCTAATCTGAAATAACAGGGCTTTTTGGGAATCTGAGAAAATCTCTACTTCAGTTTATCTCAGCAAATATTTACTTAGCAGTAAATACAGCTAATATGCTATTTCACAAGGACAGAGTTTTTATGGAAAATAACAGGTGATCAAGACAAATTTGGTTAGTACAATAACGCAGTGAGTTTTTAAGGAAGGGTACAAGTGATTCACCTAGAAGAATTAACTGAAAATCTATTGAGATTCATTTGACAAGGAAATTATATACAAACAAAAATATAAAGTGGCACGATAAAGATATAAGTAAGATAACCACAGATTTAAAATCTTGTCAATCATTAAATATCATGGTTTTGATGGCTATCTACAGAAGTGGTTCTTCCTGAGACCCTTTATGACAGTTCCTCATGTTGCGGTGACCCCCCAACCCTAAATATACTTCATTGCTACTTCATAAGTGCTATTTTGTTAGTGCTACAAATCATAATATCAATATCTGATATGCAGAACATCTGATCTGCAACCCCAAAGGGATCATGACCCACAGGTTGAGAACAACTAATCTACAGACATGTATTCATGACTAAAATACTTTCTAAGAAATGGGTGATATTATTGTTATGTGCCATACCATATACACATACCAATTTATCTGGTCTAGCTTCAACTGTATAGTATATAATTTTGATGAAGCCTGTAACTGCTAGACTACAAATATGTACTTCTTAGCATGAATGATCTAGTAAATTGTAACTCATGGTAAGAATTTAAATATATCTAGACATAGGAAAGAAATTTCAGTTTCATTGTTATTAACCACATGGGACTCCCAGTGATCATGACTGTAAATGTATACTAAGATGTGATATATGGGCTGCTTATTAGATGGCTCACCCAAATAATAACCTATTGTTAACATATCAAGATACTTCTACTAGCTGACACATACCAGCTTCTCTGTGCCACTAGAATGCCCCTTTGCAACCCTCTGTTGCCATGTTACCTATTGTGACACTCTCTGGACCACCTTCATTATGTATCTATGCCACTAAGGCCTCCCAGGACTTTGTTTTTAGTAAGACAGGCTTCTGCTGTACACTCTGTTCGTTATTTTGAGTATTATCCCGACACACATTTTAAAGTATAAAACTTGGGGCTATAAAATACTGTGTAGAACATGTCAATTTTATATGAATTTGAGAGTATGGAATGTCTAGATGTATAGCTACAGATATATTTATATTTAGACAGTAGAAGTTAATAGTTATTTCTGAATGATAATTAAACTATAGTTAATGGTATTTTACGTTATTTATTAATTTTGCAACGTGTATAATTATTTCATAGTGAGAAGTGTATTTGGTATGTACAGAAAATGAAGGATCATTTATAAAATCTGCTATGTCCGTGGCTCACATTTTTCAAGGTCTTAAACACTGGGCAAATATTTCAGAGCTTTTTTTTCGAAGTTAGGTTTCCTCTGCAAAGCCTTTCATGCTGGGTTAATATTGGTATGAGGATCCAGATGGTACCCAAGTGTCAAAATACCAAGCCAGGTCATAAAGCACATAGAACTCTTAGGAGTCTGGACTCTGAATCCTATTACTAGACTTGGACCAGACATATAATGCTCAGAGGTACGGGAGGCAGATACACAAATAGGAAATGAAGTCAAGACCATGTAGAAGAAAGAATTTCTTGCCAGTTCAAGTCTGGAGCACAGTGAAGGGACTTTGAGGTAGCAGGAACAATGTAATTCAGGCTCTGAAACTAATGAGAGGACCATTTCTATTGTAGGTAAAGATTAAGCTCTGGTTTTGCACATGTTTACTTTGTGATGCTTTGAGGAGTGATGTCCAAGTGATAAAGAAAGGAACAGCACCCTGAGTCATGGGATCACTTGACTTGCTTTGTCATCTAGTTGAATATGTGAGAGCATGCTTTTTAGCACTAGACTTAGCTACATAAGTACATTTGTATGCCATCCAGATAAAGATTGTAAACAGAACCATCAGATAATGCTTTCCAACTTTCCTTGAACTTTGCTCCACACCAAAGCTGCATCACAGGAAAATTACAAACCTGAAGACGGCTGGTTCTCAAACAAGAGTGATTTTGCCCCCTGCCCCCCAGTGGACATTTGGCAACATGTACAGATATCTTAGATTTCAGGGCTTGGGGAAGGGCTCATGGCAGTTAGAGGACAGAGTCCAAGGATGCTACCAAACATCGCACAATACACAGCATAGCTACATGCAGTAGGTATCAGACCTAGAATGACAACAATGCCGCGATGTTACAGTTGAAAAGCACCCAGGGCCTGTCAACAATGTCATCAATAGTATTGATAAGATGAAAGCATATGGAAAAGACATAGTGAAAAATTATTATGGCATATTAACATTTTCCTCTATCATTTTTTCCTTTTCATCTTCTCTAATTGATGAAACAGTATTAGTAAAGAAGGAAAATAGTTAAACTAAAAGAAACTCCGTATTTTTGAGGATATACTTTTATGTCCGTGGTTCTCAATCTGTGGGTCATGACCCCTTTGGGGGGGTCACATATCAGATATCCCGCACATCAGATATTTACGATATGATTCATAACACTAGCAAAATTGCAGTTTCAGTAGCAATGAAATAATTTTATGGTTGGAGGAGCATCACAACATGAGGAGCTGAATTAAGGGGTTATAACATTAGGAAGATTCAGAAACACAGTTTTATGCAATGCTATACTAATGATTTTAGAAGATGTCACCACACTCTTAGAATTGACCTCTGCTTCATTTTGTTTGCTTTTAAAAAAAATATACATATAGATACATACTATATATATATGTATATATATATTAGTATAGATGTTTAGATGTTGAAAACTAAGACAACATATAATACTAATAAAATTGATCATTAGCCTTTTCTAATATTTAGAAAGTCTTATTTTTGAAACATATGTCCTTTTGAAATGCAAAGATGTGTATTCCCTTTAAATGATTGCTCTATATGCTGAACTTTAAATATGTATTCTTAGCCTTTTTTTTCTAAATTAAATAAAGAGCCAAAAGTAAGATGAAGTAGCGTCAGATAGGCCTTTAAGAGTTATTACTGCTTCTTTGTCCCTTTGATGAAAGATATGGCTGTCTTATAGTGGAAAATATTTAATTGGTGTTGGCTTACAGTTTAGTCCATTTCATCATGGGAGGATGGCAACATGCAGGGAGACATGGTTCTGGAAAAGGAGCTAAGAGTTCTACATCTTGATCTTCAGACAGCAGGAGCCATACTGGAAGTAGCTCAATATAAGACCTCAAAGCCCACCTACACAGTGACACACTTCCTTTAGCAAAGCCATACCTACATCAACAAGGCCACAGCTCTTTTTTATTATTTCATTTATTTACATTTTATCCATTTCCCCCCTCCAGTCCCCCTCCCGTAGTTCCACATCTCATTTCCCTTTCTCTTTACACCCAAGATGGTGCTCCCCTCCACTAGCATCCTCCTTCCCTGGGGCCTCAAATCTCTCTAGACACATCTTCTCCCATTGAGGCCAAATCAGGCATACCTCTGCTATATATGTGCTGGGGTGCTCAGACTGGTTCATATATGCTCCTGGTTGGTGGCTCAATCTCTGGGAGCTCCCTAGGGTCTGGGTTAGTTGAGTCTGCTGGTCTTCCTATGTGGTCCCTCTCCCTTTCAGCTTCTTCAATCCTTCCCCTAATTCAACCTTAGGCGTCCCTGACTTCAGTCCAGTGGTGGGGTGTTAGTATCTGTGTCTGTCTCAGTCATCTGCTGGTAGGACCTCTCAGAGGACAGCCATGACAAAAGCTTACAGAAGCTTCCCTTCTGTAAGCACACCATGGCATCATCAGTAATACTGTCAGGCACCCTCATGAGATAGATCCCAAGTTGGGCTGGTGACTGGAATGCCTTTCTTTTAGTCTCTACTCCACTATTGCCCCTGCAGTTCTTTTAGACAGGAACGATTCTGGGTCAGAAATTTTGACTATGGGTTGGTAACCCCATCCCTCCACTTGGGGTCCTGTCTATCTACCTGAGGTGAACTCTTCGAGTTCCCTCTCCCCACTGTTGGGCATTTTGGGTAAGGTCACCCCCATTGAGTCCTGAGAGTTTTTCACATCCCAGGTCTCTGGGAATTTCTAGAGGGTCCCCACACCTTCCACCTCCAGAAGCTGCATATTTCCATTCATTGTCCTGGCCCTTTGGGCTTCTCCCCTTCTCTCTTTGACCCCATACCTGATTATGTTTCCCTTTTACCCTCCACCTCCCCTCTCCCACCCCTCGCTCCCTCTGCCTTCTGTGATTACTCCATTCCCCCTTCTAAGTGGAACAGAAGCATCCTTACTTGAGTCTTCCTTCTTTTTAAACTTCTTAAGGTCTGTGGCTTGTATCCTGTCTATCCTGTACTTTTGGGATAATATCCACTTAGTGAGTACATACTACACCTATCCTTTTGGGTCTGGATTACCTCACTCAGGATGATATTTTCTAGGTCCATCTTTTTGCCTGCAAAATTCATGATGTCCTTGTTTTTAATAGCTCAATAGTATTCAATGTAAATGAACCATATTTTCTGTATCCATTCTTCGGCTGAGAGACATAAGAGTTGTTTTTAGCTTCTGGCTATTACAGATAAGGCTTCTATGAACATAGTGTAGCATGTGTCTTTGTGGTATGGTGGAGTGTCTTTTGGGTATATGTCCTTGAATGGTATGGCTGGGTCTTCAGGTAGAACTATTTCTAGCTTTCTGAGGAACCACCAGATTGATTTCCAGAGTGGTTATACCAGTTTGCAATCTGATCAGTCATGGAGGAGTGTTCCTCTTCCTCTACATCCTCATCAGCATCTGCTGTCACGTGAGTTTTTGATCTTAGGTATTGTGATTGGTGTAAGGTGGAATCTCAGGGTCGTTTTGATTTGCATTTTTTCTGATGACTTTGAGTACTTCAAGATTTCTTGTTGAGAATTCTCTGTTTAGCTCTGTACCTCATTTTAAAATTGGGTTATTTTTTACTTTGTAAGTTAACTTCTTGAATTCTTTACATATTTTGGATATCAGTTCTCTATCAGATGTAGGGTTAGTAAAGATATTTTCACAATCTGCAGGTTGCCGATTTGTCCTATTGATGGTGTCCTTTGCCTCACAGAAGCCTCTCAGTTTCATGAGGTTCCATTTATCAATTGTTGGTTTTAGAGCCTGAGCCATTGGTGTTCTATTCAGGAAGTTTCTCCCTGTGCCAATGAGTTTGAGGCTCTTTCCTACTTTCTCTTCTATTAGATGCAGTGTATCTGGTTTTACGTTGAGGTCCTTGATGCACTTAGACTTAACCTTTGCGCCATGTGATAAACATGGATCTATTTTTATTCTTCTACTTGCAGACAACCAGTAAGACCGACACCATTTATTGAAGATGCTTCCCCCCCCCCCCCACTGTATGTTTTTGGCTTCTCTATGAAAGATCAAGTGTCTATAGGTATGTGATTTTATTTCTGGGTATTTGATTCTATTCATTGATCTACCTGTCTGTCTCTATACCAGTACCATTCGGTCTTTATCACAATTGCTTTGAAGTACAGGTTGAGGTCAGGGATGGTGATTCCCCTTTTTGTTGTTGTTCAGAATTGTTTTGACTTATTCTGTTTTGTTTTGTTTTTCCATATCAAGTTGAAAATTGTTCTTTTCATGTCTGTGAAAACTGTGTTAGGATTTTGATGGGTATTGCACTGAATCTGTTGATTGCCTTTGGTAGGATGGCCATTTTTACTATGTTAACCTTATCAATCCGTGAGCATGGGAGATCGATCCATCTTTTGACGTCTTCTTCGATTTCTTTCTTCAGGTATTTGAAGTTCTTGTCATACAGATCTTTCATTTGCTTGGTAAGAGATACAGCAAGATATTTTATAATATTTGTGGCTATTGTCAAGGGTGTCATTTCCCTAATTTCTTTCTCAGCCTGTTTGTCATTTGTGTAAAGGAAGGCTACTGATTTGTTTGAATTAATTTTATATCCAGCCACTTTGCTGAAGTTGTTTATCAGTTGTATGGGTTCTCTGGTGGAATTTTGGGGTCTCATATATATGCTATCATAACATCTGCAAATAGTGATACTTTAACTTCTTTCTTCTCAATTTGTATCCCCTTGATCTCTTTTTGTTGTTGTTGTTGTCTAATTGCTCTAGTTAGAACTTCAAGTACTGTATTGAATAGATAGAAGAGAGTAGTCAGTCTTTTCTTGTCCCTGATTTTAGTGAGGTTGCTTCAAGTTTCTCTTCATTTAATTTGATGTTGGCTGTTGGTTTTGTAATATGCTGCTTTTATTATATTTAGGTATGTGCCATTAATGTCTGATCTCTCTGGCTTTTTAACATGAAGGTGTGTTGTATTTTGTCAAAAGGTTTTTCAGCATCTAATGAGATGATCATGTAACTTTTTTGAGTTTGTTTACATAATGGATTATGTTGATGGTTTTCATCTATATTGAATCATCCCTGCATCCTTAGGATGAAGTCTACTTGAGTGTGGTGAATGATGAGTTTGATATGTTGTTGGATTTTGTTTGCAAGAATTTTATTGAGTATGTTTTCATTGATATTCATAAGTGAAATTGGTCTGAAGTTCTCTTTCTTTGTTGGGTCTTTGGGTGGTTTAGCTATCAAATAACTATGGCACCATAGAATGACTTAGGTAGTGTTCCTTCTGTTTCTATTTTGTGGAATAGCTTGAGAAGTACTGGTATTAGCTCTTGTTTGAAGCTCTAGTAGAATTTTGCAGTAATGCCATCTTGCCCTAGGCTTTTTTGGTTGGGAGGTTTTTAATGACTACTTCTATTTCCTTAGGGGTTATGGAACTGTTAAATAATTTACCTGATCTTGATTTAACTTTGGTGTGTGGTATTTGTCTAGAAAATCATCCATTTCATCTAGATTTTCCAGGTATGTTAAGTATAGGCTTTTGTAGTAAGATCTGATAAACTTTTAAAAAATTTCCTTAGTTTCTGTTGTTATATCTTCCTTTTCATTTCTGATTCTGTTAATTTGGACACTGTCTCTGTGCCCTTTAGTTAGTTTGGCTAAGGGTTTATCTATCTTGTTGATTTTCTCAAGAACCAGCTCTTGGTCTTGGTGATTCTTTGTATTATTTTCTTTGTTTCTAATTCTTTGATTTCAGCTTCTAGTTTGGCTATTTCCTGCTATATATTCCTCTTGGGTGTGTTTGCTTCTTTCTTTTCTAGAGCTTTCAAGTGTGCTGTTAAGTTGCTAGTATGGTATCTGTCTTAGTCAGGGTTTCTATTCCTGCACAAACATCATGACCAAGAATCAAGTTGGGGAGGAAAGGGTTTATTTGGCTTACACTTCCATACTGCTGTTCATCACCAAAGGAAGTCAGGACTGGAACTCAAGCAGGTCAGGAAGTAGGAGCTGATTCAGAGGCCATGGAGGGATGTTCTTTACTGGCTTGCCTCACCTGGCTTGCTCAGCCTGCTCTCTTATAGAACCAAGACTACCAGCCCAGAGATGGTCCCACCCACAAGGGGCCTTTCCCCCTTGATCACTAATTGAGAAAATGCCTTACAGTTGGATCTCATGGAGGCATTTCCTCAACTGATGCTCCTTTCTCTGTGATAACTCCAGCTGTGTCAAGTTGACACAAAACTAGCCAGTACAGTATCTCTCCAATTTCTTTATGAAGGCACTCAGTGCTATGAATTTTCCTCTTAACACTACTTTTATTTTGTCCCATAAGTTTGGGTATGCTATGACTTCATTTTCATTGAGTTCTATAAAGCCCTTAATTTATTTCTTTATTTCTTCTCTGACCAAGTTATTGAATAGGGAGTTGTTCAGTTTCCATGAGTATGTGGGCTATCTGTTATTTTTGTTGTTATTGAAGTCAAGCCGTAGTCCATGGTGATCTGATAGATGCATGGGATTATTTCAATATTCTTGTATCCATTGAGGCTTGTTTTGTGATTGATCGTATGATCAATTTTGTAGAAGGTTCCATGAGGTGCTGAGAAGTTATATTCTCTTGCTTTGGGGTGAAATGTTCTGTAGATATCTGTTAAATCTATTTGGTTCATAACTTCTGTTAATTTCACTGTGTCTCTGTTTAGTTTCTGTTTCAATGGTCTGTCCATTGGTAAGAGTGGGGTGTTGAAGTCTCCCACTATTATTGTAGGGGATTCAATTTGTGTTTTGAGCTGTAGTAAAGTTTATTTTATGAATGTGGATGCCCTTTCATTTGGGGTATAGATGTTCAGGATTGAGATTTTCTCATGGTGAATTTTTCCTTTGATGAATATAAAGTGTCCTTCCCTGTCTCACTTGATAACTTTTGGCTGAAAGTCTATTTTATTGGATATTAGAATGGCAACACCTGCTCTTTTTCTTGGGACCATTTGCTTGGAAGACTTTTTTCCAACCTTTTACTCTGAGGTAGTGTCTGTCCTTATTATTGAATTGTGTTTCTTGTATGCAATAAAATGCTGGATTCTACTTACATATACAGTCTCTTATCCTTTGCCTTTTTATTAGGGAACTGAATACATTAATGTTGAGAGATATTAAAGACTGGTGATTGCCAGTTCTTTTTATTTTTGTTGTTGGAGGTGGTATTATGTGTATGTGATTCTTTCCTTTGGAGTTTGTTGTGGGATATTTAATTTCTTGTGTTTTCTTGGGTGCAGTTACCCTCCTCGGGTTGTTTTTTCCCTTCCACTATCCTCTATAGGGCTGGATGAGCAGAAAGATATTATTTAAATTTGGTTTTGTTATGGAATATCTTGGTTTCTCCATCTATGACAATTGAGAGTTTTGCTGGGTATAGTAGCCTGGGCTGGCATTTGTATTCTCTTAGGATCTGAATGACATCTGTTCAGGATCTTCTGGCTTTTAGAGTCTCTGTTGAGAAGTCTGGTGTAATTCTTATAGGTCTGCCTTTATATGTCACTTGGTCTTTTCCCCTTACAGCTCTTAATATTCTTTCTTCCATGCATTTAGTGTTTTGATTATTATATGATGGAAGAATTTTCTTTTCTGGTCCAACCTATTTGGTATTCTGTAGGCTTGTTTTACATTTACAGCCATGTCTTTGTTTAAGTTAGGGAAGTTTTTTATGAATTTGTTGAAGATGTTTTCTGGCTTTTCGATGTGGGAATCTTTACCCTCTTCTACTTCTAATATTCTTAGGTTTCATTGTATCCTAAGTTTCCTGGATTTGGCGGGTTAGGAGTTTTTTACACTTTATATTTTCTTTGACTGATATCTCAATATTGTCTATGATATCTTCTACATTTGAGATTCTCTCTTCTATCCCTTGTATTCCGTTGGTGATGCTTGCATCTATGACTCCTTGTCATCTTTACCTCCTTGTCTATTTCTTAGGTGGTCCACCTCCAGAGTTGCCTCCATTTGTGATTTTTTTTATTGTTTATATTTCCATTTTTAGATCTTTGACTGTTTTGTTCATTTCCTTCACCTGCTTAATTATGTTTTCCTGTATTTCTTTAAGGGATTTATTTGTTTCCTCTTTAAGGGCTTCTACCTGTTTGCCTGGGTTTTTTCTGTTTTTCTTTAAGCAAGTTGTTTGTATCCTTAAAGGCCTCTTCATGAGATGGGATTTTAGGTCAGAATCTTGCTTTTCAGGTGTATTAGGGTATCTAGGGCTTTCTGTAGTGAGAGAACTGGCTTGTGATGTTGCCGAATTGCACTGGCTTTTTGTGTTTTGTATTGTTGTGCTTGTCTTTTGCCATCTGGTTATCTCTGGTGTTAACTGGCCTGGGTGTCTCTGACTGGTGCAGACCTCCTTGGAGTGGGGTAGAGCTCTGTGACATGGGTTAGAGCAGGCCTCCTGTGTCTCTAGTTAGGGCAATCCTCTTGTGTCCCTGGTTACTGCAGGCCTCCTGGGAAACAGGCAGGTTTTTTCCCTGGTTACATCAGACCTCCTGGGAGACAGGTTGTGAGGTATGGGAGGAAAGTGGGCTGCCAATCTGGCCTGAGTGGAAGAGTTGACCAGAAGTCAGATGTAGCCCAGGCACACAGAGTAGTTCCTGTGTCATCTGGGCTTTGTGCATGTCTCAACTGGTGTAGGTATTTGGGCAGGAGTCTCACCTGTGTCCCTGGCTGTTGCTGGCCTCCTAGGAGACAGGCAGGCTGTGGGGTGTAGGAGGCAAGTGGAGCCTGCCTGGGTGGAGCAGACCAGAAGCAAGACCACACCTCTTAATAATGCTACTTTTTATTCAAGCATTCACAGGAGTCTATGGGGGCCATTCTTACTCAAACCAACACAATGTCTATAATAGTTAAAATTACGGTAAAATAAAAGACTAGTTGTATAACATAATTCTTTTCCAATGGCTATTTAATGACCTTTAATTTTATATATAGAAACAGTATACATAGAGAGATGATAGATCGATGGAATAAGTTTTTTTAAAGTAATTTACATATGGTAACAATTTAATGGTATCAAAGCATTTAGAGTAAAATGTAATAGACTTCTGCCTTATTGTTCTTAATGTTTGTTTCATTTTTGGAGGTAATTATAACTTACATTTTTAATTTTAGCAGTTGATTTTGTAAGTCAAAACTATAGGCTCATACTCTTCTTGAGTCATTAAAATTGAGTGAGATCTTTAAAATGAAAGCGTGAATTTTAGATAATATACATTCTCTCCTTAGTTCTAGGAGTTGTCATAATTTGTTGTTACAATGTTTATGGTATTTATATATTTAAGAATATGACTTTACTCCAATCCCATCGTCTTGAACCTCTTGACCTCTTTTCTTAAAAGATAAAGAAAATGGTATCTTTATGCTTTTCCTCTCTCTCCTCCAATACCCCCGCACACAGCTGTCTTGTCACTTTTCATATTTGCTAATAACATCTTTCGCCCTGAATTACAGCCTGACCTTTCTTCCATTAGCTTTAGAGTAATCCTGAGAGGCTAATCAATAAGTAGCATTGACATGATTCATACATTTCTTAACATTTAGGCAAAAAATCTTTCCTTTACTAGGAGTTCAATGTTACAACTGTAGGAAAAGTTAAACAACTTTTCCCTTCATCAAGTACTCCATATCATGTTAATTTCCTTCTTTGTTAAATATTTGAAGCATTGCCCAATTACCCATTGACTTTTTCCACTCCTTTCTTTCTTTGTTTTTCTCTCTTTCTCTTTCTTTCTTTTCTGGGAGTTTTTCAAGACAGGGTTTCTCTGTGTAGCCCTGGCTGTCCCAGAACTCACTCTGTAAACCAGCCTAGCCTTGAACTCAGAAATCCACCTGCCTCTGCCTCCCAAGTGCTGGGATTAAAGGCGTGTGCCACCACGCCCGGCTCACTCCTATTTCTATAGTTTGTCTTTCCTTATACTCATTTAGTATTTGCCTTGTATTTACGCAACTACTCTACCAATTTTTTATTTCTCTCATTTCCATAACTTTTTTGTTGAACATGATTTTAATATTTTCAACTAATATTCAACAAACAGAATAATCATCTTAAGATATAATTTGTTGTTATGTCTCCCTTTTTATTTCTGATTTTATTAATTTGGATACGGTCTCTGTGCCTTCTGCTTAGTCTGGCTAAGGGTTTATCTATCTTGTTGATTTTCTACAAGAACCAGCTCCAGTTCTTGTTTTGTTGATTCTTTGTATAGTTCTTTTTGTTTCTATTTGGTTGATTCCAGCCCTGAGTTTGACTATTTCCTGCCTCTACTCCTCTTGGGTGTATTTGCTTCTTTTTGTTCTAGAGCTTTCAGATGTGCTGTCAAGCTGCTAGCATAAGCTTTGTCCAGTTTCTTTTTGGAGACACTCAAAGCTACGAGTTTTCCTCTTAGAGTTGCTTTCATTGTGTCCCATAAGTTTTGGTATGATGTGTTTTCATTGTCATTAAATTCTAAAAAGCCTTTAACTTTTTTCTTTATTTCTCCCTTGACCAAGTTATCATTGTGTAGGGCATTGTTCAGCTTCCATGTATATGTGTGCTTTTTGTTGTTTTTGGTGGTATTTAAGACCAGCCTTAGTCCATGGTAATCTGGTGCATAGGATTATTTCATTCTTCTTGTATCTGTTGAGGCCTGTTTTGTGACCAATTATATGGTCCATTTTTGAGAAGGTACCATGAGGTGCTGAGAAGAAGTTATATCCTTTTGTTTTAGGATGAAATTTCTATAAATATCTGTTAGATCCATTTGTTTCATAGCTTCTGTTAGTTTCACTGTGTCTCTGTTTAGATTCTGTTTCCATGATCTGTCCAATGGTGAAGGTGGGGTGTTGAAGTCTCCCACTATTATTGTATGGGGTATGATGTATGCTTTCAGCTTTAGTAAAGTTTCTTTTATGAATGTGGGTGCCCTTGCATTTGGAGCATAGATGTTCAGAATTGAGAGTTCATCTTGGTAGATTTTTTTCTTTGACGAGTATGAAGTGTCCTTTCTTATCTTTTTGATAACTTTTGGTTGAAAGCTGATTTTATTCAATATTAGAATGGCTACTCCAGGTCATTTCTTGAGACCATTTGCTTGGAAAATGGTTTTCTAACCTTTTACTCTGAGGTAGTATTTGTCTTTGCCACTGAGGTACATTTCCTGTATGCAACAAAATACTTATTTGTATTCAATAAGTACTAACCTTTTACTCTGAGGTAGTATTTGTCTTTGCCACCGAGGTACATTTCCTGTATGCAACAAAATACTTATTTGTATTCAATAAGTACAGCTGTCATCCTATTTTATTCACACTGGCATAGTCTATATGATTACTTCTAAATTTTGGATTCACATTTTTTAACTTTGCTAAATTAATCTAGACCTACTAGAGTTTTCTTCATTTTCATAAATTTCTTAGAATACTCTATATGATAATGTCATTTGTTCACAAGGTCTTGTCATGCATAAATTGTGTCTTTGCAACATTCATATGGTTAAATTCTAAATACCAGCACCATTGGGCGTGATGGTCTCTGGAGAGAGGCTGCTATACAGTGATGACTGGGCTAACATGGGATCCTTAGTGTGGGGCTTCAATCCCAAATGATCCATGCCCATAAGGATAAGGAAAAGGGAAAGACAGAGAAAACCTGATATGAATATACAAGAAGCCTTTAGAAGAAACCAATCCTGTCACACATTCATCTCCTACTTCTAACTTCTAAAAGTCTTAGATATAGATTTCTATTTGATGAACCTCCCAGACTACAATGCATTGTTATGGTAGATGTAGCAAAATTATAAGTTCCCTTCTTTATTTTGTTCCCCATTACAATGGGTAGAATTTCCCAACTAGAATTCCAAAGTATAAATAAGAAAAAAGGCTTCTCCTTTATTTCCAAGGCTGTGGTGGCAGGGTTCAATAGTTCATTATTAAGTGCAATCTTAGCTGGAGGTCAGATTTTCTAAAAATATCACTTATCTAGCTGAGAGATTTTCTTTCTATTTCTAGTTTGTTGGAAGTTGTTTTTCAAATAATGATTTTATGCCAGGCTTCTAAATGCTTTGTCTAAAATTATGGATCATGATTTTATTTTAATAAGGGGTGAATTTCATTTTGCTTTGACCTTTGACTTGATTTTTTGATGAGTTAACCGCATTCTTGTTCCTGGGATAAACTTTGCATAGTTACACTTTAGTGATAATTTTCATAGAATAATGAATTTTATTTTGCTATATTCTTAGAAACATTTGTCTATGTTCATGGGGATTATTAGTTTGTAGTTTTCTAGGTTTTCCTGGTGAGATTGTGGTAACAGAATTATACTGGCCTCAGTATGGAGGCCATGCGGAATTCAAGTTTGGGTGCTGGCTTTATGATATGATAGAGTTGAACAAAATAAAAAATGGAGAACTCCTCTAGATTACTTTCTCAGTGCATTCCAAAAGCTATGTATAAATATAACAAAGGAACATTTTTAATTTGCCTCCACCCAAAAATTGTCAGTTAAATACTATAAAGTGTGAAGTTGAAGCATCAAAAAAAAAAATCCCTGTCTCTTGGGCAAATATAATTCTCAGTGGTTAGTTTGTTCCATTTTATTTTCTCTAGAAGAACAAGAGAAGAACAAGACTAGGTGCTCTCAGATGAATCAGAGAGACCTACCAAGCCCCAAACACTTCCGATTGCCCACTGACATAAAAACCACCCTTCTGTGCATGTTCGATGAGGTTCTTGCTGCTTGTCTGTTAGCCCTTCAGTAAAATTACCTGCAACGCTTACCTTCCAAGTGGAGACAGCTTGTATACCTCTCACTAGCATCTGCTTTGATTTCCTGCAATTCTAAGCAAGAGTTACGTCCCAACTTGACCCAAAGAAGGACAGATATAAAGTACAACTCCAGAAGAGAAGCTGTATCGACATTTCCAAAGTTTTGCTACTTTATATTAGCAATAATGGGTACAATTAAATTGGTAATAAAGTGGGATTATTGATGCTACAAAAGCACAGGAGACGAAGTGGGGTGTTGCAGTAAATCTCCTCCCAAATATGCCCTGGCAATGAAAACACAACACGGTTAATATGATTACATGCTGTGCACCTAGATTGAGCAGATCTACCGCTATACTACCATCTTCTTTATCTATGAGACCCCTTAGAACTTGTGGTTTCTCCAGGCCATGCGCTTCTGCTCTGCTTTTCTTTTTCTTCCTCCTCCTCTGCGCCCTCTACCTTTTCCATTTTCTCCTTCTCTCTCTCCTTCTCCTCCACCCTTCCCTTATATCTGCCCAATCATCAGCTCTCCTTTATTTTACAAAGTAAGGTGGGAAGCAGGTTTAGAGGAAATCACCTGAGTGCTGACTCATTCCTTGTTAGCAGCCACTCACAGGAGAACAGAATTAACATCATATATAATTAGCCCCAGGGCTGTCCACAACAGTGTGGGAGGGGAGTAACATTGGGTAGGTTTGAATTGATAAATGAAGGGGCATAATCCAGAGCCTTCATGTAGACTCTCAAGCAATGAGAGTTGTTGTGCTTGATTCTGGACTAAATAAGTACTGAACAATACCCTGTATTTAATGAACTGGGGTAGTAAGAATACTTTGATGAAAAGTATCTGAGTCTGCAGAAAATAGAAAGGCTGGCATTGGTGCATAGTTTTCCTTTTCTTCCTAATCTTGTTTGTTGAATGAGTCAGAAGACATTCATTTGATCCAAATAGAGACATGATTTGAGAAGAGCCTCAGTAATATACAAAATACTCTCAGGGAATGCTCTCTGCCAAATGAGCACACAGATACAAATTTCGACAGTCTACATCAACTTTGAGATAGTGAGGATGCTAGGAAGATACTATGAGCCAAGCAGCCCTGGCCAGATAGATAGCCATTTAATGGCAGGTAACAGAACAGCTTTGGCCTTCTGTTTCATCACAAAGGACTGGGTGGGTCTTTGAATGAGCTGACTTATCACATTGTTCACTGATACATTAGACATTTACTGGTTCCTTCTAAGTTAATAGATGGGTAACATGTTAACACTGAGGTCTTGTTTATTCTCTATAATCAAAAGCCTGATGCTGTTTGTGTTCTGATGTTAATTCTGCTTCCTCACGAGGGGTTGTCCCTGAAGAGCAGTGCATCACACACTCAGGTGATCTCATGTGAACCTTCTCCCTATTTTAACTGCTCAATAAAGTCTAGAGCCTGTGATAGGACAGTGAAGGGGAAAGGTTGGACTGAAGGTTTGAGAGGTGGGGGTGAGGCAGGTAGAAAGAAGAGGATGAGAGGGGAAGCAGAGGGGACTGAAGAAGAGAAGGAAGCCATGATGGACCAGAACCACGTGATCAGGAGAAACTACAAGCAGTAAGGGGTCTTACAGCTGGGGAATAAGTTATTATAGTGCTAGATCTACCCAATCTTGGCTTATAGCTAACAATTATAATAACTGGATTGTGTGTGTTTTTATATGGGCTTATTGGGGTTGGAAATTCTAGCAACAGGTTTGGCAAAGAGAATTTTGATTTGAACCATGCTAGATTCTAAAACTTGAGTAACTTTCCAAGTGTAGCTCCCCCTGGTGATGGGAGAAATGAAAAGGAACTTGAAATATAAGCCATTCCACCGGTTTGCTTTCTGTCCTCATCCAGAGACAATTGTTATTGGAGTGAAAGATCTCTTCCTTTTCTGAGACTATTGTGTCTCAGTTAATTGCTGGTCTTTAGGTGTCAAGACTTGCATGAGCAAGAACTCAAGAAGGTGATTAATGAAGTTCTTATCCGATTCTGCTCCACAGTACATCCAGTCCTCCACTCAACTTGGTCCATAATAATGTATCCAGTTTTTTTTTTAATGTAATGGTGATATGGATACACTGAAAACAATTCTGAGAATCATCACTTTGAAAGCATTATAGGAAAGGTGTAAATGACTTCTTCTCTTACACCAAATCTATTCAGTTCTCAAGCTGATAGTAGATTTCAGAAATACTAGAGGGATTAATGCTAACATTAAGCAGTCAAAGATTTATGCCTGGTCTATGCTAGAAAAATTATCACCATCTTTCTGAGTTAGTGTTGCAAAGTAACAAGTGGTCTCCCTTTCCCTCCACCCATTTTCTTTCCCTTTGCTACGCACAAATGGCAGAGTTGGCCTTTTAAACAGTTAAGTTACAAAAAAGATAAAAACTATACAAGGGCTCACAGGGTTCCAAATGACCCATCATTCTGTTACTTTTTTGACTTATTTTTGCTTTACCACACAGAATACAGTAAAGTTAGGATAGCCTACTATTCCTCCTTTGACACTTCATTTGAGCACCCATATGAGCACGCTTTCTGTTGACTGGATTCCCATGAAGTGGCTGCATGGTCTGTTTTGACACCAAGATCAGAGAATATCAGTTGCTACATCCTTCTCAGTGAGTTTTCTGTGGCTATCTCATCCAATATGACAAGGCCTCCTCATTCTCTTCACCAGCAAGCACCTCTTCTTCTTCTCCCCACCCCTTGCTGGCTCCTGCTCCCCTTCTCCCTTCCCTTCTGCATCTCCCACCCTTTCTTTATCTGGACATCCCTTTTGATCACTAGAATGGAAAAACTATGTAGACAGGAAATTTGTCTCAGCTAACTGTTGCATATTAGAAAAGAACCGGCCACATCACCTTTTATAATTAGCACGAGAAAACCAAGCGGCTTCATTGACATGACTCCTGCTGCCTTGCCTCTCACACAAACCCACATTTGTCATATTTTTAGATTGACATATGATGCTTCTTGGTTCAGAAGACTTCTGTGTGTCATGCCTGAGTAGATAAGAGTACCTGCTAATTCATCTGTGAACTGTGAGGTTTTCTATATCCCAATAAGGAAAACCATCACAGGAAGCTGGATTTTTCCAGCTAAGAGAGCAGGACAATTGTTTGGCTCCATGATACAATCTACTGGGACGTGGCCACCTCCACATCCTGTTGAGCATCAAGCTGACTCTGCAAAATGAAACCATATAGCTAGGACTGAATGATATTAAGTCAGAGACACTTCTGAGATTTTGTGTCTTGGACATTTTTTTTCCTTATGAACCCCACCAGAGTCTTCAGTATCATCCACTTCTGATGTCCCTGATTGACCTGACTTGGGCACAACCAGCTGAGTGTCTTTTATCTTTGTCACACATGTGCTTTGTCTACCATGAAGGTCTCACTCCATTCTCCATACATTCCTTATGTCCTCCCTTCTGCTCTGTGCTCACACCTCTGCATACACATTTGGGAATCACTGAGAAGTGAAATCAATACACTGTGCAATACGTCTTTGAGCATTGGATGATGGCAGCCAATGAAATTTCCACATTCTAACTCGATCAATACACTGTGCAATACGTCTTTGAGCATTGGATGATGGCAGCCAATGAAATTTCCACATTCTAACTCCCTAAGTATTGTGTAGAAATGCAGCTTATATTTCTTTTTGTTTCAATTTTTAATTAGGTATTTTCTTCATTTATATTTCAAATGCTATCCCGAAAGTCCCACATACCACCACCCCCCGACCCCCGCTCCTCTACCCACCCACTCCCACTTCTTGGCTCTGTTGTTCCCTTGTACTGGGGCATATAAAGTTTGCAAGACCAAGGGGCCTCTCTTCCCAGTGACGGCTGACTAGGCCATCTTCTGCTACATATGCGGCTAGAGACTCGAGCTCTGAGGGTACTGGTTAGTTCATATTGTTGTTCCACATAGGGTTGCAGACCCCTTTAGCTCCTTGGGTACTTTCTCTAGCACCTCCATTGGGGGCCCTGTGTTCCATCCAATAGCTGACTGTGAGCATACACTTCTGTGTTTGCCGGGCACTGGCATAGCCTCACAAGAGACAGCTATATCAGGGTCCTTTCAGCAAAATCTTGCTGGCATATACAATGGTGTCTGTCTGCATATGGGATGGATCACTGGGTGCGACGGTCTCTGTATGGTCCATCCTTTCATCTCAGCTCCAAACTTTATCTCTGTAAGTCCTTCCATGGGTATTTTGTTCCCAATTCTAAGAAGGGGCGAAGTGTCCACACTTTGGTCTTCGTTCTTCTTGAGTTTCATATGTATTGCAATTGTATCTTGGGTACTCTAAGTTTCTGGGCTAATATCCACTTATCAGTGAGTACATATCATGTGAGTTCTTTTGATATTGGGTTACCTCACTCAAGGTGATATCCTCCAGATCCATCCATTTGCCTACCAATTTCATAAATTCATTGTTTTTAATAGCTGAGTAATACTCCATAGTATAAATGTACCACATTTTCTTCATCCATTCCTCTGTTGAGGGACATCTGGGTTCTTTCCAGCTTCTGACTACTATCAATAAGGCTGCTATGAACATAGTGGCGCATGTGTCCTTATTACCAATTGGAACATCTGGATATATGCCCAGGAGAGGTATTGCGGGATCCTCTGGTAGAATTATGTCCAATTTTCTGAGGAACTGCCAGACTGATTTCCAGAGTGGTTGTACAAGCTTGCAATCCCATCAACAATGCAGGAGTATTCCTCTTTTTCCACATCCTCACCAGCATCTGCTGTCACCTGAATTTTTTATCTTAGCCATTCTGACTGGTGTGAGGTGGAATCTCAGGGTTGTTTTGATTTGCATTTCCCTGATGATTAAGGATGTTGAACATTTTTTCAGGTGCTTCTCAGCCATTCGGTATTCCTCAGGTGAGAATTCTTTAACTCTGTGCCTCATTTTTTGATGGGGTTATTTGATTTTCTGGAGTCCACCTTCTTGAGTTCTTTATATATATTGGGTATTAGTCCCCTATCTGATTTAGGATTGGTAAAGATCCTTTCCCAATCTGTTGGTGGCCTTTTTGTCTTATTGACGGTGTCTTTTGCCTTATAGAAGCTTTGCAATCTTATGAGGTCCCATTTGTCGATTCTCGATCTTACAGCACAAGCCATTGCTGTTCTATTCAGGAATTTTTCCCCTGTGCCCATATCTTCAAGGCTTTTCCCCACCAGCTTATACTTCTTGAGAAAAAAGTTAGCATTGTAAGTGGCTCAAACCAATCCTCATATGAGCTTATCCTTCACGCTCTGTGTATGCTCTTACCTCGGATCTCTTGGGTTTTTTCACTGATACTAAAATTCCAAATAAGCTATATTCTATAGGTACTGAGGAAACATGTCTCAGACAGTTTTTAGAAGTAGAAATCCAACAGATAATTTACTCAAGAAAGAATTTTGAGGTTGGCTATTAAGGAATGAAATGGTTCTTATTAGGGGGGGGTATCAAATGTGAATAGAACACCTATTATAAACACAGATATTCTCTCTCTCTCTCTCTCACACACACACATCTTTCATTTCTTCTTTTTTCAAATTTAATTCCTTTTTTATTAGATATTTTATTTATTTGCGTTTCAAATGTTATCCCCTCTCCTGGTTTCCCATCTGGAAACATTCTATCCCATATCCCTCCCTCCTGCTTCTATGAGGGTACTCCTCCACCCACCCACCCACTCCCATCTCTTTGCCCTGGGCATTCCCCTACACTGGAGCATCAAGCCTTCACAGGACCAAGGGCCTCTATTCCCATTGATCTCCAACAAGGCCATCCTCAGCTACATATGTAGCTAGAGCCATGGGACCCTCTATGTGTACTCTTTGGTTGGTGGTTTTGTCCCTTGGAGTTCTGGGTGATCTGGTTGGTTAATATTGTTGTTCTTATGGGTTGCAAACCCTTCAGCTCCTTCAGTCCTTTCTCTAACTCCACCATTGTGGATCCCATGCTCAGTATAATTGTTGGCTGCACCTCTCAGGAGACAGCTATATCAAGTGCCTGTCAGCAAACACATCTTGGTATCTGCCATAGTGTCTGAGTTTGGTGTCTCAATATGGGATGGATTTTCAGGTGGGGCAGTCTCTGGAAGGCCTTTCCTTCAGTCTCTGTTCCACCTTTGTCTCCATATTTGCTCCTGTGAGTGTTTTGTTCTCCCTTCTAAGAAGGACTGAAGCATCCACACTTTGGTCATCCTTCTTGAGGTTCATGTGGTCTGTGAATTGTATCTTGGGTATTTTGAGCTTTTAGGCTAATATCCACTTATCTGTGAGTGCATACCATGTGTGTACTTTTGTGACTGAGTTACCTCATTTGAATGATAGTTTCCAGTTCCATCCATTTGCCTAAAAGTTTCAAGAAGTCATTGTTTTTAATAGCTGAGGAGTACTCCATTGTGTAAATGTACCACATTTTCTGTATCTAGTCCTCTGTTGATGGACATCTGGGTTCTTTCCAGCTTCTGACTATTATAAATAAAGGCTGCTATGAACATAGTTGCACATGTGTCATTATATGTTGGAGTATCTTTTGGGTATATACCCAGAAGTGGTACAGCTGGGTCCTCAGGTAATACTAGGCCAAATTTTCTGAGGAACCTCCAGAGTGATTTCCAGAGTGGTTGTACCTCCTTGCAACCTCACCAACAATGGAGGAGTGCTCCTCTTTCTCCACATCCTCACCAGCATCTACTTTCACCTGAGTTTTTGATCTTAGCCATTCTGACTGGTGTGAAGTGGAATCTCAGGGTTGTTTTGATTTGCACTGCCCTGATGACTAAGGATGTTGATCATTATTTTAGGTGCTTCTCAGCCATTTGGTATTCTTCAGTTGAGAATTCTTTGTTTAGCTCTGTACCCCATTTTTAATAGGGTTATTTGGTTCTTTGGAGTCTAACTTCTTGAGTTCTTTGTATATATTGTATATGAATTTATATTAGTTCTTTGTATATATCCTCTATCAGATGTAGGATTGGTAAAGATCTTTTTCCAATCTGTTGGTTGCTGTTTTGTCCTATTGACAGTGTCCTTTGCCTTACAGGAGCTTTGCAATTTTATGAGGTCCCATTTGTCAATTCTTGATCTTACAGCATAAGCCATTTGTGTTCTGTTCAGGAACTTTCCCCCTGTGCCCATGTGTTCAAGATTCTCCCCCATTTTCTCTTCTATTAGTTACATTGTATCTGGTTTTATGTGAAGGTCCTTGATCCACTTGAACTTGAGCTTTGTACAAGGAGATAAGAATGGATCTTCTACATGCTGACCACCAGTTGGACCAGTACCATTTGTTGAAAATGCTCTTTTTTCCACTGGATGTTTTAGCTCCTTTGTCAAAGATTAAATAACCATAGGTGTGTGGGTTTGTTTCTGGGTCTTCAATTCTATTCCATTGTCTCTGTACTAATACTATGCAGTTTTTATCACTATTGCTCGCTCTCTCTCTCCCTCTCTCTCTCTCTCTCTCTCTCTCTCTCTCTCTCTCTCTCTTTCTCTCTCTCTCTCTCATTCGAGACAGGGTTTCTCTGTATAGCTCTGGCTGTCCTGGAACTCACTTTGTAGGCTAGGCTGGCCTCTAACTCAGAAACATGCCTGCCTCTGCCTCCCAAGTGCTGGGATTAAAAGCATGCACCACCATGCCCGGCTTCACTATTGCCCTCTAATATAGCTTGAGGTCAGCGATGATGATTCCCCCAGAAGTTCTTTTATTGTTGAGAATAGTTTTCACCATCTGTCAGCAAGACAGCCATTTTTACTATATTAATCCTCCCAATCCATGAGCATGGGAGATCTTTCCATCTTCTGAGATCTTCTTTAATTTCTTTCTTCAAAGACTTGAAGTTCTTGTCATACAGACCTTTCACTTGCTTGGTTAGAGTCACACCAACGTATTTTATATTATTTGTGACTATTGTGATGGGTGTCATTTCCATAATTTCTTTGTCAGCCTGTTTATTCTTTGAATAGAGGTGGCCACTGACATGTTTGAGTTAATTTTATAGCCAGCCACTTTGCTGAAGTTGTCTATCAGGTTTAGGATTTCTATGGTGGAATTTTTGGGGTCACTTAAGCATACTATCGTATCATCTGTAAATAGTGATATTTTGACTTCTTCCTTTCCAATTTGTATCCCCTTGACCTCCTTTTGTTGTCTAATTGCTCTGGCTAGAACTTCGAGTACTATATTGAATCGGTAGGGAGAAAGTGGGTGGCTTTGTCTAGTCCCTGATTTTAGTGGGATTGCTTCAAGTTTCTATCCATTTAGTTTGATGTTGGCTACTGGTTTGCTGCATATTGTTTTTTCCTATAATTAGGTATGGGCTTTGAATTTCTGATCTTTCCAAGACTTTTATGCCCCCAGGTACCAGAGGACCCCCTGGGTATCCCCCTACCATAGCACTTCAAGTCTTTGTGTGGCTAGGTACTTCCTCTCCCATGGAGGCCAAACAAGGCATCCCAGCTAGAAGAATGTATTTTATGTACAGTCAACAGCTTTTGGGATAGCTTATGTTCTAGTTGTTTGGGACCCAGATGAAGACCAAGCTGCACATCTACTACATATGAGTGGTGAAACCTAGGTCCACCCTGAGAATGTTCTTTAGTTGCTGGTTCAGACTCTGAGAGGCCCAAAGGTCCAGGCTAGTTGACTCTATTGGTCTTCCTGTAGAGTTCCTATCTTTTTTGGGGCCCACAATCCTTTCTCCCATTTTTCCATAGAGTCCCCAAGATCTATCCACTGTTTGGCTGTGGGTGTCTGTATCTGTCTGAGTCAGCTGCAGGGTGGAGCCTCTCAGAGGACAACATGCTCCTGTCTGCAAGCATTAGAGAGTATAATAGTGTCAGGGATTGGTACTTGCCCATAGGATGGCAGACCTTTTTTCTTGTGATAAATAAGGGAAGTAAAGCAGGATAAGTTGTGGCTGTGAAGACAACAGAATCAATTGTGGTTCATGATGAGCAGCAAGGATTTGGGGGGCTTTCTAGTACCAGCTCATGGATATGGTTAGGGATCTGACCAAATGATCTAATGCTTGGGAAAAGAAACATTGGCAAACTGATAGTAAGGGTACTGAGGGCAAATGAAATGTAGCAGACGCTATGTGTGAGGATATTTTCATCTTTGAGCATTCACACAAAGCCTCCTCCACCTCAGATGTCATCGACTTCTTTTTCCTCTTCAACCTTGGAGCTTCCTCAGTACCATGTGATAAGGACAGAGATGCTTCCTGGTATCAACAAAGAGGGCTTTTCCTCATCTAGACAGACATGACTGTATCATGCTTTTGTGCCAAATTATTTGGCAGGACCAGCCAGCTCATGCTAGAAGGCTTGGTTACTTGTGAATACATAAGAGACAGCAACACTTTCCATTGTGGAATAAAGGCAGATTTTATTGATGTTTTCCCTGCTACCACGCACTGTCAACACTACCATCTAAAGATTAACTACTTATCTATTTATAGACACTGGACCAGTGATTCATTTCTTACTGGAAAAAATAAGTAATAATTCAAAGAATTAAAAATATTAGTGTCTAGTACTCTCACTCCCCCCCCCCCCCGAGAATTTATACTACAGATTGGTAGAATGGTCAGTTAAACAATTAATTCATTAGGGCGGCATTCAATATATATGATTAGATTGTTGTGATACAAAAGAGACTATATATTCTATAGCAATAGTACATATTCAGTACTCAGAATGCTTGAGTCAGGGCAAGGAAGGAGTCAGGAAGGAGTGGTCCATTTCTCAATTACTTGAACTCCGATCATTTGACTCTGCTGGTTTAAAGGGAATGATAACTATGATTTTGACCTGTCTTTCTTTCAGGTAGAGGGTGAGTCTGCTTTGATTGTTTCAGGAATACTGAACTTAAGTAGTTTTAGATGACGTTCAGGATTGGGCAATATGAAAAATTCAATTAAATATTGAATAGATAACTCTATTTGATAGTTACTAATACTATTCAATAGTGGGATATGTTAGATATTAGCTATGTTTTTGAGTTGCCACTTATTTTTGGAAGTGTAGGGGACAGGAACTCATATAGCCCAGGATTTCCTTGAACTGCTCATGTAGCCTAGAGTAGGTTTAAAATTCTGATTATCATGCTTCCAGTGTGTTTTGATTATAGGTGTGTCTTAGTTACTTTCCTATTGTGACAACACACACTGACATTCTTACACTTCAAACTTCTTCATAGAATTCCAGATTTCTAGGAGTTCGCGAGGTTTCTTTTTACTTTTCCTGACCTCTAATATTACTGCCCTGAAATCAGAATCTATAGTCCACACTTTTTCCTGTATCTGTTGAATATATGCAACCATGGTAAATTTTAGAAAATGCTTAAAGTTCAAAGGATGTTAAATAAAATGCCCAGCTAGAAGTTGTACTGTACTGTTACTGAGGCTTAGACCCTTATTTATTTCTCTATTTCTATTATGTCATTTTTAGGTGACTATTTGTATTTTTCAGCAGCACTTTTAATTTAGGAGCTGGTGTTTTATTTGGGGAGTTCTTTGGGAGATATATGTTATAGATATAACCCATATTATGGGTAAATAGCCAGTATTTTTCCTTAGTGCCATTTGTATTCATCCTCCCCTTTCAAAATTGCCTCATAGAATTTACAAACAGTATCCCAAGTCCTGCTTCCCCATCTGATTAACATCCCTTTGCCCTTTTGCTTTCCAGCCTTTCTTGAGTCATTTTACTTTAAATTGTCTGCTCTATCTGTTTGCGCGTTTTTTACTGCCAATCTAATAGAATAATATATTCCATTTCCTCTGGGATATGACAGCTGTATTGAGATATAGTTATTATTTCATATCGCTTTCTTCTCAGTATTGTCATTGTTTCCTATGCTTTATCAGAAAAAAATACCTAGGGCACAAGCTAAGACAGCATAACATTTTCGAAAAGTTATTTTTCCTCCAAGAGCAATGGTTTTGACAACCAGTTTTTAACCTATCTTTGGTTTTCTCATCTAAATGAAGGAGGAGCTTCCTCAGGACGTATCTTTCATGTTGAGTCTCCACAGACACAAATTCACTGGATTCTCAGCTCCAGGTTTTGGTTTGGGGTTTTTGGATAATTCCCTATCAAGCATCACATGTAAGCTAATTCCTTCCCTCGGGAGGCCTCCTAGCAAACTCGTGTGTGTGGGAAAGGCTAATTTCTTCCTCTCATCCATTTGCTATGCTTTAAAGATGCTCCATACCATTTAGGAGGTAGAGAGTTCAGCCACTGTTGTGTTCACAGTGAGGGAATTATCTCATTCTAGATGTTTAAAAGAAAATTTCTTCATTTAAGTGGACCCTCCCTCTCATTCCTTTGAGTTTCAGACCTGTAAAATCAAGGCTCATTGAATTAGTTGGTAAAACACTTCTGTGTTCTGCTGCTGTTATTTCTCTACAGGCAGCATTAGATACATAGAGTCACACATAACTCAGCTTTTAAGGCTAGATGAGCACACACTCTTTTCCTAAGATTAAGCATCTGTGCTTTCTGTCCTGATGTAAATGCTCATGGATAGCTGTGTCCACACAGGACATTTGATAATAGTAAACACCAAACAAATAGTGCTTTATCGTAAAAGTGTCACTCTCATGGGATTTTAAACTTTACCCCGTGTAGTTTCAACTAAAGAAATATGTCACAGATTGTAACAAGTATTTCAAGATTGTGATTTTCTTGATTCAGCCACAGGAAAATGGAATTTCCGTGTATCTTCAAACTTGACTTTTAGCCCAGATTTGGACAAAAACATACCATCTTTTTTAGTTAATTTCATTTGCAGCTGAATTAGTCATAATTTCCTTTTTGGTCCCTTTTAGTCTGCAGACACATCATCAGTGATTAACTGTTTACTTTCCACTTGTTGGAATTCTGAGCTAAGTTATACTCCTACTGTTAATTCTCCTTAACACAAAGATCTGTAAAATGTGATTAAACCTTAAGTGAGCATCCTCACAACATGTTTTAATTGAACATTGTATTAGTGTATGCATGGAAAAATGCAACAACCTGTCTTTGCAACGGCCATAATATGAATTTAAATATGATGTAACTTTTAAATGCAGCTTTTCAGTTATTAAAATAGTATAATATCTCTGAACACTGACTCCCATGCAAAATTTTTAATGATTCAAATTTTTGCTTTCTATGACAGTCTAGGAGATAAATTTTGATTTATCCTTAAGATGTTTATATTGCTACATTCTCAAAGTTACTATGCATTTTCTATCATTGTTATTACTGATTCTTTGAGACTTTTGTTGGCACCATGGTCAGTTACTAGTTCAACCTTTATGACATGGAATCTTAAGCTGTCTTAGTTTGCTCTGTATTAAAGCAATAGAACCATAACCAAACGCAGACTACAGGAGGATGGGGTTTATTCAGCATATGTGTTCCCACCACAGTCTATCAGTCATAAATGAAGTCAGGGCAGGACCTCAAGGCAGGATTCTGAAGGCAGGAACTGAACACAGACATGGAGGATGGCTGCTTACAGGCTTCTCTCCCATGGCTTCGTCAACTTACTTTTCTTTTTAAATGATAAATTTTGTCTTAGTGTAATACATAATTCAATTAAATAGAATTATGTCACCTTCACCCTTCCATGTCTTCTTGCAGCCCCTCTCTGCTATCCTCCCATAAGCCCCACCCCCATGAAGGGGCAAAACCACTCTCAAAGGGGGTGGTAGCTCCCTTTTCTTTAATTATTATTACACACACAATACATATATGTATACATGCATTGCGTAACGATTTGTAAATACAGCCTGTTGAGTCTGTTTTAATTGATCACATATATATATATATATATATATATATATATATCTCACATGTATACAATTTCAAGGCTGTGCAGTTGACAACCAACAAGGAAACTCATTCCTGGGATAGAGTAATTTTCCTCCCAGCATTCACGAGTGGCCTATTGTTCTTTGTCTAGGAGTGGGGCATTGTGGACTTCACCCCTTTCCGTGTTGACATGTCCATTGCTATTGCTATATTGCCAGGCTTGTTTATCTCTCCATTTCTAGGAGAGATTTTCACAGCAGACTTCTTGGCATCATAACACATAAAATCTTTTTGTCTGCTTTTTCCTGGACCATAAATGCAGAAACATGATATAGATGCATGGTTTGGACCTAAGCTTCTCACAATCCATTGTTGTCTGTATTGTGTGCAAATATAGTTTTCTGTGATGGACTCCATTTGATGTAAAGAGAGGCCTGGTACTGAGAACTTAGTCAGCTTCCTGAGGCTAATGAGTCCATGGACCATAGAAAAGAATCTACTAGTGCCACTTTAGTAGCCCAGCATAATTCTTTACTACATTCTAAATCCTTTACTCATAGATAAGGGTAGCTACTGTCCCACAGCAAAGAAGCTTACCATCTCATACAACCCAGGACCAACTTGCCCATGGGTGATACTGCCTTCAGTCGTCTAGACTCACCCACATTAGTCATTAATCAAGAGAATATCCTTCAAGACGATTCTTAAAGAGGCCTTTTCTTGGTTGGGATTGCTTTTCCCAGATGACCCTAGCTTGTGTGAAGTTGACAAGCAGACATACAAACAGAACTAGGATTGACACCTTCCCCATAACTCACTGCTAGAGTTAACCTTTCTTTCCCTTTGCTTCTTACTTTGTAATTGAAGACAGGCAAAGTTCTTATCTCCTGGGCTACACTGTACTGATTAACAGAGTAGATACAGAGTAGAGATCTAATAAAGTCTTAGAAGGCAGCCTGACTTTCAGGAGCATTGCAATAATTTGAGTGGTAAAATTAAAGACACTAGAGCTGATTAGACCTGGGTACCAAGCCAAGTTCTTTGTACTGTTGCTTTGGAATTGGCAAGTCATTTCTTTGCTGTGTTCTCTCAGCATCTAGCTAGCTAGCTTTCCCATGTGGTAAACGAGGGCAGTAGTACACGATGGACCCTTTGTGTGTACTAAAGCACATAAGATGAAAAGGCTCAGTCCAATGCCACCATGTGGTAGGAACATAATCACTGGTACCCAACATTCCGAATACTCTTCCAAAAATCTTTTTAATATTTCTGACAGGAACTAAAAAGACTGCATTAATATTAAGGCGTAAAGAATAAAGGGCTAGCAGAAAGCACAGGGTTCTTTGGTCCAATAGCACTAAACTAGGTAATAAATGAAAGTCACATCCCATTTGTAAGGGACAAGAAGAAAATTCATTTTAATTTGATTTCATGCAATGCTGGATAGTGTTTTTTTTTTTTATTCTAAAGTCCCTGTAATTCCAAACATCTTCACTTTCTCACATAGCACTGTCACTCTGATCTTCTTACTTGAGCTGGGTTATTGCAGGACTGGTTTCAGCTTGTGAATGCTCTCCTTCTAAAGGCAGTGCTTGCAATTCCGAGCTCTGGCTGGCTGTCAGCAATTATTGTGCTCTATGCATTGATTAATTCTAAACCTCTCCAGAGGTTGTGAGTACAGGTTAACAGAGTAGGTTTTTGGTGTGCAGAATAAAGGGTATTTTTAAAAATTCACCTGATTTTTCTGGAGACTTGGAAGTTCCAAAAGTAACGTTCTGGGTGTTTGGCATAATTTTCTTTAAATTAAAATTTAAAGGAAAAATTGTTTCATAAGTAATGTTGCTTCAAGAACAAAACAATAAAATAATTAAATGTGCTTTGGGAATTCTTTTAATTTTCATTGATGACTTTTAGAAATGGAAGCCACAACTTAAAACAGTTCCCATTTTACTGTGGGTAAAAATAAGCTCTTGAGAGGGAAAGCCCAAATTTATAAGTAGTAGTTGTTACTAATAGGAACACAGCTTACAAAAAACACATTACATGAATGTTACATAACACAAAATTTCTCTGAAGCATGCTGGAGGTGTGACTTGCATTGAGGTTTATACTACACATGCGCCTTCTGGAACTGTTCTCTCTCTCTCTCTCTCTCTCTCTCTCTCTCTCTCTCTCTCTCTCTCTCTCTCTCTTTCCTAGTCCACTTTTATGCCACAGTATGTTCTGGGGGGTGTGGTTAGCGGTTGCTTCTCAAAGTCTCACTGCTACATTGATGTGGACCCTGTACCTCAGATCTGAGTCACAGTCCTCGGTACAGTCGTGCTCTGTGCAGCCAGCGAATGCTCCTGATTTACTGTTACTGTCTGTCTGCCTCTTTATTGTCTGCATAATGACTGAAATGCATATTATATATTGTCCGAGGCTAAACTAAAACTTAGTAATTAATTTCAAGCTTAACAGCATTACACTAGACAGGATCACCCTTTTCACACTTGGTGTTTCATACAATTTCCTTTTCTTGAATAAAATATGCATGGAGATAGCAGGAAGAAGATTGACTTCACTGAACTTTATGTTGGCCAGTTACCCACATGGATGGGACTTTTCTTCTAAGTTACCCCCCAGGATTATTTTTTGTTGTTCTTGTTTGTTTTGTTTTCCTTCATAATTACTTACAGCGCTGTAGATTGTGGCTCTCTTCCCTAGGGCTAGAACAGGAAGCAAGACTTACATGGAAATTACTGTTTCTTTTTTATAAGAGTGAGGTTTTGAGCCTGGCAAATACAGAGGCAGATGCTCAAAGCCAACCATTGGACTGAGCATGTGGTCCCCAATGGAGAAGTTAGAGAAATGACTGAAGGAGCAGAAGGGGTTTGCAACACCATAGGAAGAACAACAATATTAACCAACCAGAACCCCCAGAACTTCAAGGGACTAAACAACCAACCAAAGAGTACACATGGAGGAACTCATGTCTCCAATCACATATGTAGCAGAGGATGACCTTGTCGGGCATCAATGGGAGGAGAGGCCCTTGGTCTTGTGAAGGCTTGATTCCCCTACCAGTGTAGGGGAATTCCAGGGACTGGCTGTGTGGGTGGGTTGCAGGAGCACCCTCATGGAAGCAGGTGGAGGGGAGATGGTATGGGGGCTTCTGGGAGGGGGAACTGGGAAAGGGGATAAAATTTAAAATGTGAATAAAGAAGATATCTAATAAAAATATAACAGGAAAAAAAAAGAGTGGGGTTTTGGTCCTCTCACTCATTCAAGGATGAGTTTTCCTTGAGAGGAAGCAGCCTGTGCTAACAGTAGAGTGACTGATGGATGATGCATTGCAGAAAGCAAGAGTGTGGTCAAATCACAGGGCATCATGACTAAGGTCACAAATCTCTAAGCAGAGGTATTGAGTTACACAAAGAAGGTAGTCATACTATCTCCACAACAAAACATCACTTCCCCCTTAATTTTCTTTCTTTTTTTTTTAAAGAGGCAAGATTATATAAATGAACTGTGTTGGTTGTCAATTTGTAAAGTCTTCAAGGAGAAAGTAAGTTTTGAATTATTGCAATTACATAAAAGTAACTAATGGCCTAAAGTTGTTCTAACTTATATTTTAGATTAAAAGTATAGTAGCTAGCACAAATTGGTTGTTGTAGTTAAGCTTATTTACTATAAATTTTGATTAAAATCTCCAAATGCACAGTGTAGCAACCATAGTCTTTTCAAAAAATAGTTTTCTGGAGTAAATAAACAAATACATAAAGTTAGACTCATTAGAAACTGTTGTTAAAGCATACATCAGTAGCTCGTGGAAATTCACAGGAGAGAACATTGTTTTAAATACCTCATTGGGCAATCTAGACAATTTTACTTCTGGCAATTTCTGGTACAGAACCCTGAAATTCAAAGGATTACAACTTAGAAATGTAGGGCAAAAGAAGTGGAAGTACTTTGCATTTTTCTTCTACCAGTAAGCTCTTCAGTCCAGCCTCTCCCAGTCTTCATCCTGCTCCTCACAGAGTTAAGAACAGATAAAGAAAGGACCATATAGAAAGATAGAAGAAGATAAGGAATTCCAGAAACTGAAGGCTCACTGACAGCTCTTAGGATCTGCTTTGCAGTTGGAACATAAACTCTGTGTTTAAGATCTTCCTCCAAATGTAACCTTCTGTCTCCAAATTAAGCATGGCCTGGGGTGGGTTAATTTTTAAATTTTTAAAAATTTTATTATTATTTTGTATGCATGCGTGTTTTTCTTGTATGGATACCTGGGCTTCATATGCATGCAGTGTCCTCGGAGGCCAGAAATGGGTGTCAGAAGCTCTGGGACTGGAGTTGCAGACATTTGTAAGCCACTGTATGGGAGCTGCGGACTGACCTCAGATCTTCTCTAAGAGCAACCAGTGTTCTTACCCATGAGCCATTGCACCAGTCCTAATTTTTAAAAGCTGATAGGATAAAAGTTCATTGAAAGCATGTGTGAGAAAATAAAGAGATGCATAAAACTGCATCTGTAAGAGATGCTGTGTCCCGTGGGAAAAAAATTAAAACAGTCTTTCCATGTTTATGGATTAGAAAGTTGATATGATGAAAATGACCATCAACCAAAAGCAATCTACAGATTTAATTGCCGTAAAAATACCAGAACCTTTATCCACAAGCACAGAAAAAAAAAATCCAAAACTTTATATGGAGGCACAAAAGACCATGGATATCTAAAGAAATCCTGAGCTAAAAGAAGACTTTGAGAGATCTCACCAAACTTGATTGCTGCAGCCCTAAAAGAGCTATCGTAATAAACATCAAGTAGCATTGACACAAAGACACATAATTCAGTGAGATGGAATAGAGAATCCAGATATAAGTCCATGAATCTTATGCTACACGCTCTTTAACAAAGATGCCAAAAACTCACACTGAGAAAAGCCAATATAGTGATGGGGAACAAAGGTTTCAATATGCAGGAAAGAAGTTAGATACTAACTTCTCACTTTGCACAAGACTAATTTAAAAATTAATCAAGGACCTCAACACTGAACACGATACTCTAAAACTGCTAGAGGAAAAGTTGGGGAGTACTCCTCAACTTATAGTCACAGGTTAATTTTAACTTCTGAGCATAGGTGGAAGTTTTTTGAAATAAGGCTCCAGTAGGTCAGGAAATAAGATCAAGAGTTTGGCAAATAGAAAAATGGGATCTTAGAAAAGTTAAAGCAAAAACAATATCAAAACCAAAACAACTTTGCACAATAAAGGATTGGGAATGGTGAGGAGGCAGACAAGAACAAATCCTAGCCAAGTGTTCATATAACAGAGGATTCATGTCTAGAATATACAGATAACAATCTACTAACAAGTCAACAATACCACAAATGCTCAGCATCCTTTATTAACTGCAAAATGCAGATCAAAGCTACTTTGACCATCTCACCCCACTGATAATGTGAATATGCATTAAGGGGACACTGATGTTGATGGGGGTGTAAACTAGGGCAGTCACTTCAAAAATATGTCTGCAGGATTCTCAAAGAGCTAGAGTAGGATTATTATATAACCCAGCTATACTTCCTCTGATCACATACCCAAAGGACTTTACATCTTACTACAGAGACTCTTAGACATCTATGTCAACTGTCATTCTGTGACAATAGCTAAGAAAAGGATTCAGTCTGGATGTCCACCAAGTGGTGAGTGGATAATGAAAATGTGACACCACATATACACAATAGATTAATACTCCTCTGTAAATAAAATGAAATAATAAAATTTACAATTAAATGGGTGGAACCACTAAAGAGCCATACTTAGTGAGATCTAGGTCCAAAAGACAAATGTTACATCTTCTCTTTCATATGCGGGTGTTAATTGCAAATCTCCTGTTTGTGTGTTTAACATAGAGCTCATGTGGAAGTTAGCAGAGCATTACAGGTGAGTGGATAAGGGAATGTGTGTGTGTGTGTGTGTGTGTGTGTGTGTGTGTGTGTGTGTATTAGATTACAGATGAGATGAAAGTAGAATTGGGGAATTCTAAGAGCAGAAAGGTTCAAGTGGATAATAGACTGGTGGAGATGGGAAATGAGGGGCATGCATGTCATGGTCAGTTTTCGTTGTGACTTAATGAGCCTAAAGGAATATTGCTGACTCTACTAGGAATGCAAATCACATATCTGTCATATCTAACTAAGGAGCTATGGTGTGATCAAGTATCACAGTAAGCTTTTCTTGCTCTGTGTTCTCCCTCCTTGTAGTTGACAGCATGCAAATGGATCGTTTGCATCTGTCATTCACTTTCCACAATAACTGATGTAGAACTGGAAGACTGTCAGATACCAAGAGCAGCAAGGAGGACAGTGAGCAGGGGAAGCGCCTGAAAAATTCCTCTATGTCCTCCTCGGTGCTCCCTGGTTCACTTCCTCCTCTTACGTTTCCTAGGTGGGGCAGGGCCCCTGAAGCTTTATAGGTTTTAGTTCAGATTTGCTCACTATTCAGAGGATTTGTCAGTTTAGGGAAATGTGTGAATGGACTTCTGGCAGACTGATTTTCTGACACCTGAAACTTTCTGTGGCCTTATATGGGGGCATTCCATGAGTCATCTCTATCACACCAATTACTGAGAGGTAGTGTGGATTTTTTATTTTTTACTTCAAGGGCTCTGTCCTCAGATAGGATGCTAGCTGACACTGCCAAGATCCTAGGCACTTCTGTCTAACTTGGTAATAAAATGCTCCTCTCCAAGTCCTAATCCACTAGAACTCAGGAAAAGACTTCTACTTGCCAATTTGTCATAAGACATACAGATTAAAAGCAGCCTGGTAGATGGGATCCTCAGAGTGGAGCAAGAGCACTGAAGGCTTCCGTGCCCTATCTGGTGCTCCCAGTACACTAATATGCTTAACAGCATAGAAGGTCTTCAAACTCCACTTTATATTAAACTGAAATATGATTTTTTTTAATTGAAGTTTTAGGCTGGCAAAGGTGGCTCAGAGGGTAAGGGCACTCACCAGCAAGCCTGACAACCTGGATTTGCTCTTCGAACCCAATTTGTGGAAGAAGATTGACATACTCAAGTTGAGGTATTTTCTGTATGGCGCACATGTATGTGCTCCCAAATGAAATAATTAGATGTACACATTCATATTATAAATTTGGGTTCGTTGTGTAGACTTGATAGATTAAAGATCAATCACTAATTGTTGAAAGCAGTTCCAGCCCTATCTCTTTTTTTACTGGGAGCTTGATCTCAAATAGGAGAGCAGAAACCTTAATTATCACCAGCCAATCAAGGAGATGCCAAGTAACCTCATTACCATAAACTCAGGTGTGGCTGATATGTATGTATGATATGATGTGGTATGTATGTATGGTATGTATGTATGATAACACATTTCTATCAGTCAGGAAATTTCAAGGGTTTTAAAAGCTTTATGCCACCAACAGGGACAAATATATATATATATATATTAATTATACCATATCTACCTACCTGGATCTTTTTTTTTTTTTTAGACAGCATGACACACAGCTCATGATACACTTATGAACTGTGTTACAGGAGCTACCACAAGCTAAATCAGGGACAGACAAATGACAAGGTAGAGTTACTCCTTTTTATTGAAAATATTTTTTTCATAAAATGCATTCTGATCACACCTTCCTCCTAGACCTTCCTCAATTTTCCTTCCGCCCAACTCCATGCCTTCTTTTTCACTTTCTTTAGAAAACAAACAGGAAAATATAAAATCAAACAAACCAGAATTAAACCTACCAAAGGAAAGATTCTTGACACACACACACACACACACACACACACACACACACACACACACACACACACACTTTTTTTTCTCACTCTCACACAGTCTTAATTAGGGTTTTATTGCTGTGAAGAGACACCATGACCTAGGCAACCCTTAAAATGTCGAGCTTTGCTTCTTTGGGGGACTGGAACATGGCTTCCTTGTTTAATTACTCTACACCAGCTTTCTGTTTTCACTGCCTAAGTTTTGCTGATCAGGAACTTGCTCTGTAGACAAGGCTGGCCTTGAACTCAGAGATCTGCAGACCTTTATTTCTTGAGTACTGGAATTAAAGACATATATTGTCATGCCTGGACCTAAGTGTTCTTTCCTTTAATTCCCTTTCACAAGAAGGAAGCTTATCTCAGTTGGACCTTGCCTCAAGGTCACCACTCTCTTACTTCCATTTTAATATCTTTAATCTCTTTATCTCATTAAATGCAGGATTTTGCTCCATTCCACTTCATAGAGTTCTTTCAATCTTTCAACCATGTATTTTGTATTTTTCCTTTATCAGCTTGCTATTTTTGATCAAAGTGCTCTTCATAAGAGTGAACCACAGGCCTGACTCTATATATTCTAGGTTGTTTGGGGTTTCTTTTGCCAATGCACTTAGTCTAAGTCTTTCTACCTTAGCCTCAGGCAGACTCTTCAGACAAGGGCAAAAACCATCCACATTCTTCACTAAAATATCACAAGAATGATTTCTAGGTAACATATTAAAATTCTTCTCCCAAAACCTTTTGATCCAGGCCCCCACAGTTCAAGTCTCCCTCAGTACCACCATCTTCCATGGCCCATTGAACCCCACTTAAACCATTCCACTGCTTTTGTAATACAAAGTCTCCAAATATACATTCCTACAAAAACTTGATAATAGGTAAATGCCTATCACAGCAATATCCTTGTCCCTGTAACCAACTTCTCTCTTAGTTAGTTATTGGTATGAAGAGACACCATGACCAAAGCAACTTTGATAAAGAAAAACATTTAAGTAGGGCTGGCATACAGTTTCAGAGGGTTAGTCTATTATCATTATGGTGGGAAACATGATAGCTTTCAGACAGACATGATTCTGGAAGAACTGAACATTCTCCATACTGATTCAAGAGGAGTCTGGCTTCTGCAATGGGTAGAGCTTGAACATAAGAGACCTCAAAGTCTGCCCCAACAGTGACACACTTCTTCCAACAAGACCACACCTACTCTAACAAGGACTTTCCTTCTAATAGTGCCACTCCCTATGGGCCAAGCATTCAAACATATGAATCCATGAGGTCCAAACCTATTTAAACCAACACACATCCACCCTCTCCTCCACACACACCACTCTTCAAAACACAAAATTATAAACCATAACATACAAGCAAAAGACCAATACACAAAAATACTCAAACAAAGCAATAGGAGACAAAAAAAATTCTCCAAAAATAGTTGTGAGTTCACTTTAAGTTGCCCACTGCTGTGAATGGGGCCTGCTCTTAAGTATGTTTTATATACCTAGTGAGCCTACATTGGATAAAGCTAAATTTTCATTTGTGAGTGGTTGTCTATTGGAGATAGTCTGAGTTGAGGATTTGGACTCTTATCCACTTCAGCATCTTAGCTTTGTGACCTCATCTGGCTTGCACTTGTGCATGCTGCCACAGTCTCTGTGAGTTCATATGTAACTCAGACTTTTGTACCTGTAAGGCATAATTTTCTTGGTGACCTCCATCCCCTTTGACTTGTAGAATCACTCTGTATTTTTTTATTCAGAGTTCTCAGAGCCCTGAGTTGAGGAATTTGGTGGGGGACATCCCATTTAGGACTGAGTGTGCCATGGTTTCTCACTCTCTGTACATTGTTCAGTTTTAGGTTTGTGTATTAGCTCCAATCTCTTGCAGGACAAAGCTTCTCTGTTGGTGGCTGAATGAGACAATGATCTATGGATATAGCAAAATGTCATTTAGAGTAATTTATTGATATGTTTCTTTAGCAGAAAAAATAGTATTTGGTTTTTTCTTAAGTCCATGGCCTATCTATTCTCAGGTTATTGGCCACCAAAGCAGTGTTGAACCTGGGTTCCATTTCATAGATTAGGTTTTAAATTCAACCAGAATGTGATTGGTATTTCCACTACTACAGTAATTTATCAGGCAAGGCAGTCACCATTACTGGTAAAGGGTTTGTAACTAAGTTGGTGTTTAGCTTTCTCCTCTAGTATATACAAAATACATTCTAATATCACAAATACCAATTAGTAAGGGGTGAAGGCTCTGGTTAGGCAACAGCTTGACTTCTCCATGCTCAATGAGTTGATAGGAAATGTCTTCAGCAATAGGGCCTTATAATCAGTTTGTGGTGACCAGCCAATAACTTTGGCAATAGGCTGAGCTGTTTGGGGTTTCCATGAGGTCCCTTTGGCCAACTGGTCATACTCACTTCTGGCTTATTAATGGATGCCAGAACAAATGCTCAAAACTGGTATGAAAGAAGGGATGTTTACATACCATCAAAGTATCTTTCCCCAGATACATATTAGAGGGAAAATGGCAATGCAGCTTTACAGTGGAGAAGCCAGCCAGCCCACTAAGCACAGTGGATGAATATTTAATATCAATGAAAATAATGAACACAAATGCCAAGTGCCTCATCATGCCAAGCTCTGGTAGCACACAATGTCCGCTAGAACATTCTGCACAATGGAGCATCTCTATCAAAACCTGCACTCAGAATCAACCAGCATGGGATACCAGACACACCCAGAGTGAACAATGGTTTGTAGATGTTGAGCCCAGGGAGGGGCACTATTAGAAGATGTGGCCCTGTTGGAGTAGGTGTGTCATTGTGGGGGTGGGCTTTAAGACCCTCATCATTGCTGCCTGGAAGCCATTATTCTGCTAGTAGCCTTCAGATGAAGATGTAGAACTCTCAGCTCCTCCTGCACTATGACTGCTTGGATGTCATGATATTCCGGCCTTGATGGTAACGGACTGAACCTTTGAACCTGAAGTTGCCTTGGTCATGGTGTCTGTTTACAGCAGTAAAACCCTAACTAAGACAGGGATATAATAATTGGAATATAGTCTTTAAAACTTGCCATGGTCATGTAAGACAAAAAAAATTAAAAGTACTTGTTTTGAAGTAAAGGAGACTAAAGAACTTAGCATGGAATTTTTTATCATATTGTTGACTAGGTTTGCTTTTATTTTCAAAAGTTGAAAAATGACATATGCTTGTATATTAAATATTAAATAATAATCTAATATTCATAATATATAAACACACAAAAGAAAAATCTTTTTCTTCTTTCTTCCTTCCTTTCTTCCTTCCTTCCTTCCTTCCTTCCTTCCTTCCTTCCTTTCTTTCTTTCTTTCTTTCTTTCTTTCTTTCTTTCTTTCTTTCTTTCTTTCTTTCTTTCTTTCTTTCTTCTTTTCTTCCTTTCTTCCTTTCTTCCTTTCTTCCTTTCTTCCTTTCTTCCTTTTTTTTTTTCCCCCGTTTTTCGAGACAAGGGTTTCTCTGTGTAGCCCTGGCTGTCCTGGAACTCACTCTGTAGACCAGGCTAGCCGCAAACTCAGAAATCTGCCTGCTTCTGCCTCCCAAGTGCTGGGATTAAAGGCATTAGCCACTATTGCCTGGCTCAAGAAATCTTTTTCTTTTTCTTTCTTTCTTTTTTTTCTTTTGGCTTTTTTTTTCCTTTTTTTTAATTACGTATTTTCTTCAATTACATTTCCAATGCTATCCCAAAAGTCCCCCACACCCTCCCTCCCCTCTCCCCTACCTACCCATTCCCATTTTTTGGCCCTGGCGTTCCCCTGTACTGGGACATATAAAGTTTGCCTGACCAATGGGCCTCTCTTTCCAGTGATGGCCGACTAGGTCATCTTTTGATACATATGCAGCTAGAGTCAAGAGCTCTGGGGTACTGGTTAGTTCATAATGTTGTTCCACTGACAGGGTTGCAGATATGTTTAGCTCCTTGGATACTTTCTCTAGCTCCTCCATTGGGGGCCCTGTGATCCATCCAATAGTTGACTGTGAGCATCCACTTCTGTGTTTGCTAGGCCCCGGCCTAGTCTCACAAGGGACAGCAATACACACTGAGGTGTATAGTACAGAAAGAATTGTGTATTTAACTATTTTCTCTCAGATATAGATTTTTTTTATAAAGCTTAGGATTAAACTCATAGCTTTACATATTTACATATTTCACAAGTTCTCTACCACTCAGATACACACACACACACACACACACACACACACACATATATATATATATGAAAACTTGTGACTGCCTCCTCGTAATGTCTGAACATGGCTTTCTCTGCTATCATTCATCTCCACCTTCCTGTCCCCCTTCTCCTCCTCCTTTCCTCCTCTTTCTCCCTTGTTCTCTCTTTTCCCTTCTGCTCAAGTGTTCTCATCATTTAGATTCAGGGTTCTCTTCTATAATCCAATATAATCTCATCTCAATATATATAAAATTTCTTGAACTCTTTAAGAAACATTTTCCAAATAATTTTTATACTGCATATTTATAATAGAGAGTATTTAAATAGATGTTACAATATATAGACATTATCACTAAATTTTAACAATTACAGAATCTGAGTGAAAAAAGTTGAGGTTATTTTAAAGTGCAAATGACACAAAAAAGTTTAGCTTTCATAGTTTCATTCAAGTCTGAAGGAATCTACTGTGGAGCTAGTTCTTCACTGACTGGACCACCTACACAGGCCTAGGGAAGATTGTCATGGTAATTGGCCTCCTAAGGTTGCTATACAAACTATCAAAAATTTGATCATCTTAAACAACAAGATTTTCTTCCTTCTCATTTCTAGAACACAGAATTCTAAAGTCAGGTCTCTCAGAGCTGCAGTCACAGTGGAGGCTCCAGGAGAGCAGTCTTCCATTCCTAGTCCCTGATGGTTGCAGGCATACCTTGTGATTCCCTCCCTCATAATGTCTGACAGTGGCTTCCTCTGCTGTCATCCACCTTCACCTCCCTGCCCCTTTTCCCCTCTTTCCCTCCTCTTCCTCCCTTGTCTCTCTTTTCCCTTCTGTTCAAGTGTTCATGTCATGTATATTCAGGGTTCTCTTCTATAATTGAAAAATGGTCTCAAGTTTCTTTATGGGGGTTGGGCAAAATTTCTCTCACCACTTTTGGTCATCTATTTTTTTAAAATAGAATTTCCAAAAGAAAGGAATTTTAAATGAGCTTAGTTAAGACTTAATGTCTTTACATTTCAATTTTTCCTCTCTCATATATTTTGTTGTACATTGGATGCCTTTGAAGCTGGTGTGAGGGGACCTGATGGGAAGTTGAATTAGACACGTCTTTAGTGTACACCATGTTTATGCCTATGTTTGTTTTGGTTTTGTTATTGCTCTATAAGTACAGTGAAACAATTTAGCGTAGGGATGGCTTTCAGGAATACTTGGATGCAAATTATACTGACTTTCCCAGCAAAGTGAAAAGTCATAGGCATATTATCCATATATGTCCTATAAGGGACACATATCACATTCTTTAGCAGCAGGTGCTGCAAATACATGGGCCAGACAAAGGGAAGTAGGGGATGGGTTTAAATGCATTGGACAAGAAGTGTGTACAAACTTCTTCCTATTACCTTATGGAAGTTATTAGCTAATAGATAAAATCTTGTCACTATTTATGCTGCCCAAGTATCTCATATCAGTAATATACATGATAATCCAACACATAGATTCATAAATTCACAATATTTGCATGTAATCAATGTGGAAGTTCGTTAAAATTGTACTTCTCAAAATTGCTTATGTTTTAATGCATCAAATTTTTATGGTACTCAACACAATTACCATAATTACATCTCAAGTCATACATTTTATGCATTGAAAGTTATTAGAGTATATATTTGTATAGCTGTTGTATCAAGAGCTAGAGAAGTCTGTCTGTTACAAGTTAAATATGCATATTACTACTGATACAGTGAAATGACCTAAAGAAATACTAGTCCTAGTGACATAACTACACTCCTGAGAGAAGCTCACACATTTTTTGATCAATCTCAAATACTTTTATAATTTTATTTTTAAAGATTTATTTATTTTATGTATATGGGTGCACTGTAGCTGTACAGATGGTTGTGAGTCATCATGTGGTTGCTGGGAATTGAAGTCAGGACCTCTGCTCGCTCTGGCCCCATTTGCTCCAGCCCAAAGACTTTTATCATTATATGTAGGTACACTGGAGCTGTTTTCAGACACACCAGAAGAGGGCATCAGATCTCGTTACGGATGGTTTGAGCCACCATGTGGTTGCTGGGATTTGAACTCAGGACCTTCAGAAGAGTTGCTAAGCCATCTCTCCAGCCCACTTTTATAACTTAAACCATAAAGAGTTGAGTGCTTGCAATATGCCTGTATATACTATTGGCATCAACACTGAAATTCAATCAATGATTTGAATGAAGAATAAATTATGTTTTATCCTCTCTATAGAAGATGATATTACAAAATAATTATTACATGAAAAATGAAAAAATCATTTGCATTTAAGACAGCAAAATAATAACCAGAGATAAGCCTGATTAGTAAAATGTTTGCCCAGAAGCATGGCTCTTACAGTATGTGTGGGACTTCTCCCTCTAGGGAGTTTGAACACCCATTTGTCCTATCATAACTGCTCCTTCTATGTGTTTACATGTAGAAAAAACTAGAATTATATTTCATGAGATTTGTACACACAGAAAGAACTTTACCTTGTCCTTGGTTTCTTTTCCATTAAGCATATGTATTGATTTTGCATTTTTATGGCCATATTACTTTTTCTTAGAATAAATTTCTGATCCACACATAGTTCAGGGTCTCCCTTTACCTGGTCTAAGAGTTTTGAGCAGATGTCAAAGTCCTGAGAAGGTTGAACATTAGCGGTTCTGTGTTAGCACAAGAGGTCATCTTTATGGTTGTGGTTTGAATGAGTACCGTCTTCACGGTACTTCAAAAGTCTTCAGCTGGTGCCTCTGCTGGGAAAGGTTATGAAATTTTTAGGGTGTGGATCCTTGTTGTATTAAATTATAGCAGTAGAAAAGAAACCAATTCATGTAGAGATGCAAGACTTATCCTCTTGAAAGAGTCTCCAGTACTATGTTACTTGTAAACAAAATTTACAAGACTAAAACTACAGTTAGATAAGCTCACATCTCTTTATTGTGGTTAATTTTTGGCAAGGCACCCCACAAACAACTTATGATTAAAAAAATATATTGGCAAAAATTAGGAAAGCTTGAGTTTGAATTGCTTTCCTAAATATGTATATTTGTTTCACAACTAGAAAAAGAGAACAACTATATTAGGTACTTTTTGTTGTGATAAAAAGTCATGAGCAAATTGGACTTACGGAAGAAAGCATTTATTTTGGATTACAATTCCAGAGGGAGAGCCCATAATGATTACAGAGACATGGCAGGTGGGCAGGAACTCCTTCAACCATAAGCACAAAGTATGGAGAAAATAGAAATGGGGAGAGTCTATGAACTTTCATGGTCCATGCCCCGTGACATACTTCCTTCAGTACAGCTCTATCTCCTAAAGTTTCCAAAACCTCCTCAAACAGCCCCACCAATTGGGGACCAAGTTTCAAATACCTGAACCTATGAGGACATTTCTCATTCGAACCAACACAATGACTATGTGTACATATTGCTATTTACTTAAAACATGTAAATTAGGACTAGGAAGGTAACTGTCTTGGTCTTTGTACTTCAAGCTTTAGATCCTGAGCTGGATCCTCAACAACCAGGTAGACAGCTGGGCAGCAGTGTGTAGCTGTAATCCCAGCACTAGGGAGATAGAGAAAAGAGGATTCATTGCAAGCTGGTACAACCACTCTGGAAATCAGTCTCACGGTTCCTCAGAAAATTGGACATAGCATTACCTGAGGACCCAGCTATACCACTCCTGAGCCCAAAAGATGCCCCAACAAGGACACATGTGCCACTATGTTCACAGCAGCCTTATTTATAATAGCCGGAAGCTGGAAAGAACCCAGATGCCCCTCAACAGAGGAATGGATACAGAAAATGTGGTACATTTCTACAATGGAGTACTAATCAGCTATTAAAAACAACGACTTCATGAAATTCTTAGGTAAATAGATGGAACTAGAAATCATCATCCTGAGTGAGGTATCCCAGTCACAAAAGAACACACATGGTATGCACTCACTGATAAGTGGATATTAGCCCAGAAGCTTGAAATACCCAAGATAAAATTCACAGACCACATGAACCTCAAGAAAGAAGACCAAAGTGTGAGTGCTTTGGTCTTTCTTAGAAAAGGGAACAAAATACTCACGGGAGCTAATACGGAGACAAAGTGTAAAGCAGAGACTGAAGGAAAGGTCATCCAGAGACTGCCCCACCTTGGCATCCCATATCCAGTCACCAAACCCAGACACTATTGTGGATGCCAAGAAGTGCTTGCTGAAGGGATCCTAATATTGCTGTCTCCAGAGAGGCTCTGCCAGAGCCTGACAAATACAGAGGTGAATACTCTCAGCTAACCATTGGACTGAGCATGGAGTCCCCAATGGAGGAGTTAGAGAAAGGACTGAAAGAGCTGAAGGGGTTTGCAACCCCATAGGAAGAACAACAATATCCACCAACCAGACTCCCCAGAGCTCCCAGGCATTAAGCCACCAACCAAGGAGTATACATGGAGGGACCTATGGCTTCAGCTGCATATGTAGCAGAGGATGGCCTTGTTGGACATCACTGGGAAGAGAGGCCCTTGGTCCTGTGAAGACTCAATGGATGCCCCAGTGTAGAAGGATTTGAGGTTGGGGAGATGGGAATGGTGGATGGGTGGGGAAACCCTCATAGAAGCAGGGGCATGGGGATGGGACAGGGGGTTTCCAGGGGTAGGGGGAAACCCGGAAAGGGGATAACGTTTGAAGTGTAAATAAAGAAAATATCCAATAATAATAATAATAATAATAATAATAATAATAATAATAAAGGATTCCAAGGATTTACTGGATAGGGAGTGTATCTGAATTAGTGAGATTCAGTGAGAGAACTTGTCTCAAAAAATAAGGAGAAAAATGATAGAGAAAGTTACCTGATACCAACCTCTGATCTCTACATATGTACGTGCATCCCTGCACACATCTGTACAAACCCAACCCTACACCATCACACAGCATATTTATAGTTGTTTTGAAAATAGACTATTATATTTTCCACTTTATTCTTAGGCTTCAAAGACAAAAGATCTAATTTTTGTTATGATAATAGTATGCTAATAGGAAAGTGACTTAATAATTCCAATTACTTTTTTTTTTTAAAATGATGGCAGTTTTAAATCTTTTTTCATAGCACAAGCTGTGGTTGAAAACAAAACCCAAAACATATAGGAAAGAGGTTTTGCAAGTCAACCTGGCCCTACCCTGCTGTCATTCCTCTTCAGTATGCATCATGCAGTAAATATACTCAATGGTAATGAACTGAAGGCTCGAAACACTAGATCATTACCAAGCTAAACCTAGGTTATATATGTTTAGTATACAAGTTTTATCAATAACACATTAATATTTCATTTTTTAGTTTACCAGGGGATTTCCAGTTAATTACTTTTAAGGAAGAGATTTTTCAAACCCAGTGGCACACATGTTTCATGACTGATGTGCTTTGGAACATAAAATTTGTCATTTTTTGGCTAAACTCTAATCCCTCAAGAGGTCAGTCCCAAGTTGCATTTGTGGCAGCCCCCTTCATCTCTGCTTGCCGCCAAGTCTTTATCTGAACTCTGACTCCCTGTCCTTTCTTCACTGTTGAGTCTTCAGTGTCTGTTTCTATTGTTTGGTTTATTTTGTTTCACTAATTTTAGCCTGATTATTGTGTCCACAGTTTCAAGAGAGTCATGTAATCACAAAGATCATGGTGTCTCTAATGACCAGAGAGTTCTTAGCAATTGGCAAACCAGGTCATTGGAGATCAGACATTGATTTTTGCATGACCCAATACATTCTGGCCAGATTTCCAAGAGCATGTGACACAAAACATGGTTCAGGCTATTTTATTTAGTATTAAGCGACTGTTTTGAGGGTTGGAGAGATAGCTGAGTCAGCCAAAGTGCTTGTTTCATATGCATGAGTTCTAACCCCAGTACACATGTGGAGAGGCAGGTGTAGTTGTATATGTTTGTAATCACAGCACAGGGAGGTGGAGATAGAGGGATCCCTAAGGCTCTCTGGGTGTTCAATCTGGTCTAATTAGCAAGCTCCAGGCCAAAGAGAAACCTTGTCTCAAAACAAAATAAACAAACAATAACAGCAACAAAAATAACAACAAAAAATGGATCTTAGTTTGTCTTCTGCCCTCTACATGCACATTAATATACATACAGACACAGACACACACACACAGTTACACACAAAAACACATACACACACATACAGTTATACACACACACACACAAACAAACACTTAAAAGGCACTTTCAAGGTATAATTTTCAAAATTATGCTACAGATATGCCATAGTCATTGAACATTTATTTTAGCCAAACCAGGATTAAAGCTATTACTACATATAAACATAAGCAGACAAAAAGTGAAAGGATACATCAATATACCAAATAAATCCCAAACTGGCATGGCTGGAAGACAAATTGTCTTCAGGTTCCCAGCCAAACTAAAGGTTAGAAGAACAGTGGCAGATTCCATATGCTTGAGGCGTATTTCTGAGATCCCATCTGTCATAATTACAGTATGTAATTTGGAATATATTTCATCGCCATCAAGTGGAGCCATGCTGTATTTAAAATGACCAGATAATATCACCACCACCAAGATTCTGGATCCCAGCCAGTTCTCTGGCATTTCAGCCATTCCCAGTGTAACCGAACACCACTGTGAACAGGATGTGGAAGCAGCTGTTGTTGTAGGAGGCAGGGCGGGGTAGCATTTGTATCCAGTGGGCAGAGGACCATATCATAACTGAACAGAGAAGCTAAAGCGTTGGAATCACGCCTTCAGCAAAACAATCTACCTGGAAGTGTACCGGTACAAGCTAAGGCTAACTTGCAAATTTAGTAGCTATTTCTCAGCAAACATTTCTGGGTTTGATGGAACAAGATTAGTTCATTTATTCAGGTATGCACTGTGTCACTTGTCCAATTTTGAACATACCTTTACATGTGATGTGCTTTTCAAGTCATCTTGTAGGTAATTGAAGAAAGAGCAACTCTTTCTTCTAGAAACAAAAATGATAAGGAAAACAAATAAGGGAAAGTTGGGTGATCAGCACACATTGTATGAAAAACATCTATTTTCAATGAGAGAAAGATAAAAGTATTGAAAAGAAAACATAGTCTCAAAAAGAGGCATAAGCGAGCTGAGTCATGAATAAAATTGCTACCCTAGAGTCAGGGAGGAATGGACTGGCATCTGGCATTGGCACCTCTAGGTGCTTAAATCAGAAGGTCTTTTTGAGACGTAATTTATTAAACAATGATAATACATGCGTTTCTTCTCTTCATCGGCTATTGAAATGGTTTCAGTCTTTTTAAATTAATTTTCTCCCTTCTACTGATCTCAGAAAAGCTTCTGACTTATTTGACAGTCTTCCTGATGTATTATTAGTAGGAGGGATGGGACAGGATGTGAACAATTAGAGGGCCAGAGAGAGGTTTAAAAACTAAAACTTGCATAGAAGCCTATTTTACAGGACTTTTGGTAAGGGGCACAGACATGATCTTGTAACAGGAGCTGATGAGAAAGAGGAGATTTTAGATATGATAATAGTTGGTAGGACTTCATTCCAGATTTTAAGTAAAACACATGAAGAACTTAGATGACTTAAAATTATTGCTTAGATTTCTGTGTTCTGGCTGCCTTGTTGATCCCACCCTGGACCCCAGGGACTCTGGCTCTATAAAAATGTTAACTTGTGCCTAATCCTTAACTTGATCCAACAGCTGGGCATGCCTCTTGTTGAGACTACAATGAAGAAAGAGAGCCTAAATAGTGACTTCGATGATAAATAGAGAATAACAGCACAAAAGAAGCTATGACTTGCTTCATTAATCATCATTGACTTTGTCCTTGGTGATAATGGCTTCTTTCCTGCTTTGTACGGTGAATTAAATAGTATAAAAGCCTTAATAGGTTAATTTCTAATTTCAGTTACCCCCCTTTTATTTTTCTCAACCATAAATTTTCTAAGGAATTTTCAGATATGACCTCTGCTGCAGACAGAGAAGTCCTATTGTAGTTTAAATTTGTCATAATTCCTATTTCTTATCTCAAATATACAACTTCCTCTCTCCTCCTACATATGTCTGAGATGCACAGATACCAAGATACAAAAAGACAGATAAAACACACACACACACACACACACACACACACACACACACACACACACACTCCTCTCCCATCCTAACCTATCCACCCCCTCTTTCATTCACACTTTATTTATTAACCCAGCGTTTAAAAAGTCACAAGTAAAAAAAAGATAAAATACATATCCTTTGGCATAAGTCAAAGTTGGTGTTTGGCTTTCACAGTTTGAGCTACCTCGAGAAGAATCCTATAGCTTTTCATATAGTTAATGGGCCATAAGTGATGGTACATTGGGTTTAAGTGCTTGCTCCACAGTTATGAGGACATGGGTTTGAATCCTTGACACCCATACAATAAACCAGACTTAGATGTGCATGTGTATAAACCCCAGAACTATGAGGCACACGAACAGGAGGGTGACTGAGGCTTGATGAACACCAGCCTGTAGTTTTTCGAAACAGTTTCTCTGTGTAGCCCCGGCTGTCCTGGGACTCACTCTGTAGACCAGGCTGGCCTTGAACTCAGAAATCCACCTGCCTGAATACACATCCACATGTGCATATGCATGCAACACACATATAGCAACATATACTCTAACACACATACACATACAGAAGTAAAAATTAAATTAAATAATGAAGGCCTAGGTTCCTGGCAAAATGCAAACTCTATTTTGCTGCATACTACCTTTCAAGCTACAGCTAAGGAGCCTGCTATACTATGGCTGTATTTGTATGATTGAAATATATACAGACTGTCCATGCAATAAAATTTGACAAGAAACCATAGTCCCCCATAACTTGATGAACTAAAATTCCATTTAAAGCCCCCAACAAAAAGAAGCCTTTTGGCCTTTACTTCTAGTTACTTTGTCACAACAAGAGAAAAGGGACACCTGTTTGCTGGAGTGCCTGCCTTTTTTTCTGAATGAGTACCACTCAACCAAGATGAACCCTTTCTTCTCTGCCAAGAGACTTTCTCTCAGCTTTCAGGATAAGGAGTGGATGGATAGTGTGGGTGGAGAAAGGCAGGTGCAGATACTGGGGAGTCAAGGCAGGAGGAACATATGCTTAGGAACTCTCTGGCCACACCTAGTTTAAGGTCATCCTGAGCATCTTAACTCTGCATAAAAAGAAAAGTATTAAAAGCAATGAGACTATAAGTTGTGAAGAGCTTTCGGTGCAGCTTCAAGGATATTGGCAACAATATTTATATTAGGCTAGGGCAAGAGATTAGTCTCAAGCAAGAATTTGACATTGGGCTAGGACAAGGAAGTAGGCACAAGATGAATACAGCTGAGGAATGTGTTCTTGTATCTTGATCATCTTGATAAGTCCCTGAATACCTATACCATAGGACCTTTGTTTATGCTTTGTTTGTTCCTTAACTACTCTGTCTATGCCTTGCTTGTTTCTTGAGTACTTTCTCTTTGACCTAGAACTGACCCCATTCTTTGCACATACCTAGAACTGTATAAAAGAAACTGGAAAAATTAAAACGGCTTCAGCCCTTGCTGGGGCCATGCTATAATGTTGTCTAATTATCTCTTTTTCCTTAATCCTCAGTCCTTCCCTTGAGACCTGGGTGACTGAGTTGGCTTGGTCAATGTGTCGTTGATACAGACCTTTCCTACCATGTACCACAAATGTCTAGGTTCTGTTTCCAGTATGGAAAATAAATGTGAAGGAGGGAAGGAGGGAGGGAGGGAGGGAGGGAAGGAGGGAAGGAGGGAGGGAGGGAGGGAGGGAAGGAGGGAGGGAGGGAGGGAGTGAGGGAGGGAGGGAGGGAGGGAGGGAGGGAGGGTAAATAAGAAAAAAGTATGGGTAGATATTATTCTGGCTTCTTTTCTTGTCTCAGGACAGAGGCAGAACTGACCTTCATGTTTTGCCTAAGAACAACCTGGAACAATTGTACTGTAACTTTGGATCCTTTGATGATGAGGATACAGCATCACACCTGAGTCTCTGCTTCATTCTCAAAGCCTCATATCCCCAGTGTCATTTGCTTGAAACATCCCCTGTGTCAGAAAACACGTGCAACTAGAGCATTTAATGATGGCCTCCATCCTTCTACTACTTAACGAGGAGCCATACCATCCAAAGCCCGTCATGTTTTACTTTGGCACTTCATTTATTAGTATTTTTCACCACTTGTTGGGCTTCAAGATCACGCCATTCTGTTTAAGATGAGTGAGAAAGCTAAATCTGTACGATTGGCTTAATGTTTAATGAGAAATTTCCATCACAATCTTCGGCATTTTACCACTTGGTCCCAAGTTGGTGTCAATGTTTGGGGAGGTTAAGGGGGCATGGCCTTGCTGAAGGAAGTTATGTCACTATGGGGTAGGAAACCTCACCAGTTCACTCTCTATACTCTGCATTGGCTGTTAAGGATGTGAGCTCGCAGGTTCCTTCTGTCACCATGCCAACCACCTGTTGCTGTGCCTCCTCACTAAGATGGACTCTTATTCTTTTTTGAACCATGAGCCGAAACTTTCTTATATAAGTCGTTGTAGCAATAATGCTTTATCACAGCGACAGAAAATAATGCAGACAGTATTCTTAATATGGAATCATTTTGCTTGTGGTGTTGAAGAGGCCTTCAGACTATCATTTTTGTATTAGCAATTTCAAAGGGTTTGAGGATTGAGACATTCCATATTTTCCACTTATTTGAGTGGTACGCGAACTACTTGGGTCTAATTAACCAACAGTGCTGAATAAGAATACACCTCTATAGTTAATATGGCAGTTGTAATTTGCTTATGTATTCCCTTACATGCATGCTATTTCAACTACTTAAACTTAGAACAGTTACACAGTATAGAACATCTATACCAGATCACACCCATAGCTGGCTCCTCATGATTTTTAATTAATATTCTATAATATTAATAGATATGTTTTATTTTCTCAATTAAAATGTATTTCATAAAGTTACCAATATAGGCTTTAGACTCATAAAGAAAAGTGGTTTCATAATTTATTTTTTAGAGAAATTTTAAATCTCATAAACTAGCTTAATTAACACAAAACTTATTACTACCCTAGATATTTGTATAATTCTTTGGTAATCACTCATCAATGGAGAAATAGGCTCCCAATGTTACTAAATCTAGGTTAATTTGAAATAATCTATGAAAAATTTAACATCACAGCCAGAAATAAATAATACATCTATGTGATGTGAATAATTAATTTAACCATGTTTTAGCCCTAAAGAACATTTTCAGAAAAGAATGTGTTTAGTGCATTGCTGTGTATTATTTTTAATAAAACATCTTCAAGACGTTATTAAAGAATCTTAAAGGGTGATTTGATAGAAAAATACACTATGTTCGCTAGAATGTGGGATTATCTTGTATTTGCTTTCGTGGATTGAGAATCTGGTTAGCAATGGGTCACATAGGAAGTTTAGGAAAAACAGTAAAAGTTCCATAAATCTAAATTCAGGGACTGTCCCTTCTTGATGGTATTACTTCATATCTCTGTCTCTGTCTCTGTCTCTATCTCTCTGTCTCTGTCTCTGTCTCTCTCTGTCTCTCACTCTCTCTCTCTTTGTCTCCTGTTACTCCTAATAAAGTGTTGCTTTTATCTTCCTGATTTAAAAGGAGTAAATTTATTATATATTTATTGTATCCTCTAGTAATTATTTATATTTCATTAGTTTCTCCTAAAATTGGATTTGTTGATGAAATTATTACATAAACAGTTTAAACTAAGATCCAAATTAGTTTATGCTTTAAAAAAATGCTTTAACTTTGCTTTTTGTTTGTAGTTTGTAAAGCGTTCTTTAAAGTAACCATTAAATACAATTAGAACACTTTCCCTACTTCTGGCAAAAGAAATAATGAGCACAGCAAATAAGAACAGCTGTCAAGGCAGCCATTGCACTTCCTGTTTGGGCCACACAAAGCACACATTTTTAAGAGGCAGACATATGGCCTTATGTCACATTTATTTGGCATTTGCAAATTAAATGCTAAAAATTTCTACCCCAAGCAATAGGAATATTTTGTATCATATAGAATTCCCCCAAAAAAGGACTATCAGACTTTCATCGAGTTAATAAACCTCATTTAGTGGCTGTGTTTCATAGTAACTAGAAATTAGTTTTCATTTGCTATTTCCAGCATCTGTCTCGACTGAGATGTAACTCACATTAAAGGAAAGAACAGCTGAGCCTTGTATGACGTTTGGGTTACGTGGAATGACTCTGTGCAGCTTCAAATCAGAGGAACTTCTGACCCCTCAAAAACTTAACCACCAACTGCCTATGACTGACCAGAACAGTCAACTAACATACTTTATGCCATATATAAACAGTACAATGAAAATATAAAGAAGTTGTCACAAATTGCTTCTTATTAGCATTTAAAATTTACAACAACTGTTCACCTGGAGGTGGTTAGTGTCACATGCATCTTATATATCTTAAATTTAAAAATATTTACATTCACTACAAAAGTAACAGGTGGAAGGTATGGAAGCATTGTAGCAGGCCAATATTACAGCAGTCAATTATGTAGAGTTTTAAATTAGCATTGTACCTTTACATGTGTGATCATTTCTCTTGACAAAAAACAGAACTATGTATGGTCTAGAAGCATTTGCGCAGGCAAATCTTGGTAAGCTTTAATAAAAACTAGATAAGGCTATATTTTGTGACCCTAAACAATAGACTACTATCAAGATAGTTTTTACATTTTCATACGTTTCTCTCAATTTTTTTTCTTTTGCTATCTCCAGGCTGTGCACTTCAAGATTTTTTTTTCCAAGTTATCACACATTAAGAAAATTTCTTGTGCAGGTTGACCCCTGAAAAGCTGTGTAATCCAAGAGTCTATTTTTTTCTTGAGTTTTCAAAAGCATTCCACTGTATGAAGCAGAACATTTCCATCATTCCCCCAGACTCACTGATACCCTTTGTTATCTGCTGTTCCCAACATTTCCATCCCCCAGACTCACTGATACCCTTTGTTATCTGCTGTCCCCAACATTTCCATCCCCCAGACTCACTGATACCCTTTGTTATCTGCTGTTCCCAACATTTCCATCCCCCAGACTCACTGATACCCTTTGTTATCTGCTGTCCCCACACATAGTCTGTGAGTGATTGCTCTCTGCCCCAGTTGGCCTACAGAATGAGCCCAATTCTTTTGTATTTCTTTAAATAACCAGGAAACATTTTACTGATGAATATGGAATGGCTTATTAATTCGTACTTTGTTGAAAGTCATGTAGATTGTTTCCCATTTGAACAATTACTTATAGTTTCTATAAACATTTCTGAAATATTTTTTTGCATAAAGTTTTCATTTTGAGGTACTCTCCTTAGGAATGGAACTGTTAGCATATATGATAAGTGTATGTTCAACTTCATACAAATTTGCCCATGTGGTTTCCAAGTTAGCATTAGTCTTTTACAATTCCACTTGGTGGCATTATGGCCAACACATGCTGTTTCTTTAATCCATTTTGGCCTTTCTAGAGAGAGAAACATATATTTCTTTGTGGATTTAATTGACATGTCTCTAATAATTATTAGTGTATTGCATGATTTTGACATTGCATGATGTGGCATGATAGCACATCTTTTCTGTTGTTGTTTTGAGACATAGTCTCCTTCTGTAGCCCCATGTCTCTTGTAACTTACTTTAGCCAAAGCTGGCTTGAAACTCCCAGCAATTTTCCTGCCTCAGCCTTCTCAGTGCTAGTGATCAGCTATGGTGTCTGGCTTATATAATCCCATATCATATTTGGTGAAATCTTTGCCATTGAAAATAATTTTTATTGTTTCTTACAAATCCCTAGTATATTTCTGATAAAATTTCTTTCTTATGTGTTTTACAAGTATTTTCTCACACTTTTTGGCTTTTCTTTTCAATGTCATGTAAGGGTCTTCCATGGAACAGATATATTTAGGTTTTATAAACTTAATATTTGCCTTTTATTTGCAGTGAGTTGATATCAATTTATGAATCCTTTACTTTGTTCAAGGTCACAAAGATTTCATGTTTTCTCCTTGGTTTGCTTGGTTGCCTTGTTTCTTTTAATATTAACTTTTTCCTACGATATGAGGTCTGAGCACAGGCTCGATTTCATACTGATGTCAAGTTGTTCTAGTGTTCGTGGTTGAAAGGTTATCTGTTCCTCACTCAGTTCCCTCTTCACTTTTATGGAGTACAAATTGAAAACTGTTGTGTGCAACTTTTTCTTGAGTCTTGATTCCATTTCATTAACCTGTAAGTATACAATTTCTGTGTACTGACTTTGTGTCCTTCAACCACAATAAAATTGTGCATTAATTTGAGAATTATTTTATGGAAAATATTGTAGAATTTTCTACATAAACAGTGGTTCAAGTAAGATACCCAAAGGTTGCAGTTTTACTTTTTCCTTTTCACTCTAACTTGATTTGTTTTGTAATATACAGATCTTTATTTTTGCAACACAATTGAGATCACTATTGTACTACTTCAATCAAAAGGCAAATCATTACAAATTCATGTTGTAGTAGTCATAAATATTGCAGTCAATACCCAACTAAATAATACCGTGATTTTTATTTTTAACCTTTATACATATTATAACGAACTTAAGTAATAGAATCTGTGTTTTTCTTGTCTATTCATTTCTCTAAAAAACATCTCTCATTCTTGAATATTCAGATTTTTCTACTGCAATTGCCTTACCGATATAATAACTTAGTTTAGCATTCTCTTACAACATTTTTTCTGAAGCTCATTATGCCCTTTTCTTATAAAAATTCTATATTTTTCTTCCTGAAATATACTTCCCCTAAATTAATAATTGATGTAGGTACTGCATGCCGCTAATCCAAGCGCTCAAGAAGCATAGTCAGGACTTTAACATCATCATGTTCCATAGAGATCGTTATGGGCTATCCATTGCTACATGGTGAGATCTTCCGGTAGTAGATCTTCCAGAAGAAGAGGAGGAGGAAGAAAAGGAGAAAGTGGAGAAGAACAAGGAGGAGGAGGAGGAAAAGGAGGGTAAGGGGAGGAAAGGAGGAGGGGAAGGAGGAGAGGGCAGAGAAGGAAAAGCAAGAAGACAATAATTTGGTGCTGGGAATTCTTCTAGCATATTAAAGATTTTTTGATCCATTGTTATATGGCCTCCATGGATTCTCATGAGAATATAATAATTTTTTCTTTGCCTCATGAGGAAGGAAGTGGAAGTGAGGGGCTCAGCACACACAGCCCTGTTGCATCAGCAAGGTTTGGCTCTTCCTCACAGCCTGCCTGCTCTGACTTACTCTACAGTCTATGGTAGAATCCAGTCCAGACTTTTCATTTGTTATCTGAAAGGGTAGTCTACTGGGTCACGAAGCAATAATAGGAGAGAAATTATATATAAAGATTTTATGAAACCTTTTGCTTTATCCCAAATATGTTCTTAAACTTTCACTCACAGAGAGGATAAACCCATGGAGATAGGACCTAATTCAGTTCAATCAAAATATCACAGCACCATCTTTTTTTTTTTGGAGATATTTTTATTACAAAGCAGTGTATGATCAGGGCACAAGCAGGCTTTCCTGTCTGATATCCTATCATCTAGGAATTCTTTACCCCAGTGCCTTAGACTCAGAGCACACAGGCATGTGAGCACCAATTTTTGTATTTTCATAACTTACTATGAATGTATAAACCATTAAAATAAGTCCATACTTAGCTTTGAAAAAAATCAGACCACAGATAGGAATCGGATCTTACCCAGGGGGGAAATAGAATTCTAGTAGCAAAGGAATCAAAGAAACATAAGGTAAAGGAGGAACAGTGTGTTCTTTTTTCGAGAGTAGCTGACCAACACTGTCATCAATGTCATGTAAGGCAATGAGAAGGAAGTTTACCTGTATGTTCATGACATAGGTAAGGAACTGGAAAAAGAGACCAAATGGTGAGCAAGCAATGGTATATCTATATGTCTTGATCTGATTTGGTTAAGACAAATTGGTCATCAAGCAAATGTTCATGGATGAACATAGCTGTGAGTGAAGGGATTTAAAGCCATGGCTTCCACTGAACAAGGGTCACATTGGGAGTAGTTATCATGTAAGATAATTCATGGACTGAACTCAAGAACTATACCACATGGCTGAACACAAGAAATATACCTCATGGACCCAAATGAATATGATGGTAAATGAATTTGCAAATATCTGCACATAAAACTCGTTATTCAGACCTTTTTAATGAACACAGCATATAAAAATTTAAATGATATTTATAGAAAAATTAGTAAGTGGATGTCAAGACATCTATGCAAGGCAAATATTCATAAGCATGGGTTTTAACTGTTACTGTCAACTGAAAGGAAATGCAAATGAAGTATTATTATAGAAAAACCTGTACATTAATATGTGTAATACTGCCCTACTTCTGTAAAAACACTAAACAAATAAAAGCTGTGTGTGGGAAAGAGAAAAAGAGGAGAGAGGATGAGAGATAGACAGAGACAGAATGTGCTCACGAACTGCTTTATATACCCATATTAGAGTATAGGTTGCTTCTGTTGAGTGAGGGAAGGAGTATTTAAAACCTGAGATATGAATCTGTGTTTGCCTTTGTGTATATTTTGCATGTCCTCATTGTGACAACTAGCATCTGATATTGACAGGAATGCAACAAAATTTAAATTTAAATGTAAGCTAGTTTATCGTTTCATTGCTGGCACCCTGCAGCTAATTCATGGTTCATCAAGCAAAACTTCTTGGGTAACTACCTGCCTTTGATAACTTCAGCACTCCCCTATCCAGAGCCATGACATGAACAAGATTCTCTCTCAAGTCGTCCTTGGCTCTGTACATGTTTTTATACTTATATGATTATGTATTTAAAGAGAATATTCAAGAAATTTTAGCCTCGAGAATTTCTATGAATATAGGTATGTAGAGATTGTGGACCTCAGTATGTTCCAACTAAACTCATGATAGATGGGAAAGCGAAGTCTCGCCACTTTAAGCTGGTATTGTTTGCTGATCTAGGCACCATTTGTTTGCTTTGAGCTTCTGCTTGTGTTCTCTCCTTTCAACCTCAAGACCTCACCATCCCCCATGTGGAACAGCCAGGTTAAGAAACTTCATAGATAAAATAATGAATGTCCTCTTTTTCTTTCACCACTCAGGAAGGAGTAAGATCAGAATGCGTGGAAGATATTTTTTGGTAGTAGTTTTAATTAACTTTAACATTGATTGAACTGAAATATTCTTTAACAACGCGTATAGCATATATATTAGTCATTTCCCCGTTACACCACATGACAGAGTTGCGTAGTAACAATAGATATCTAATGCGCATTTCAACTATTTCTTCTTCTGAAGCTAAGTTTTGGAAGGCAGGAATTATATATTTGGGATTCATAAATAATCCTTGCATAGAATCTTTCAATTTTGTTCTGATTCAGTTTGGTTTTTGCTTTTGGTAGTAGGGATTGAACTCAGAGCTTTGGGCATGCCAGGCAAATTTTCTACCACTGAGCTGCACCCCAGCTCCTCTGGCATCATATAGGATAGCATACATTCAACAATGCAGATAAATGTTTTAAAATAAGTCATTGCTAAGTCTTTCCTGTAGGTAACCAGATTATAAGAAAGAAATAATTGCTACTTGAAATCCCAAATGACAAGGAGACAGTAAGAAAAGAAATCCTTTTCTTACTCCCTGTGAACTTCAGGAAATCCTTCTGAGCTGATGTAAATATATCCTCTTTACTGTTTATAGGTGTAGGCATTCTACTTATCATGAAGGAAAGGGTTGTGTTGTTGCTTTGGCCAGTAGTGATTGAGAGTACAGCCTTTTGTTTGTTTTTAATAATGAATGAATGTAGAGCAATTTGCTTAAATATCTTATATACTTACACACAACTCAGTAACAGTAGGATGATTTTATGGTCATCTGATTGTATGGTGACAGCGCTGAGAACTGGCTAACACTATGAACTTTGCTGTCAAACTGCTTAATGCTCATCTCTGCTCCTTCCTTGCTTGCTAAGGATGCTGGTCAGTTAGCTTCTCTAAACTTCATCTTCCACAAATGCAGTTATAGTGCAGAGTGTTTTAAAGAGGACTCCAGAGACGGTGTTTTGAAAAGTGCTTGGCACATGGCCAGTAAACTATCTCTCCTAGTCACGAACTGTTTGAGACATCTTCAAGGCCGTTGCTTATTTTTTTTTCCATTTTTTATTTGGTATTTAACTCATTTACATTTCCAATGCTATACCAAAAGTCCCCCATATCCACCCACCCCCACTCCCCTGCCCACCCACTCCCCCTTTTTGGCCCTGGTGTTCCCCTGTACTGGGGCATATAAAGTTTGCAAGTCCAATGGGCCTCTCTTTCCAGTGATGGCCGACTAGGCCATCTTTTGATATATATGCAGCTAGAGTCAAGAGCTCTGGGGTACTGGTTAGTTCATAATGTTGTTCCACCTATAGGGTTGCAGATCCCTTTAGCTCCTTGGCTACTTTCTCTAGCTCCTCCATTGGGAGCCCTATGATCCATCCATTAGCTGACTGTGAGCATCCACTTCTGTGTTTGCTAGGCCCCGGCATAGTCTCACAAGAGACAGCTACATCTGGGTCCTTTCAATAAAATCTTGCTAGTGTATGCAATGGTGTCAGTGTTTGGATGCTGATTATGGGGTGGATCCCTGGATATGGCAGTCTCTACATGGTCCATCCTTTCATCTCAGCTCCAAACTTTGGCTCTGTAACTCCTTCCATGGGTGTTTTGTTCCCAAATCTAAGGAGGGGCATAGTGTCCACACTTCAGTCTTCATTCTTCTTGAGTTTCATGTGTTTAACAAATTATATCTTATATCTTGGGTATCCTAGGTTTGGGGCTAATATCCACTTATCAGTGAATACATATTGTGTGAGTTTCTTTGTGAATGTGTTACCTCACTCAGGATGATGCCCTCCAGGTCCATCCATTTGGCTAGGAACTTCATAAATTCATTCTTTTTAACAGCTGAGTAGTACTCCATTGTGTAGATGTACCACATTTTCTGTATCCATTCCTCTGTTGAGGGGCATCTAGGTTCTTTCCAGCTTCTGGCTATTATAAATAAGGCTGCTATGAACATAGTGGAGCATGTGTCCTTCTTACCTGTTGGGGCATCTTCTGGATATATGCCCAGGAGAGGTATTGCTGGATCCTCCGGTAGTACTATGTCCAGTTTTCTGAGGAACCGCCAGACTGATTTCCAGAGTGGTTGTACAAGCCTGCACTCCCACCAACAATGGAGGAGTGTTCCTCTTTCTCCACATCCACGCCAGCATCTGCTGTCACCTGAATTTTTGATCTTAGCCATTCTGACTGGTGTGAGGTGGAATCTCAGGGTTGTTTTGATTTGCATTTCCCTGATGATTAAGGATGTTGAACATTTTTTCAAGTGCTTCTCTGCCATTCGGTATTCCTCAGGTGAGAATTCTTTGTTCAGTTCTGAGCCCCATTTTTTAATGGGGTTATTTGATTTTCTGAAGTCCACCTTCTTGAGTTCTAATATGTTGGATATTAGTCCCCTATCTGATTTAGGATAGGTAAAGATCCTTTCCCAATCTGTTGGTGGTCTTTTTGTCTTATTGACGGTGTCTTTTGCCTTGCAGAAACTTTGGAGTTTCATTAGGTCCCATTTGTCAATTCTCGATCTTACAGCACAAGCCATTGCTGTTCTCTTCAGGAATTTTTCCCCTGTGCCCATATCTTCAAGGCTTTTCCCCACTTTCTCCTCTATAAGTTTCAGTGTCTCTGGTTTTATGTGAAGTTCCTTGATCCACTTAGATTTGACCTTAGTACAAGGAGATAAGTATGGATCGATTCACATTCTTCTACACGATAACAACCAGTTGTGCCAGCACCAATTGTTGAAAATGCTGTCTTTCTTCCACTGGATGGTTTTAGCTCCCTTGTCGAAGATCAAGTAACCATAGGTGTGTGGGTTCATTTCTGGGTCTTCAATTCTATTCCATTGGTCTACTTGTCTGTCTCTATACCAGTACCATGCAGTTTTTATCACAATTGCTCTGTAGTAAAGCTTTAGGTCTGGCATGGTGATTCCGCCAGAAGTTCTTTTATCCTTGAGAAGACTTTTTGCTATCCTAGGTTTTTTGTTATTCCAGACAAATTTGCAAATTGCTCCTTCCAATTCGTTGAAGAATTGAGTTGGAATTTTGATGGGGATTGCATTGAATCTGTAGATTGCTTTTGGCAAGATAGCCATTTTTACAATGTTGATCCTGCCAATCCATGGCTTCATTAATTGTGTATCATTGTAAACTTAAAAGAGCAGAGTCACTCTCTCTCTCTCTCTCTCTCTCTCTCTCTCTCTCTCTCTCTCTCTCTCTCTCTCTTTTTAATGTACAAATTCAGTGAGAGGGGGAAAAGCAAAGACTCAGCACTGACTCAGCAGCTGCCAGGTCTTTTCACTTCTCTTGGAATCTTTGCATTGATTTTATAAGATGCTCAGTTGGGTTGGACGGGTCATCCTCTGGTAACAAAGATCAGTGGCTGACGGAGCAGGCAATTCTCAGAGGCACTGTTTGTTTGTAGCACTGTAGCTTTATACTTTTTCACATTAGTGCATACTTCCCAGACTGCTCAGAAATGAAAAGAGTATCTGTAAACTCTCCCAAGTTAATGGGTGCATCTTCCAGAACTGATGTGTTAGTTCTACTCATTCCTCATTGGCCCAAACAAACACATAAACTCAAGAAGGAAGAAAAGGCAAAATGCATGGGGAGGTGGGATAAAGTTTTGTTGTACATGCCAGAAGGCAGTTTCCTTCCTTCCTTCCTTCCTTCCTTCCTTCCTTCCTTCCTTCCTTCCTTCCTTCCTTCCTTCCTTCCTTCCTTCCTTCTTTTCTCCCTCCCTCCCTCCCTCCCTCCTCCTCCTTTGCTTCCTCCTCCTCCTCCTTCTTCTTCCCCCCTTTCTCTCTTTGAAGATGAGAATGTGAGGTGCTGGGAGATGTGGCCATCTGAGACAATTTCCTGTTGATAGTTTATGTGCTATTGTGATACACATCCCCCCAGTTCTTTTCTTTTTGTATCTTGTTGCTTCACTTTGACACTGATGCAACACACAATACAACTATGCTATCTTGCTGGTTGTACCTCATAGCATAGTTGGATCCGTGTCCCAGTTTTGAATGAGCCACCGAGACTGCATCATGTACTTCCGTTATTAATATTAAGATAAACATGTTCAATTTCATAGTCCTGTTTTGTTTTGTTTTGTTTGCTTTGCTATTCCAACGTTCTTTAGCACTCCTGAGGCCTGAAGAAGCTCTGTGCACTTCCAGCCCAGCAAAACCATGGCATGGAGTTCAAAGAGAGGCACCAATTAAGCTAAGAACATTTTTCAGATTCAAGGGAGCGTCTGCATTTAGAGCATGGTCTATGGATCAGTGGAGATAGTAGTTCAAAGGGACTAGCCAGTTTAGTAAAGCACCTTGGTTACCCATTAAATTTGCCTTTGTAAATAAAGTGCAGCCCGCTTCCCTTTGATCTTCGGAAGATAGTTCAGCATGCTATACATAGCAGGGAGATGAAAGGAGATGAGGTTGCTTAAAGTGAAATATGCCGCGAGTGATCCACAGCTTGGCAAGTGCTGGGAGAGGCGCAAGTGGTTTGTAAGTAATGTCCTTATTCTACAGTATTTTCATAGGGCCATTGACATTCATTTCAGGATTTTTAAAATTTATATAAATAAACAATGGGCACTGTGGAAAAAAGTTATAAAACATGGGGCATAAATATGATCGATGGTTCATAATCGCCTGCATGTACCTATTTCCTTTCTTTAAAATTACACCTAACTTTCATACTATTTTATCAAGTGTCTGTTGTCAATCTCTTTGCTGGCCAGGGCACTAATATTTTTAAATTTAATAAAAATGCCTCAATAATGTACATTTAAGTTTTTTACTTCCTAGCTGGGTCATGTTTCTGTTGGTAGAGGATAGTGTGTTTAAAATAGAAAATAAAGCAGTTATTGTATTTTCTGTCTCTCTGATCAACTACTTGCTCCCGGTAATGTAGGCACATCCCTTCTCTAAATGTCAAGTTTTGTCTTAGTTTTTAATAACTGCAAGGTGAGATGCCTGCTCATATCTAGCTTTTATTCTGTGTTTTGCAATTTAAAGACACAATGCAAATACAAACAGGGAAGGATAGGACACAGTCACTCGCTTCTAGAAACTTTCTTTTGAACAAATAGACATGATATATAGAAATCAACATTTTATTTTAATCTTTTCTAATGTCTGTTAGCAATTTCCTTTTATTAAAAAATTAAGTTATCTCCAAATTCTGGGTTTTCAATACTTATTGGAGTGCATTTTTTTTAAATAAATGTTTTAAAGTACCTACTGTCAACTGCTTTTATTACTATAAACAGTATCTTCTGCACTTTGCTTCAAACTTAATTTAGAAAATGTTTATATTTGACAGGATATCTTAATGGGCTTAAAATATATTTCTGTATCTTTAAAAATTAGAAGAAAATTGCATATAGACAAAAACACAATTATGTAAGATATTTAAGAGCCATATGTGATAGAAATTGTGGTAACTACACAGAGATGCTGTTTGAGTCTTGGGCAGCTATACACATGTGGTAGTCTGTTATAACAATAAACTTTGCACCAGAAATGCATTTGTACCTGCCCATTACATACTGTGTGTGTGTGTGTGTGTGTGTGTTTGTCTGAGGACTGAACCTAGATCTCACATACACTAGATTTAGTCCTCTTTCACAGAGCTGCAGTTTCAGCCTCAGTCCCTTTTCATATACTAAAGAAAATAAGTGTGAAAGAATCCAGTTTACTAAGAAAAAAAATCTGAAAAAGTTACATACACAATTTAGTTTAATAACCTTTCATATGTAGAATTTATATCTCATTTTAAGTGAAAATAGCTTTATTGATTTTTCTCATTATACTGATAATAGAAGAACATTAATGAAAGAAAACCATAGGCACAATCTAGTCCAAATTAATTTTAACCATTGTGAATCTTACTATCTTGTAACATCTGCAGTTCACATTTTGATGGTTTTATGTAAATTGGAAATATATTCTATTCTTATATAAAATCATTATTTCAAGATAATACTAGACTTATAATGACTTTTCAAGAAGATAATAGTACTTCTGACCTATATTTTATGATGCCAGAAACAAATCCTAGATGACCAATTAAACTTGAATTTTGAATAAGCATTGAATACTTTATTTTCAGCCAGTCCCCCTTGGACATACTAAAAAAAATTAAATAAATAAATCATGGTTTATCCACAATTCAAATTTAAGTGGGTATGCAGAATTTTTACATTTTATGCCTTATTCTTCCAATATGATTTGGTTACCTTAAGTTAGAACAGAGGAGTGAGCATAGAGTTGTAAGTTCACATAGGCTTGACAATGTTGGGCGATGCAAAAACCGACTAGACGTCATATTTTATCAATTCTAAACCACATTTTTTATATTTAACATGATTAAATTACAAGCAGTGTCATTTTCTAATACTGTCTGGACATGAGAACAGACTCATATTTTATTACCTACAGAAACTTGTTACTACTGTTAGTACTGAGGCTGCATGTAGTCGCAATGTTTTCATATGCACATCATTCAACAAGCATTTGGAGGAAAGACTGTGGCTTCTGTTTGTTGGACAAAGTCATGCTTTTGTCCTATTTTGCTAGGTGTTAGGACATGCAATTAACAAAAAAAGGGGAGAAAAGATGTCTAATTAGGAAGAAAGCTCTGCATCTTGCAGCATCTTGGAAATGCTGCAACCTCAATGCGATTGGTGGCACAGAGACAGGGTGTTTTGAACAGCATCAATGCCAATGATGTCCAATTTTTAAAAAAAGTGACTCAATGACTCTGAGTGAGAAATACTACTAGGAATATTTTAGGTGCTTTATTTTCAATTTCCTGCAGATTATAGAGAGACTTAGTGTAGAATCTGTCCAAATAAATGTGGGATGCACTTTAGTAAGCATAGGATAATAAGACTTAACTCCCATCTAGAGAAGTCATCCCAGGAATCACAGTTGATTCAGTGCTTAAGAGCATTTGCTTCTGTTGCAGAGGACCTAGGCTTGGTTTCCAGCACCCACGGGTGGTTCATAACCATTCACCTCCTGAATTTTGTAGGCATCAAACACGTATCACATAACACATGCAGCCAAACTACACACACACACACACACACACACACACACAAATGAATGAATGAATGAAGGAAGGAAGGAAGAAATGAATCTAAACAAATTACCTGGACAAAGAGTTTTATGGTTGAGCAGTAGCCTACCATGTATCTGTCCCTAGGTTTATTCTCCAGAACTTTTTTTTTTTTTTTTCCATTTTTTATTAGGTATTTAGCTCATTTACATTTCCAATGCTATACCAAAAGTCCCCCTTACCCACCCACCCCCACTCCCCTACCCACCCACTCCCCCCCTTTGGCCCTGGCGTTCCCCTGTACCGGGGCACACAAAGTCTGCGTGTCCAATGGGCCTCTCTTTCCAGTGATGGCCGACTAGGCCATCTTTTGATACATATGCAGCTAGAGTCAAGAGCTCAGGGGTACTGGTTAGTTCATAATGTTGTTCCACCTATAGGGTTGAAGATCCCTTTAGCTCCTTGGGTACTTTCTCTAGCTCCTCCATTGGGAGCCCTGTGATCCATCCATTAGCTGACTGTGAGCATCCACTTCTGTGTTTGCTAGGCCCCGGCATAGTCTCACAAGAGACAGCTACATCTGGGTCCTTTCAGTAAAATCTTGCTAGTGTATGCAATGGTGTCAGCATTTGGAAGCTGATTATGGGGTGGATCCCTGGATATGGCAGTCTCTACATGGCCCATCCTTTCATCTCAGCTCCATACTTTGTTTCTGTAACTCCTTCCATGGGTGTTTTGTTCCCACTTCTAAGGAGGGGCATAGTGTCCACACTTCAGTCTTCATTTTTCTTGAGTTTCATGTGTTTAGGAAATTGTATCTTATATCGTGGGTATCCTAGGTTTTGGGCTAGTATCCACTTATCAGTGAGTACATATTGTGTGAGTTCCTTTGTGATTGTGTTACCTCACTCAGGATGATGCTCTCCAGGTCCATCCATTTGGCTAGGAATTTCATAAATTCATTCTTTTTAATAGCTGAGTAGTACTCCATTGTGTAGATGTACCACATTTTCTGTATCCATTCCTCTGTTGAGGGGCATCTGGGTTCTTTCCAGTTTCTGGCTATTATAAATAAGGCTGCTATGAACATAGTGGAGCATGTGTCCTTCTTACCAGTTGGGGCTTCTTCTGGATATATGCCCAGGAGAGGTATTGCTGGATCCTCCGGTAGTACTATGTCCAATTTTCTGAGGAACTGCCAGACTGATTTCCAGAGTGGTTGTACAAGCCTGCAATCCCACCAACAATGGAGGAGTGTTCCTCTTTCTCCACATCCTCGCCAGCATCTGCTGTCACCTGAATTTTTGATCTTAGCCATTCTCACTGGTGTGAGGTGGAATCTCAGGGTTGTTTTGATTTGCATTTCCCTGATGATTAAGGATGTTGAACATTTTTTCAGGTGCTTCTCTGCCATTCGGTATTCCTCAGGTGAGAATTCTTTGTTCAGTTCTGAGCCCCATTTTTTAAGGGGGTTATTTGATTTTCTGAGGTCCACCTTCTTGAGTTCTTTATATATGTTGGATATTAGTCCCCTATCTGATTTAGGATAGGTAAAGATCCTTTCCCAGTCTGTTGGTGGTCTTTTTGTCTTATAGACAGTGTCTTTTGCCTTGCAGAAACTTTGGAGTTTCATTAGGTCCCATTTGTCAATTCTCGATCTTACAGCACAAGCCATTGCTGTTCTGTTCAGGAATTTTTCCCCTGTGCCCATATCTTCAAGGCTTTTCCCCACTTTCTCCTCTATAAGTTTCAGTGTCTCTGGTTTTATGTGAAGTTCCTTGATCCACTTAGATTTGACCTTAGTACAAGGAGATAAGTATGGATCGATTCGCATTCTTCTACATGATAACAACCAGTTGTGCCAGCACCAATTGTTGAAAATGCTGTCTTTCTTCCACTGGATGGTTTTGGCTCCCTTGTCGAAGATCAAGTGACCATAGGTGTGTGGGTTCATTTCTGGGTCTTCAATTCTATTCCATTGGTCCACTTGTCTGTCTCTATACCAGTACCATGCAGTTTTTATCACAATTGCTCTGTAGTAAAGCTTTAGGTCAGGCATGGTGATTCCACCAGAGGTTCTTTTATCCTTGAGAAGAGTTTTTGCTATCCTCGGTTTTTTGTTATTCCAGATGAATTTGCAAATTGCTCCTTCTAATTCGTTGAAGAATTGAGTTGGAATTTTAATGGGGATTGCATTGAATCTGTAGATTGCTTTTGGCAAGATAGCCATTTTTACAATGTTGGTCCTGCCAATCCATGAGCATGGGAGATCTTTCCATCTTCTGAGATCTTCTTTAATTTCTTTCTTCAGGGACTTGAAGTTTTTATCATACAGATCTTTCACTTCCTTCGTTAGAGTCACACCGAGATATTTTATATTATTTGTGGCTATTGAGAAGGGTGTTGTTTCCCTAATTTCTTTCTCAGCCTGTTTATTCTTTGTGTAGAGAAAGGCCATTGACTTGTTTGAGTTAATTTTATATCCAGCTACTTCACCGAAGCTGTTTATCAGGTTTAGGAGTTCTCTGTTGGAATTTTTAGGGTCACTTATATATACTATCATATCATCTGCAAAAAGTGATATTTTGACTTCCTCTTTTCCAATTTGTATCCCCTTGATCTCCTTTTGTTGTCGAATTGCTCTGGCTAATACTTCAAGTACTATGTTGAAAAGGTAGGGAGAAAGTGGGCAGCCTTGTCTAGTCCCTGATTTTAGTGGGATTGCTTCCAGCTTCTCTCCATTTACTTTGATGTTGGCTACTGGTTTGCTGTAGATTGCTTTTATCATGTTTAGGTATTGGCCTTGAATTCCTGATCTTTCCAGAACTTTTATCATGAATGGGTGTTGGATCTTGTCAAATGCTTTTTCTGCATCTAACGAGATGATCATGTGGTTTTTGTCTTTGAGTTTGTTTATATAATGGATTACATTGATGGATTTTCGTATATTAAACCATCCCTGCATCCCTGGAATAAAACCTACTTGGTCAGGATGGATGATTGCTTTAATGTGTTCTTGGATTCGGTTAGCGAGAATTTTATTAAGAATTTTTGCATCGATGTTCATAAGAGAAATTGGTCTGAAGTTCTCTATCTTTGTTGGATCTTTCTGTGGTTTAGGTATCAGAGTAATAGTGGCTTCATAAAATGAGTTGGGTAGAATACCTTCTACTTCTATCTTGTGAAAAAGTTTGTGCAGAACTGGAGTTAGATCTTCTTTGAAGGTCTGATAGAACTCTGCACTAAACCCGTCTGGTCCTGGGCTTTTTTTGGCTGGGAGACTATTAATAACTGCTTCTATTTCTTTAGGGGATATGGGACTGTTTAGAAGGTCAACTTGATCCTGATTCAACTTTGGTACCTGGTATCTGTCCAGAAATTTGTCCATTTCGTCCAGGTTTTCCAGTTTTGTTGAGTATAGCCTTTTGTAGAAGGATCTGATGGTGTTTTGGATTTCTTCAGGATCTGTTGTTATGTCTCCCTTTTCATTTCTGATTTTGTTAATTAGGATTTTGTCCCTGTGCCCTTTAGTGAGTCTAGCTAAGGGTTTATCTATCTTGTTGATTTTCTCAAAGAACCAACTCCTCGTTTGGTTAATTCTTTGAATAGTTCTTCTTGTTTCCACTTGGTTGATTTCACCCCTGAGTTTGATTATTTCCTGCCGTCTACTCCTCTTGGGTGAATTCTCCAGAACTTTTATTCAAAACTAGGCAAGCAAGGACACAAACAAATCAGTACGTAATATTGTCACGTTTTTATTAACAAAGTTTTATGTTCGCTAACAAAACACAAACTCAAGTTCTATGCAAGGCTTATCAGAAAGTGAGCTGGAGACTTAGCTTGGTTAATGGAATTCTTGGCTGGTATGGAAACTCTGGTGTGGATTCTTGCATTGCATCATCCAGATAAGGTAGACTCTAAAAGTAACTTCAGCAATTGGAAGGGGACCGAATGGAGGCCATCAGATTAGATAGTCAAGGTCATTTTCAGTTACATAGCAAGTTCAGGGCCAGCCTCAGGTACATAAAATCTTTTCTCTTTTTCAAAGAATCATACAAGACAGTAGATCAATAAGAAGTTGGAGTAAATGAAACACAGTATTTGATAGTGATTTGTTTAAAGTGATATTAAGTTGTGAAAAATGTGTAAGTCTCTCTTGGTATAGCTTTCCTAAACCTATTCAATAATGAGACTCTGTGATATGTAACATATTTTAATCCTTAGAAATAATATTCAGTAGGACTTCATTTTGGAGACGCATGTCATACATGCCCATTGTGATGCTAGGATCTCATAATGGGGTCAACACCAAGAAGAAATTGAGACTGAATGGAAATTAAAATAGAGATCCATCTTTTCTTTATTGTCCATTAATCTATTTAGTCTGCTTGTTTTCTTTTTGAGATTATATTTTAATTATAATATTTCTCCCCTTCTCTTTGTTTCCTTCAAACTCTCCCAGATGCCCTTCCCTAGTCTCCTTTCAATCCATGACCTCTTTATTCAATGATTATCATTAGATGCATGCATGTATATATTCCCAAATACAACCAGCTCACTCTACATAATGTTATCTGTATGTATGTTTTCAGGACTGACTGTTTAGCATTGGGCAGCCAATTAGTGTGTGTTCCCTGGGGATGACCACCTCTCCCACTCCCAGATCCCCTCAGTTGTCTGTAGTTGTTTGTCTTAATCCAAGAAGTGCTGGTTTCACAGTGGGTTGATTAAGGAAACCCATAGATGATATTAAAATAGATGTTTCAAAAACAGTCCAATCGTGTGACATCTGCAATTGCTGCTGACAGGTAAAGAAATGCAATGAAGAGAGCACGTTAAAGTCAAACTTTAAATGAAACAATCTTAGCAATGAATATGTAATTTCATGTCTCCTGTCCAGTACCTCATCACAGTATGTACATAGTCTAGCAATAATGATTCAACGACTCGAAAGGAGGTAGGACAGAGGTATGGTAAACAGACAACTGTTAGAGCATTTAGATAGTGAAGTCCTGGCTTATCAGTAGAAGATCATATCTTCCCTCTCCTGATTATTCTCTACATAAACCTCTTTGCGCATCTATGGTGAGTTTGCATGGACACTAGAAGGGAATCCCCATTCCTGATTTGGAATTGAAGGAGTTTTAGGGACAGACATTGGATCAAAAAAGAGACAAGCAAAAACTTATTGTAGACAAACTCACTCATTGTAGAAACATGGAAAGATGAGAAACAGAGTTCCTGACTTCTTGTTGCAGAAGCAGTGCTCAGCTCCTACCTGGTCTCTGAGCAGATCTCATACCCTTTGTTTCTCCTTCTTGTTTTTCTTCCTCTTTGTACTTCCTTTCCTCTTCTCCCTCTCCCTCCCTTCCTTCCCTCTCTCCCTCCCTCCCTCCCTCCCTCCCTCCCTCCTTCCTTCCTTCCTTCCTTCCTTCCTTCCTTCCTTCCTTCCTTCTTCTATCTCTTATCCCTTTCTTCCCCATATTTCAAGTCATTCTTCCTACATGATGTACATATTTTGATCTTATCTACTGCCTTGTGTTTAGGGGCCTACCTTTGGAGGTAGTAGCTGAGATTGAATGTTATACTAGTAACAGGTGAGACAGTTTAGTGCATTGGAAAAGCATTATCAAGTTCACTGTGTCTCATAGCTAAAGCTTTGCCTTTTATCCATTCCATGTAAACAATAAAGCTGGCATTGTGAGCTTTATCTGTATTTGCTTTTTACTCTATATTGAACTGTTAGAAAAGGAAATAGTATCACTTATTTTATTATCTCAGACTGATGTCATTAATTATCCAAGTGTGCCTCTAACTTTTCTTCTTCTGATCCTATGAATGGTACCCTTGAATGGTAACTTGAGTCATTACAAGGCTTGTTTCTAAGAAAAAAATGTGCATCGATTTTAAGTGTCTGGATTCCGTGTCACTTAAGTTCCTCATTCTGTAAATGGGCATTTGATTCCATACTTCACTTTTAGGAGCCTGGTTAATATATTTCCGTCCACAAGAGAAAGGTCAGTTTACCGATGACCTTGAGATTTTTAAGCCTAATAGGCAAAGTTGCAAGAGATTTCAGAATTCAATCTGATAGGTTTTTAATATCAGGAAGAGTTGTATGATTTGATCAGTGTGAGAAAATGCATGATTTCTTTACACTCAAATATATTCACTCTGAGGTGTCAATTATATTTACTTACCTCGAGAACTGGAAAAAAAAATCAAGTAAAATCAGAAATATGGTTAGCTGGTTGAAAGTTAATAGGCTTTAAACTGACTTGAAATTGGATAATGATATGATTCACTTCTAATGTACATGACATACATGAGTTTACTCCCTTTCTACTTTTGAAGTTCTTATTCTAGTGTTGGTAATCAATCTATGGAACTCACCAATGTTTTTGTATCATAGACACGGTACAGTCTTGTCCTAGGTCTAGTCTCCAATTTTTGAGAAGCTCTAAAAATTGTGGTGGGTGGAGATGGCTTGGTGGGTAAAGAGCTAGACTTGAGTTTGGGTCCCCAGGAGCCATGTCAGAGCTGGTGTCATCTGTAAACCCAGCCATGAAGGAATGAGGAGAGGGTGCCCCTTGGAGTCCACTGGCCAACTAGCCTAGCCAGTCAAGCAAGTCCAGGTTCAATGAGGGAATCTGTCTACAAAACAAAGCAGAGTGAGACAGAGGAATACACCCAACATTTCCCTTTGGCCTCCGTACACAGGTACCCACACACACTTGTGCACAGCCATGCATTCAGCACACACATACAAAGATATGAAAAAATTCACGAAATGTTGTGAGTTTCTTCTAGGAAAAGGTTACTGTTGGTAGGCTTTTATAACAGTGTCTTGCTATTCAGTCTAGATCAGTGGTTCTGAACCTGTGGATCATGACCCCTTTGGGGGCCATCTATCAGCTACCCTGCATATCAAATATTTACCTTACAATTCATAACAGTATCAAATTACAGTTATAAAGTAGTAACACAATGATTTTAGCATGGGGTGGGGGGCAGTCACCACAACCTGAGAAACTGAATTAAAAGGTTACATTGCCAGGAAGGCTGGAAATCACTAGTAGACTTTTCTCACACTCCTGATCTATCTGCACTCTCCTCCCTAGTGTTAGGCATCGCAGTGAGCTTGGCAATACATTTTTTTTCCATGTCTAGGAAGATCTAGATTTAATTTTAGGAAGGTTCAAGGGAAACAAAACACAATATAAAATTTACATTAACTGCTATAAGAAATGTTTGGGTTGCATAAAATATTTTAATTCATTGGAATCCTGATCTTGTATTATTTAAAAATTCCTAATTGAGAATCAATCTGGAATTGTGCAGCTGGATTGAATATAATTAAGGGTATATATGGAATCTGAACATTTGAAGACAAAACCAGCCTAAAAGTTTTCTTCATACATATTGTTCAATATTTAAGAAAGTTTATTAGATAACTTATGTACATATAGAAAACATGAGTATATAAAATATATTAATACAGTTTAAAATTAAAAAAGAATTTAATTATTGGGGTTTATAACTGGTTCCTGATAATAATTAAAGGCATTTTAAAAGTGACTAAATTTTCCATTTGTATGAATGGAGTTATAATGATTATAAAGTGAACTTAAATTATAAGGAACTAATGCTTTTATTTATATCTTTAACAAACTGAATATTTTAAAAGCCAATATAATCTACTAATGACTTTTTCTACAGAGTCACGTTGAGAAAAACAAGCTCTCATCTAAGTATCCACTTACCACTCAAGCAAATCAAGTATCTACAGTAAAAACAAACAAACAAACAAGAATGAGGCTCCTGTGTACATTACATCATGGGAATTCACTAAAATATCGCCATCTCAGGATGAATCTTGGGAAACAGATAACTGACCTCTAACACACTACAGTCTCTCCACATTATTAGCATTATTTTTTCCCCTGTGGAATTTCTACAATTGCCTTAGTGCTTTATTAAAACACATTATTCCTTTGAGAACTACATATTTTAAAACACAGCATATTATTGAGATTAAACATACATTCTCAGGGTTTGTGGGTTAAAAACACCCCCTGACTTTTAAGAAGACTCATGCTCAGTTTCCAGAGCTCAGAGAGCAGCTCACAAAGGTCTGTAGCAACAGTCCCAGGGGATCCAGTGCTGCCTTCTGGTCTCCACAGGCCCCCACATGGAGCATTACCTATTTTTGCATTACTTTACTGGGTTCTATTATCTACCACCTTTCCAACCCTCATTCCATCCTGATACCTTCCACCACCCATCCCACCAACCCTAGGTAGGAGAGAAAGAAGGTTAGAGTGGAAGGGGCTCATAGACCTCTTTAGACAACTTCCTACTAATTGGGGACCTTGAGTTCCTTGGGGCAAGTCCAGTCTCTGAAGTCGGGATATCTCCAACCAGCAATCCAGCAAAACCAGCAAACTAGCAATCCAGCAAAAGCAAAGACAGCTGCAGGAACCAGCAACAACAGCAGGGACCAGCAGCGGAGGCAGCAGCAGAGGTAGCAGCCTCCACAGGCTCTCTCCTGGCTCTCACATTTATACCCTCTCAAGAGTCTCCAAAATTCAAAACATAAACTGTCTGTAACTGATAAAAACCATGTCCTTCCTAGGGCACGAGGCAATCATAGTTAGCAGCTTTGGATGGTCTGAAGCAGTCCGATATCCCACACCTGGGATTAAAAGGAAAACACATTCACATAGCACAACTGTGTTTTTACAGAAGCCAACAATTCTCCCATGCCTTCATGTGGTACACATTAGCTGATATAGGCACACACACGCACACACACACACGCACACGCACGTGCACGCGCACATGCACATGTGTACTCACACAAGTAAATAGAATTTTAAAACCCACATATCCTTTGAGTGGTATTTACTGGTTTCAAAAGTTTCCCAAAAGTCAGCTTTGGTAATAATGAAAAAGGCTTAAGGGAGCCTTTGCCAGTTCTCTGGCTCTCCGTGTGATGGATGGATAGATGACTAGATATAAAGAAGCCGACCTTGTGAGTTTCAGGTGAAGCTCGTGCTCATTTTCAGAACTTGAACAGGATAGAGAGCTTTAACGTCCTACCTTTCTAATCCAATGATAACGCATTATCGTTTCATAGCTGACTTAGTGGATAACGGATGGCATTTTGTTTGTGTTTTTAGTGTACCCAGAGCATTTCACACACTAGAAAGGTGTGTTACCACTAAGTCACATTTCCAGTTCAGATATGATTCTGATGGTTGCATGCAAAATGGGGTTAATTTAGTGCAGAGCTGTCTGTCTGTCTGTCTGTCTCTGCCTCCCTCCCTCCCTCTTTTCCCCTTGCTCCCTCTCCCCCCTCTCTGTCTCTATGTCTCTCTCTCTCTCTCTCTCTCTCTCTCTCTCTCTCTCTCTCTGCATGTACAGAATCAACTACCTTGTCAGTATTCTGCAGCTGTGAATTGTGGCTGACTGCCAAACAGAGGCTCCATAGACTTTTGTACAAAGATAGGTGATGATCTGCATAGTGTGAAAGATCCCCTGCCAGAGCTCTGCCTTCAGACTTCATGGGGTGGAAGCCTTACACAAACACCCAGAGATCCCACACTTATTACAACGAGGGAAGTCTGTGAGCCCAACAATTACCCACATAGACTTTTGGAGATGTTTACTTAGTTCTTTAGGACTTCTTCCCTTCATCAACCATATTCCCAGGTATTTTGGTCACAGAACGACTGAATGCCTGTTTACGTCCCTTCCGGCCTCATAATCATTTGAGCGGAACAATCAGAGTTTGAATTGTTTATGGAACCTGAAAAAAAAAAGCCTACCTTTCACATATTGTTGTGATCGGTGTAGTTCCGATGTGGCATTCTGTGTCAAGTGGCATTCTGCGTCAAGGCATGACTCCAGACTACATTCACATAGCAAACAGGATTGTCTAGATTTGAAAAGGTGTGGTTATCAAAGACATTGACAAGACGACTCTGGAATATAAAAGGGAAATCAATACCTCCTGCTCTGGAAGACCATTGAAGTTCACGAGTTTTCTCTGAATTGTTTGTGGATATAAAGACACCTTTTATACGAAATAATAGAGATGGGATCTAAAGAATACCAGAAGAAAACTGATACCAATTCCACCAGGTAAAGAGAGGTGAAATCAAATCCTTAGCCATCATGCCAAATCGACTTTGCTGATACCTTCAGACAGGTGTGCCAAAGTCAAATTACCTCTTGTTAAACTGCTTCATGGAACTTTTTCCAAACTAGCTCAAATGAAACTAAAGGTTTTAATTATAAAATATATGTTAATTGACTACATTTTTTTCTAGTACCAATTAAATATTTTATGATGGTATGAGTTTGAGTTGGGTAAAACTTTTTTATTATTATTTTAGAGAAGTTAATTGTTTTAGCTTAAAACACTATGTTTTGAGAATGCTCCTGGGATAAATCTAATCTATTGAGAAAATGAGCAATGGAGATTATATAACTGTCTAATAAGGGATATAGATGAAAAATCGTTATAAAGCATGATTTACCTGTCAGAGTGGTTGATGTAATATGTTATGGGAGCTTTGGTGAAGGACATTTAACTATCCTGGGTCTATGAAAAGTTTTGCTTTCAGTATACTGTGTTGAAAATGCAAATGAGTTACCAGCAGAAAGCTTGTAGCAATTTCAAGGAAGAATTATACATTGAGCTAGGGTATATTCACCTTTATGGGAAAAAATCAAATGCATCTGAGAAAATTACTATTCACAAGGAAGTGTGCTATTCTATGTGATTAATTTGAAGACTATATGAAAATGCAAGTTAGCTATAACTATTGTTATAGGTGGCTATGGGTCTAATAGATAAAGATTTGGTCATTTTTCTTGGAGAAGATACAAGAGGAAGTATACTCCTCTGGTATTTATTTTATTATTTATTTATTATTATTGTATTTATTTAAATTTACTGTCCTAGTCAAGATGGACAAAACCTTTGCTAGTTCCTATGACATAATCTATGAAACTAATAAAAATACATTAATAAAAAATCAAAAGCAATAAGGTTAGCTACAAGTTAATATAAGAGGATCAAATGTTTCAACTTAGCATATTTTCTTTGCAACTTTTAGATACACTTTGACTTATTTAAATTTTATTATGGTTTTCTCCTCAGGACAAATCTATGCCCTTAGCAGGGGATGCAAAAAAGATGCAGAAATTGTGTTAACTATGAAATCACTGAATTTCTTACTTCTGCTTCTTCCCCAAAATCACTATTCTTGTATTTCCTACAATAAGTATAGTCACAGGCTTAATTGTATTTTCTTATCTGATTATTTTGGGGAACATGAAAAGTATTCCCATGACCACTATTCCTGTAGATACAGAGCAACAGCGTAATTTAGCAAATATAACTAGAAAGTAAAATATCCAGATCCATTATTGGATTATTTACAGAGAGTGAGTTAAATTGTTCAACACCTTAGTTAGTTCACCTGCATTAAATTTCTAGCTTTGACATTTTATGTGTAGCCTTGGAACCTAGTTTAGGATATATAAAAGGAAGTCTCAAAAAGTAGAAGGGTAGAAGCCAGACTATTGTAGGTGAAAGAGACAATAGATATAAAGAAAAAGTCCAATATAATTGAAAAAAAGACAGAGTGATTGACAGGGAGGAATCGGACTTGTATTTGACTGCAAGTTTAAGCAAAGCTTAAAAGTGTTGGGAAGGGCTTGAAGGACAGCTCCTCAGGCAAAGGAACTTGCTTGTGACATGAGTTTCATATTCGGAATTCATGTAAAGTTGGCATGTAAAAACTGTGACACTACAAAGTTGTCCTCATACGCATTGCCACCATGACAGTCATCCAAATACTCACGTGCTTGTATATATGACTGCGCTTGTCTATGCACGTGTGCATGAACGCATCCACCACACACTCAAATACACACTCATCTTGTATGCGAGTGTGAGCACCTACATACACTACATACACAGATATGAATAATATTTTGAAAGTTTAAGTTGGCATTTCACTGTGATTACGAGAGAAACATATCTCAGTGTTTAGATGTATGAATTACCTGTATGGCACAGGCTGTGGAAATAGTCGATTGGGGGCACTGAAGGCACGTGCAGTTGATGGCAGTAGACACAGAGGGTGGGCAACAACTAGATACCTTTTCTGTGGTAAAATTGATAGAACTTCCTACTCAAGTGAGCACACATAGGGATAAGAGGAACTGAGATTGAAACTAAATTTCCAGTAAAAATATTTTGAATAGACGGTGATGCTATTCAATACTTACTTATAAGCAATGTGGTATTCTACCCATGAAAAATACAATCATGTGCATTGAACTTAAGATGTCCTGTGAAAGTTTGCATACAAGAATTTAAGAGTTCTAGGTCAGGGAATACCCGAAATTGAAAACTGAAGAACTAATTAAGGTTGTACAATAGGGTGTGGGGACTGTGGACCCAAAGACAAACAACTGGAAGAGACAGGACGCTCAGCCAGGCAGCTGTTCTCCACTCTCAGAGCCCTGCAGGGCGAATGAGGTCTTGAAATGAATCCTGGGTTAATTTTGTGGAGTACGACGGGAACAGTAGAGACATATATGGAATCTCTAAATAGAAGCAGCTGCTCACTCCTCCGTGCGGTAATCTGATGACTATTTATTCAGCTTCAGTGGAATATTTTGTTATATGAAATATTCTTACGCTGTGTGACATCTTATTGATGCTCTTTAAGTCTAGGGACAGATTCACAGAAAGGCATTTTTTTATAAGTAGAATTGAAGTGTTCGTAGTGTATAGAAAGTTTAGAGACATCATATCAGTTATTCTAATGAGCAAAAGTTGCTGCTGAACTTGGAATGCTCTGTGTACCATTAACAACAAAGCCTCCTCTGAGTATGTTTTTTGCAGTTATCAAAGAAAGTAAGGTTACATTGGAAATTTGCCTGTCCTGGCTGTGCAGTGTGTAGTAAGTGATTGCTTTTTTAATTGGCATTTACTGGAAAGCAATAATTTAATAGGCTCATGATAGCTTTTAAATAATTATTTCACAGGCTAAGAGGCTTTTCTTCTTTCTGAAGCCTAGAGACTATTGTTTGGCTCTGATTTCTTTCTTTCCTTTTTTTCTAAAGCAACCCTCTCATGGTCTGTACTGGGGTTACTTAGTTAAAAAACGAGTTCAGCAAGTTTTAAAGAAAAGGCCTGTTGGTTAAGTAGAAGACAAATATTTTCTTTAGTGCAGAGGATAGGGAGAGGAAATGTCTCAGGTGACACCTCTCTGTTCTATCACCTCTCACTAGAGCCCTTTCATTGCAGAGGATGGGAATCAACAGGTAATGCATTTAAAATAAGGAGAATGTACATGGGAAAAGAACCCTGTTTCCTCCTCCAACACAGAATGTAGCAACGATGTGATTTCACTCAGCTCCTCTGCTTTTGGTTTTGTATGTAAAAAAAACCAACCAACCAACAAACAACAACAAACAAATTCATACAATTATTTGGATGTAAAGATTGGGAAAAGCACCTTCTTATGGCTGTCCCACTGTGGACATGTGCTGGAACCCCCGAGTCCCCGCACCCCAGATGTCTCTGAAGGCTTTACTGACCCCTTGGAGGACAGCCGTACCTGGGCACCGTGGACATGAACTGAGACTTTCTCTATAGAGAAAGATTTTTCTTAACAGGGATCGAGAGAACTCAGTTTGAAAACGGGAGATCCTGAGTGTCCCAATTACAAGCTATGAAAGCTAATTATTGCTGAGAAAGGTTGAAGTCTGCTACCTCAGTGCCTTCAAAGTTGAAAGGAAAGTTGAAAGTTGTCTCGAGACGCTAAATGAGATACTCGGAAAGTTATGTTGATACTGAGGTTGTGCAGGAGATCCATCCCCATGTTAGCTCCACAAATAGGTTTTTGTTTACTGAGGGATCAGAGTAAGAAGAGAGGCAAAATTTCATGATTTTCCAGCATTCCCCAGAACGACATCATGGGAGTAGAAGTCAACAGTGGGAATATAAATTCAGTTTCATCTCTAAATCCGCTTTAATGATGCCTGCCTGTAGCACCCTGACGTGAGGTGGCCTTGGTGAACTCATTTGGCACAGCTTTTCCAAGCAGGCTTTTTAGGGGCACAGAATCTTTTCTAGCCATAGATTATAAAGGAGGTTGTATTTTGCCATCGATGTAAGCAAGTTGAGAGGATTCAAGACCTCTGCATTGGCGCTGGAATTGGTCTCATTTGTAGTTCTAGTAAGCTTGCCCAAAGTGCATGTCCTGACCATGCAAAACAGGGCACATACATTAAACAGCTTTTCTGGTATCAAAGTTAACTTTTCTTCTCTCTACTAATGACAGTGGTGATCAAGTGCCACATTTGTTTTCAGGAGGCAGTAAGGAATGTGGTCCTGACAAACAGCCTAGTCTGAGGGGTGGCTTAGAGCTCCCTTAGTCACAGAGGAAGGAAAATAAACGATTAGGTAACTGGAGAGCTTTATCTCTTAAAAATAATAGGTCAGATTCAGTTCTGTCTACACTTTTCCCCAGAAGGAGAAGGATATGCAAAATGGGGCTGGAGACACGGTTCAGCAGTTAAGAGCCAGCCGAGAGCTGACTGTTCTTAAGGAGGAAAGGACGTGCTTTTGATTGCTAGTATCTTCATGTAGATCACAACCATTTTTATGCTATACAACACACACGCACACATGCAACACACACACACACACACACACACACACACACACACACACACACACACACCACACACACACCAAACAAAAAAAAACAACCAACCTCCAAGGAAGAAAGTAAAAGAAATGATTTAGATCCCCTGCTGAGCAACATGAACCTGCAAGGTCTCTCTGTCCCTGTTTCCACATCTTGCAACCATGGCATCCACACGGTCTTTCCCCTGCTTTATTCTGGTGACCTTGGCTCTCCATTTCTCTTCCTATCAGCGACCTTCTTCTACCCCCTGTTGTCTTCTTTCTCCCTTCTCTGCCTCACCATGCCTATCTTTTCTACCTCCACACACCTGATGCTACCCAAACCCTTCCTTTCCTTGTCTAATGTTTCAGTACCTATTTGCATCCACGATGGAAATTTGGACAAGTTACTAAGGTGAGGGGATAAGGGTGCCTGGGAAAGGCTTTGGGATGCAGAGATTGTAAAACATTTAATATGTGAACATATTCAGGTTTTGTACAATTAAGGTTCCTAGAAGAACACATAAGAGGGTACAGATTCAACTAAATGTGGCTTAGTGCTGCTCATTAATTAAACTAAGTGAATGCTTATGATTTGTTTTTATCATTTCTACATTAAGAAAATTCCTGAGATGGAGGATAATTGCAGCAGAAGCCTAATTAGAAGCTCACAGACCATAGTCTTTCTGTTCCGATGCATTAATGACTTCCTTTGTGTTATAATTGTTGCATTCATCAGGGCATGGTAAGTGTTGCCTTTGCAATAATCATGTGGGGAATCCAGGGTGCCAAGTGGGGGATATGACACCGAAGAGTGAGCCAGAGATTTGAAATGGGTTCATTTTACTGAATTGAAAAACCACAGGAGCACTTTGGCCAAGATACTGCAAGTCACTTATTCACTAATTATTTTGTGATGATTTTTCAAGTTTAAAGAATCCAATAATACTGTCATTTTGCACTGTAAATAAATGAAGATAAGTTAGAGAAATCATGATTTACAGGTTTGACTCTGGATTAGAAGGACAAATGAGTAGCTATCGGTGGACACAGATTCATAAAGCAAAATTGAACTCCTGATGAATTCTCCAAGTCTCAAAGGAACTATAGGACTAAGTATGAATATGGGTACCTTGTACAACTAACTGTATTTTAAAACTTGAAAAGACAACATCGAATCAAAAGAAAAGCAAGTTTAAAGTTAAAAATCTTCGATCACCCAGAAAAAAACATGTATGTTGGACCCATATAACAAACCGGTCATTTCTGAAGTTCTCTTAAACCAAAAATTCTTGCTGTTTCTATTTTTAAATAACGAAAGCACACAAACTAATCTTGTACCTTCAAAATCCTCCCAAACAGTGGTAGGAATTGTCTTTATCGAAACATCAAACCACTACTATTTATGGAATTAAAGGACATCCCCTCGTCATGCTGACAGTGTTTAGATCTATAAGAATAGAGGGAAGAATCTTGAATACTTCCCTTCTGGGACACAGAAACAGCCTGGAAAGGTCTGGAAGCAAAAAAAGTTCTTCTGTTCTACCTTATGTATTTTGGGGGCCATGTTAGGACCCGAATTTCAGAAGCAAGTACCAGGAAGCATCCACTGAGGAGGAGAGAGAAGGCTGAGGGGGAGAGAGAGAGGGCTGAGGAGGAGAGAGAAGGGTGAGGAGGAGAGAGAAGGTCGAGGAGGAGAGAGAAAGCTGAGGAGGAGAGAGAAGGCTGAGGAGAGAGAGAAGGCTGAGGGGGAGAGAGAAGGCTGAGGAGGAGAGATAGGGCTGAGGAGGAGAGAGAAGGTTGAGGAGGAGAGAGAAGGCTGAGGGGGAGAGAGAGAGGGCTGAGGAGAGAGAAAGCCGAGGAGGAGAGAGAAGGCTGAGGAGAGAGAGAAGGCTGCGGAGAGAGAGAAGGCTGAGGGGGAGAGAGAGGGCTGAGGAGGAGAGATAGGGCTGAGGAGGAGAGAGAAGGTTGAGGAGAGAGAGAAGGCTGAGGGGGAGAGAGAGAGGGCTGAGGAGGAGAGAGAAAGCCGAGGAGGAGAGAGAAGGCTGAGGAGAGAGAGAAGGCTGAGGAGAGAGAGAAGGCTGAGGGGGAGAGAGAGGTCTGAGGAGGAGAGAGAAGGGTGAGGAGGAGAGAGAAAGCCGAGGAGGAGAGAGAAGGCTGAGGAGAGAGAGAAGGCTGAGGAGAGAGAGAAGGCTGAGGAGGAGAGAGAAGGCTGGCTTTACAGTTCTGGGGCAAAGGTCATGGCACGTCCTTTCCCCTCCTTTCCTTCCTCCATCTCCTTCTTTCCTTCTCCCTCTCACTTTTCCCCCTCATTTCTCTGCTCTGTTTTTCCTTCTTTTTATTTTATCTCTAGCTGTTGCCTCTACCCCCCCCTCTTCTTCCTTTTCCCTTCCTTTCTCATAAATATAATTTCCCTCTGTTTCTATTTTATGTCTGCATTTTTGTGCTTCACTTTTTTTTTTTTCTAAACTCTTTAGAAGGACTGGGCATTTGTAGACATTAGTGTTCACTAATGCATGTCCAATGGAGTATGACACTTATTTGGTATTAATAAGAATGTTATCTAGAGGAATCATCAGAATGATTGGTACACCGAAGGGTTTGCCAATGGCTAGGAAGCAAATGCAATGGCTAGTGTTTCCTATGTCCTTAGACTTCTTAAAAGATTAGTGTTTATCCGCTCTTTGTTAAGTAGGCCAACAGAAACAACATCATGTCCCCAGGTCTTGCCTCCAGCACATCCTACCTACTGATATCAGAATAATCTCCCAAACTACCATTTGGCCATTTATTTCTAAATATTTGGCTGGGCTATTAGGTCTTAGGGGACTATAGGGCCAGACAACCTAGCATTGCATTAAAGGCGCTGGTCTTTAATTAACATGACCTGCCTTAGTTTCATCATAACTGAGATGGGAAAATATTAAATTATCACTGTGTATGATGCTTAAAATATTTTCTAGCATATAGTAAGTATTGTAAAAAAAAATGTTTGCTTATTTTTCTTTTAAAGCACCAATGTTTCTTTTAAAGAGAGGATTATTTGAAAGGTACCAGGAGAGGGAACTTCTAGGGTAGAGGCCCAGAGAAGTTACCTGCAATTTGGAGCTGGTGTGTAGTCAGTGGAAGCAACCAGCTAGAGGGCCAGCCAACAGCAGGGCTCCAGGGAGGGGCTGACAGGAAGACAGGGACCACAGCAAGTTAGTCTAGCTGATGCTCCAGAAACCCTTCCTCATGTCTTGAGATGTGAGTCAAAAACAGCAGTGAGTATAGTCTGTACTCGCTGCACTTTAGGAAACGTTTCCTTCTGAAAGGAGGCCTGCACAAGCTAGGAAGAAGATCTGTAAACTGCCTCAGAACTCTGGAAGCTTTCCTCCTCTTTGCCCCATTCTACAATCCCCAAAGGGAGTACAAGACGAAAACATTTTTTTACCCACTGCTTGTAAGAAAGTGGCTTAGCCTATTCTATTTAAACCTCAAAGGACAGTGTGACCCCAACTAAATTTAGGCCAACCATATATTACACAACCTTCAGGAGGCATGCGTACAGAGAAGGAAACTGAGGCTTCTGGAAGTCTCGGTCATGACGGAAGACAACAGCACTGAAAAGCAGGTGCCCCCCTTCTAACTTCTGCTGTGGTTGCTGCTGTTCATACACATATGATCAGTGTGTTCAGGAGCGGCAGCCCCCGGCTTTAAATTACTTACAAGCTGCTCAGCCCAGCATTTAAGTCTTCAATCCAGAAACTGTGCAAACTTCCCCAAGTAGAATACTGGATTCTTAAAATTAGGCTGGGGAAAATGGTCTCTGGAACCTTATTTCCTCATTTTGTGTGGACTAGACTTCGGGTCTCAGGATCCATCTCTGAGCTCGGCAAAGAGTGTTTAAATCAGTTGATATGAAAGGGAGTCTTGCTTCAGGGCAATATTCTACATTCTCTCTCTCTCTCTCTCTCTCTCTCTCTCTCTCTCTCTCTCTCTCTCTCTCTCTCTCTCTCTCCCTCCCTCCCTCCCTCCCTCCCTCCCTCCCTCCCTCTCTTCTTTTTTCTCTCTGCTCAGTTCCCTTCCCTCTGAACTCTGTCTATCTGCTAGGGCACCTGCCCCACACCATTTACTGTGCCTCTTTGACTTTGCCATCTGCCTTCCTGCCGAGAGATTTCCATGTCGGGCGGGCTTGCCAGTGAATTCCCCTCATACTCCGTTCCGCTTGGCTGCCTGAATTTACACTGCCTTTTGATGAATCTTTGCTGGAGTTCCAGTCACACTCTAATTGATTGGTCTAGATGTGAGGTTCTGGCCATCCTCATCTGCTTCCATAGCTGAGCGAAATGGGGCTGTCTGTGACAGCTCAGTGTGCCGCAGATTGGGTAAGTTTGTCTGGGAGACTTGGAGCCTAATAAAATAATGGCAGTGGAGCAGAAGGAAAAGGGAACTGACTTATGTCATTTATCTGTAGGTAAGTTGATCACGGTAAGGGGAAGAAAAAAATGGGGAGAGAATCAATTTAGGTAGCAAACATTGCCTGTTGGATTCTTAGTTTTCAAGTCGGATCTAAGGAATAGCTACTGGGACCCAGTTTATGAAGTGACTCTGTGGTCAGTTTCCCAGCCCAGGCTGGCTGCTACTCACTCTTAAGCTTCCTTCCTGGAAATGAGAACCACTTCATCTTCACATGGTAGACTTGAAAAGACTGTGTGTGTGTGTGTGTGTGTGTGTGTGTGTGTGTGTGTGTGTGGACTCAGGTAACAGGGACTCGTAAAACATCAGCAGATTCTCTCTCTCCCTCCCTCTCTCTCTCTCTCTCTCTCTCTCTCTCTCTCTCTCACACACACACACACACACACACACACACACACACACACACACACCACACACAGAACTAAAACCCACATATAATTTAACTCTTACCAGTTATTTTGGAAAGTACTTAAATTTTTTTCTAAACTAACCTTGCTATATCCCAAGTCTTTCCTACTACTTTTCTACTTACAGTAACTTTAATGATAAAGTCAAGAGATGTAGTCAAGAAATGGGAATGTCTATAATTCATTAAATGTGATAGTGGGAGTTCCCAATCAGAATCATATGTCCCCAAAAGGTTGTCAGCCTTTTCCTGCAGAAATTACTGGACAACTTATATTTCTTTGTAAGAAAGAAAATCAGCCATAAAGAGATAAAACATCATGGAAATCATCTGTGTCATTTAAGTAAACATATTGTCACTAAAGGAGCGAATAAGGACGTAAGTCCTTTCTCATTATCAATCAGTCATATATGCATCCATACTATGAAATATGAAATAGGAATTTGCTACAGCTCTGGATCATAAAATATGAGTTGGCTAGCAACCATGCATATGCACACATCCACACACATACATAGGTGCACATCTACACACAGACAGATGTAGATACACATGCTGTAAGAGAAAGTTTAAATTCCCACGACACTATTTTGTTCAAACTAAATTCTCATCACACCATCAGCTGAATTTACATACAATATTTTACTCATGGTAGGATGTGCATACTTATGTTTAGGGTAGCTAAATGAAAATCATTTTAAAAATCAAACATTTTACTACTATAAATGAACAAACATTTAATGAGGTGTCCAGTTGGCACAGGAACTGAAGAGGTAGAAAGCTAGGGCGTGTCACAGTTTGTTTAACCTTTCTCTAATTGTCGTACCATGAACACGACAGTATGCTGATAGCCTGATACAGTGGAGTGATTTGTAAGGATTCTCTTAAAGAAAGTGGGATAGTTCAATAGACTGGTGTTCTTTCCTTTCCTTTACATTTCTTTTATTTTCAAATAGCCGAATTTAGACTTTTTTCATAAAGGAAGGACAATTTTTTTTTTAAAGATTTTCTATGCGGTTTTTTTTTTTTTTTTTTTTTTTTTTTTTGCTTTCTGAAGAGACAGTGTGCCAAGGAAGTTGTAACTTGAGAGTTGGAATTTCTCTAGAGCTTTGATTCTCCTAGGTCTAAGTTCCTGGTAACGATCCAGTGGCTATTTACTGATTACGGCTGGGCTGCTGTTTCCAACGCCTGCTGGTATCAGGGTAGAGGCATACTTATTGCTAGCAAGGAATCCATCCTGTAACAGGGTCATAGGAAATAACGCAAGTGTGACACTTCCCATCGTATCACAGGGTGTGTGTGTGTGTGTGTGGTAGGGGAGTGGTTCTTTAATCCCTAGAGAGATCCACAGAGAGGAAGCAATTTCTTTTCTCTCCAGAAATAGTGCTGACTGAACGTGAAGTCTGGATTCACGTAATGGCTTTGTGACTGTGAGAGGAGATGAGGTGACTGAGGACAGAGAGGTGATGCAGGTGTGTGGGAAGAGGCAGGAGAGGCAAGATTCGACGCCATGACTGTTACAGAGTAAAAAGCTGTGTTTGTCAATTTGCTGTCAAGCACAATGCTCTGCTGGCCCAGTGGAGTGGCATTTTGAATAGAATTTCTAGTTTCCAGTTTGTATATTATGTTCAGGTTTAGTTACGGAAATTTTAGGCTATTCAGTTAAGTAATAATTTTATGTGAACACTGAAAACTACAAGTAGTGGTAGTATTTCTGTGGAACATTGGGACACTTTGTTTGAAATTTAAATTTGACTAGATATTTTGTTTTTTAAAAAATTGATTAATTTTAATTTAGTTTTTGCAGCAGGGTTTCACTATGTAGTCCTGACTGTCCTGGAGCTCACTATGTAGACCAGGCTGGCCTTGAACTCACAGAGATCCTCTTGCTTCTGTCTCCTGGGTGATAGGATTAAGGCATGAACCACCTTGCATTTTATCTGGATATTTTAAACTTACAATATAGTGAAGGTTTCTTGATTTAGCAAAATACTTTTTTTTGTCTTATTAGGCATGTGCTTTCAGAAGATAAAAGGTAAGAGCATATATACAGCTTGAGTATGTGTGTTTGACACAGAACTAGTAAGAAATGACTGGTCTGTCCTCTTCCTTGGAGCCTCTCAGTAGACCCCCACCCAGATTTGAGATGCTGTGTACAAGTTACCAGTGGCAAGAGGAAGATAAACTTTATTTAGAAACCAAATCTTAGTTTCTCCTTTGCTCGATGACTGGGCAGCCCTGAAGCAGTCAATTGAGTCACACAGTACTCTATCACAGTTATGAGAAGTTACTGTGTCATTGTGGGCAACAGCCATCATGTTATATATACATAAGACTTGTTTAAAAAAAAAGAAAACAAACAAACAAACAAACAAACCCCAAGACCTCCATTAGCCTCCTTTGTTTCACGATTGTGAAGAGCCACTCTTTGTGCTCAGAAGCCAGCAAAACTCTTTCGTGTAACCAAACACCTTGCTGTCCCTTCCTCTCCACACTGTAGGTAGGACAGGTACAGTGGCTTATGGAGAGAGGAGCTGTCATCTGTCTTACCACACTCCCGAGTTTTGCTTTTAACTCTGGAATTGATGAGTAGGTGCTTGTAAATGCACATCTTATTCACATTATGACCATTAAACAAGCAAGAAAGAACTGTTTTCCCTTTCCTGAGCAGTCAGGGACTTTTATTTTTAATATTTTCAGCTGGAGAGAGCTACAGCATGTGCCACACACCAAATAATACTTAATGAAGTGCATGCTTCTTTAGAAGGGGCTTCTGCCTCCCTGGCAATGAGCAGGATATACAAATATGTTACTCCGCACTCAAATTGTAATGATACCCATGTAGTGAATGTTGGTTGAGAAAGCTACAGGTGTGGTGAGAATGGCAGCTGTGATTCCCATCACTGTAGTCAAGAGCTTCCTAACAGGAGACCTCGCTGAAGTTATAAAGGCAGAATAGGGGCAGAGAAGTGTCAAGAGGTATAGTCAAGTAGAGGCCATGACAGCTGCCCCGTGTTGCAATATTTTAAATGTAATGAGGTCTCTCCTACTGAAGTTGATTAAGCTTCTGAAGACAATTTGTTGGGAGTATTAGTGAAATAACTACAGTTGTTTTCTTCTTGCTTAGAAAGAGGGGGATATTCTCAGTTTTTCAACTGGCAGGTGAGGAATTTAATCCCACTACACCCCAAAGAGGCTCTTCTGCTCATTTGAGGCTTCCAGGAAAGCCTAGTAGATTTTTAAACTTTACTGCGCACTCAGTAAATGGAAATGTTTGGAAATGGTGAAATAAATTGCATGCTAGCTAAGGCCACACTTTTGGAGACTCTGACTTCAGTGTTCTGGGGTTCACCAGAGCTTCAGGGTGTTTCTGGATTCCAGATGGTCGCCTGACTCCAATTGCACTAAGAGTTGGCCACGTGAGGCTACTAATCTGTCCCTCATTTCTTATTTACTATGAAGATGGAGGACAAACATACTTTTAAAGACCTTTCATCTGTATTACTAGTTTATCATGTAGGTGTGTATCAGGTAGGTGAACCCGAGGAATTTATGGATTATGCAGAAAGCATTTACCAATCAATCTTCTAGCAATGGAAGATAGTTTTTATTTTTATTATGGGCATTCATTTCTTCCTTTTAATGTCAAAGCCTCCCTTGTATGAAGAAAATTTTAGGTCTCTCAGGAACTGTGTGGCAGCACACAGTTTGGATGGTGGTTTGTTTCAGTCGCAGGCAGCTGACCTTGCGCTTGCCTGTGAACACAAGGGATGAAAGCGGCTCTCTTAGCTCCTCCCACAATTTCTGAAGCCACTCTGTTGCTGGAGTGGGGGCCATCTGATGGATGACTGACGATTTCCTTGGCAATTTGTGTGGATGGCTGTCCTTGTTTGCTTTTTAGAACTTGTCTTAGTGATTTGCTTAGGAGGAATGTTAATACCCTAGGCCTGGGCATCCATATTGACTCTCATGGTCTTGACCTCGGTACCAACCAATTTAGAGCACGTCTCCTTGTCACTTTGGCCACACAGCAGACAGGTGATGATGGATACAGACCACAGCTGCATGTTGCCCCGAAGACTCCGATTATTAGTTTTTCTCAAAGATGTTGCTTGGATCTAAGGTAACACAATTTTTGGTGAGTTTTTTGTTTGTTTGTTTGTTTTTGTTTTTGTTTTTTGTTTTTTTTTTTTGTTTTGTTTTTCCTATTTGACGAGGAAACAAATGGTCACAGCAACATATACTACTGTGAGGGATAAAACCTAATCTTTTATGGGAGCAACATGAGCCAGCAATTTTAATTTTTAAGTGTGAAAATGTCTTACTTCTGAAATAGAAGATAGGTTTGGAGCTATGCTTTGTGATTCTTGTGATGTGGTTCCTGTGATACCCTACTGAATCTCTAGTTAAAAAAAAAAAAAAATCAAGGCGGCTTCCAAAGATTCACTACCCTATGTGCCTTTCCAGATTAAATCACCAACATTGCCAAGACACCACAGTATCAGGAGAAAGTTTAAAAACTTTGGAAACTTGTGAAAGAATTGCCTGATCTTTTCCCTATCTGGATGCTAAATCTGTATAGAGATACATTGATGGTTTTTGCAAATGTTAGTAGATCAGAGTGGGAAAGAAATGTTATTTTATATATTTATTTACCTACTTTTGATCGGGGAGTGCAACAAATCAATAAGGTTCACAGGGCAGGACATTAATGACAAGTCACCGGAGGCGGCTCCACAAAGGTCCTGAAAACTCGTCTCTCATTGCAGGAATTGGGTTGGGCCACCGGTGGCCCCCCTTCTCAAACACAAATATTTTCATATAATAAAAAGCCTGCTTCCTTATAACCCACCCTCCATTCCCACGACGGTACCATTTTAAAGGGGTGTGCTGCAAGGACTCCTCCTAGTTTTGCAGGTTTTTAATCTCTCCGGCATTCTATCTCGCAGAGGTGAAGAATCTCTCTGGGGTGTCACTCTGGGTAAGAGGGACAAGAAACACCCACTAGGACCCAACCCGGCAGCCAGCGGCCGAGCATGCGCTGAGAGTTTGTGCAGCTGGCCCTGGCTGCCGCTGCTGCCTTGTCCGGACTTGGCGAGGACTTGGGAGGGACAGCGGCGTTGGGAGGTGGCTTAGCAGAGACTTTCCAGCGTCTGCTGCCCGGGACTTTTTTTTTTTTTTTTTTTTTTTTTTTTTTTTTTCTTTTTTCTTTTTCCCAGGAGTTAGCGACGCCGACGGTTGGAGAGAGGAAGACAAGGAAGCGTCTGCTGCTGGCGCCGATGCATCCCTTTGGCTCTCCGGGAGGAGCGTCCCTGCCCGGATGAGTGTCTGCTGTGTGTCCCCGACTGTTCCCCGGCAGGAGCGCAGCTCGAACGGTGAGTGGCCACAAGTCCCACATCTCTCCTGCCCGCGGTCCCTGCCGCCTGCCGGAGTGGCTTCTGCCCTGCGCGGTGCGTCCTGCCGGGGGCGTGCGGCCGCCGGTGACTTTGCCTGACCGCGCAGGCTTTGTGCTCTGCGGGCGGCGGGGACCTCAGTGTCGCGGCGGCACGCGGGACCCCGAGGTTGCGCGTCCGGGGGGGCGGGGGTGGTAGTGAATGATGACCGGTCCGGCTTGGGTACTGCCGCACCGGCCCTGACTCCCCAATTTCTCCTCCCCGCCATCCCGCCCCAGGCTCATCCATTATTCCCGGAGGACAAACTGCATTTCTCACGTTCTTCCAAAGAAACCCTAGTCACCGGGCGGGATCCCAGCTCTGTGCTGCGCCCCCAGTGGCTCCCGAGTTCACACCCGAGCTGTGCGACCCGGTGGTGGGGTGGGAGCAGGGAGGTAGGGCCCAGGAGCTGCCCAGAGAAGGGCATTCCTGTGCTCCGAGAGGTCGATGTGTGTGTGTGTCCGTCCTTGGGAATAGGGATAGCACTGGAGCCTGTGGCATCTCCAGAGTCACAAAGCTGTCCCCCAGGAGACAGCAAAGAAAGTCTCAAGGGCCATGCCACTGGTCCCCTGGGAAAACTAGTTTACTGTACATTCATCCAGAGAGTTAACCTTTTCTCTTGGCAGCAGGTGTTATCCGATGCCATGTGAGGACTTTTGGGAGTTTTATTCCCTTTAAGACTCTAACAAATGAGTTTCGATGAGAGGACGTCTGAAATAAACTAGGCTTGGGGATCCTGGGGACCCAGCTGAGGGCTGGCAGAGGGGTTCACTTGTGAAGGTAGTTCTCTGCTGTGCCCGCCCCTGCAGATCGCCGGGGCTCTGCCTGGACCAGTAGAATGTGGTGAGAGGATGGGGTTTCTCCCTCCCAAGACTCACAATGGCCAGAGAAGATTCCGTGAAGTGTTTGCGCTGCTTGCTCTACGCCCTCAACCTGCTCTTTTGGGTAAGTCCTACTATCCCAGCGGGTGGGGATGGCTAGATTGGGTTTTCTCAACTACCAGATAAGGCGCCAAAGGGCATTGGCTCAGCGTGAATTAACGGCGTGAGATCACATCCTCTGTTGGTCAGAGAAGTAAAAATTGACCTTCTTCGAATACCTTTGATCTAGCTCAAGTTCCATCTGAAATTAGAAAAAAAAAAAAAGCCGCTCCTGTATACAAGTGCCAAGTAACATGAAGCTAATCTAAGGATATAAATAAGTGCACGTGCTTGTACTGGAAGATAAGAGACTATGACAGACTACTCGGGAACCGCTAGTTTGCAGGAATTTTAGATAACTGTGCAAGCCTTACATTTTTTCTATACGTCACCACCACAGCCTATGAAAACTTGTTGGGGCAACTACTCTTAATATATCTTTGGAAAGAGTCACACCTAGATATCTTACCAAAAGTCTGGATACGTTTTTAAAGGGAATTCCATATAGTCCAAAAAGTGGTTTTCTTATAACTATTTCTAAGTTGGGAATGTTTGAGGAATTATATGTATATATTAGGAAAAAAAAACACATCCATCTGAGGAAACAACACATCCATCTGAGGAAACAAAATACATACAATTTAAAAGCCCACGGAAATTACACTGCATGAGTTAGTGACTTTTGGTGTCTTCTATCCAAGTTTTCACCAAGTGTTAGTGTAGTATTATTTATAATGCTTACGGAAATACGAGTATTAAAATTATGAATGTTACTTCAGAAGGTTGTCATACTTAAGTAAGTTCTCTTGTGCCATTTTTGTGTTCCTTTAATAATTTATATTCAACGTTTCCTGTTGGAAATTTTAGTATGCAGTATATTTATTTCTCGTCTGTCTGGCATTGGCTAGCCCCCTTATTTCCTGACAGCTATTACAGCTGGTCTCTAGAGGGGGATATTTTTGTTAAATTGCTCCTTTTGGATTGACAGCATTCTAAGATGACAAATTAAGTCTTTAATAAATCGTTTGAGCACTGTCTAAAAGGACAACTTTTAAAACTTAATATGAAAAAGTTAAGCATTGAGTAATTACACTCACCATTTGCAAACAGAAAAATCACTCATCGATGTTACTGTGCCTCTTAATTCTAAAAGGGCACATTTGAAAGTTGCTCATTAACTTACCTACTTAGCTACCAGGTTTTGAGACTTTGCGCTCTGTTTCTTCTAAAATGCATAGAAATTACTCTTACTGCTAAGTTTTCACTTGCCTACGTTCATCTTCTCAGTGATCGCCTTGTTACACTTTCACACTAAAGGGATCTTTATGGAAGGCCTTGTTGAACTTCCTTTTCTTTGTAAATCAGGAAATTGAGAGCAAGTTAAATGGCATGGCAAAGGCCAGCTATTTCAGTGGTGGTGCGCCCAGGGACAGAACTCACTACTCTTGCACCTAGATGATGTCTTTAACACACAGCCTTTTTGCACGTCCGCACCTCCTCATTAATAAGATCTTTTGTCATTCAATTAAAAAAGGTCAAACATTGGGGGAAATTCAAATCATTCTGCAAAAGCACTGCTCCCTGTAATAATTAAATTTGCTTGAAAAACTACCCTTCTTTTAAACATTTGCAGGCCGCTTCGTGCTATTGTTAGCTTTTATTGCTATCCCGTCCTTCAACTTCTGTCTATGAGGGTATGTGTGTTCTGATTTGTGTGTTTATCTAGATTGCCACCCTCTGTGCTGTGTGTGTGTGTGTGAGTGTGTGTGTGTGTGAGTGTGTGTGTGTGCATATGTGATGCACAAGTAGGTCTGCCCATACTATGGCCTGTGGGTGAACATCACCAGATGACTTTGTGGAGTAAACAC